>NW_017306281.1:3511044-3539973 GCF_000935625.1 Nanorana parkeri
CCCTGTGTGGTATAGTTTTTAAGTGTACCCGTGACCCTGTAAGTAAGGCTCTCTGAGAAAGGTATCTAAATGATTTTTGAATTATTTAATACTCTCTGCTGATACCACTGCTTATGGAAGAGAGTTCCAAAATTTAACCACTCTAACTGAAAAGAAGCCTCTTTGTGGTTAAATCTTTTCTTCACCAATTTTAGGTGGTGGCCTCTAGTCTTCCTAAAGGAGTTTACAGTAAAACATTTATTGCTGACGTTGCCATCTCCACTAAACATTTTGTACATCAAAATCATGTCCCCTCTTAATTGATTCACTTTATAGTTTAAATTTAGCAACCTTGTCTCATAGCTTTGGTCCTCCAGCCCCTTAGTTTAGTTGCCCTTCTCTGGACTTTCCCCAGCTCAAGGACATCCTTTCTGTGGATTTGTGATCAAAATTGTACTCGATAAAGCCGAACCAGTGATCTATAAAGTGGCAAAATGATTGCTTTGTGTTTAGAGTACATTCCCTTTTTTAATGAATGGCAGTACTCTGCTAGCTTGGTTTGCTGCAGCCTGACAATGCATGCTATTATTCAATCTGTAGTCGACTATGACCTCCAAATATTTTTTTTTAAATTTCTGACGTCCCTAGTGGAGTTCCCATAAATGTGTATTCCGCTTGCCTATTGTTAACCCCAAAATGCATTACTTTAAATTTTTCAACATTAAACCTCATCTGCCATGTAGTTGCTCACTCCCCTATTTTATCCAGGTCCTTTTGTAATGTTATAATGTCTAAGCTTGTGTCTATTATCCTCCCAATTTTAGTATCATCATCATCAAACTCAGAAACATGGCTATTAACACTGTCGCCAGTATCATTAATAAACAGGTTAAAAAGTATTGCGCCTAGCACAGAACCCTGGGGCACGCCACTCTCGACTTTAGACCAATCTGAAAAAGAGCCCTTTATCAATACTCTCTGGGCACGTTCCTGGAGCCAGTTCTCTATCCATGTACACACCCATTTCATCTATGTCCATATATTTCAGCTTGTGTATTAAGCGTTTATGTGGTACTGTGTCAGATGTTTTGGCAAAATCCAGGTACACCACATCCACCGGCTTTCCCTTATCCAAATCTCTACTCACCTCCCTGTAGAATGGTAGTAGGTTGGTCTGACAAGAACCGCCTTACCTAAATCCATGCTGATTATCACTTAATATTTCACTGCCAGGAACAAAATCCACTATGTAGTAGCCCCTTATCATTTCCTCAGTTTGCATACTATTGATGTTAGACTGACTGATCTGTAGTTCCCAGGTTGGCATCTTGAACCTTTTTTGAATATTGGTACTACCGTACTTTTACGCCAATCATGTCCTTCAGCACATAGTATGTACTGTCAGCCAAGTACTTTCAGTGATGCACTGAGTGCACATGTGCAAATCGCATGGAGTGCACACTGCAGCAATAAGGATGGGTAAAAGATATTTTATGGTGGGTTCAATACAGCTACTCTGTTGCTTGTTCACAATACTAAGCAATTCATGAGTTAGGTGATAAAGAGATGATCTGCAGTGCAAAAGTGAGAGATACTGAACCATTCTTCATCAGAGCCTGCTCCCATGGAGACTACCATAATTGCACAAATAGCATCTCTAGGGTCAACTGAGCTAAAAATCCAATTAAGGTTAACAAAGAACTGTACTTAAAATACTCAATGGCACTATACTTGGCATTTTTAACAGTTCTGGAAGCAATATTTTTTTTACAAAAACATGTCTGTCAGGTATCAATGGAAATGCAACTAAACACATGGAAAGTGCACAATACTTGCATTTTACATTTATCTTAATACAAGTCAGTCTCTCTCTCAAAACACAGAAGTGTGAACCAGAAAATTTCCATTTACAATTTTAACGCCAAAAAAATGACACATGCAATATAGACGCTCTCATTTCCCCCTTATTTACCCATGCAACGTATGAAAAGGGATTATTGTGGAACATCTTATAAAATAATGTATGCACTGGATCTTCATTTCAGCTAACAAGCAGGTATATCCTGCAGCAACAATTAAATATATTGCCTGATTTCTGTATAATAAATGAGCATTACTGCTGGTCAACGCAGCATTCTGGAACATATTCATTAATATGTGACAGGGTTGCATGTCTGCCAGCTTCTTGTGACAGTAAAACAGCCAAATAATGAACCAATAAAAGTCGGTTAAAAACTGCTAACACTACTGAATCTGACAGCTGATATTCCTGGAAGACAACAGCCAGCCAGCTGCCAGTAAAAGCATCTATTTGTTTTACACTGCTTTTCATTATCCAAAAATTGAGGTAGCATAGACATGGCTCGCCAGGCGTTATTTCCAGGTTTTGTTGATGGACTGCTTGAACACTGAATCCACCCCTACACATCCTGACACAGTGCTTCAGCTCTAGAGAGGGTCAGTGCTTAGCCTCCCCCTCCCACGCTTTGCATCTAAGGATTTTGCTAGTGCCATTTTACCTCCTAGCCAACTGGGATCCCTGCCAAGGTCAATACAAGTTGCAGCCAGTTTCATGAATAATGGGGGAGGCCCAGCCCACTGGAAACTCTGAGATGTTAATCCCAGCAACAGATTAGTATTCCCATAACAGAGCTGTACTGAGATGCATCAAGCAGGGACAATGCTGGACAAACTCCAAGCAGACCACGAGACACCAATCCAGTTCCTAGCTGTGCCACCTTACAAAGATTTTATTTCCCAAACTCTATTTTAGAGCACAGTTTAATATAGCAGAGTGATTGCTGTATAAACAGCAGAAACATTTATATCACATTCAGAACATACATTTCTCATAATTGTGTTCTGTAAATGAATTACACAGATGATCCCCAAATATAAATGATTTATCTGCCCTGGTGGACACACTTTCTAGTGAACAATAACATATTTAGAGCAAAGGAACAGTAACAGAGAATAATTATCGCACAGTCTCAAGGGTCTTGATTCAGAACCTGTGCTTCCCCTTTGCACACCAGAATTCCCCGTAGAAATACACTTGCTAAGCTTGCTATACGTCACAAGAACAAACAGCTGTGTGTGTATATGTGGCCGGCTGATAACAGTTAGGAGCTACGTGTGTTACCGGTTCCTTTTGGAGTTAGTCCTATTACCCTTCCTACAGCATGTCAACGGCTGCCTAGAAATGCACACCCTTTCATTTACACTAATTTTCCATCAGAACTCTGGGTCTTTCACATAAATACTATAAAATAGAGGTGCTCTCCATTACTAAATCCTGAAATAATTCTCTTTATATTACAAAAAAAATCAGATTTGTATGTTCAACACCAATACAGTAAACTCCCCATTATCCGGCATTCAAGCAAACTGCACTCTCAAGCAACCAGCAAACAAAATCAAGAACATATGTTCTTGATTTCTTTTTTTGCCGGCCGCTTGATGCACACAAAAAAATTGCCGGTCGCTTGGTACACACTAAAAAAACTTGTTAGCAACAAACTACTATTTATCTAGATTGCCTGCAACCGAATGTAAACAACGGGGAACTTTCTCACTCAGGTCCGCTCCTCCTCTGCTCAGTGGGTGGGTTTCAATAGCCAATTGCAGTAACCAATAGCAGGCTGGCTATTGTACTTTAAACTTTCTCACTCAGGTCCGCTCCTCTGCTCAGTGGGCGGGTTTCAATAGCCAACCTGCTATTGGCTATTTCAAATTGCAATAGAAGGCTGGCTATTGCACCCACCCACTAAGCAGAGGAGAGGACCTAAAAGAGAACTATCTCCGTATCCGCTCCTCTGCTCAGTGGGCAGGTGCAACAGCCCAATTGCTATTGCAATTTGAAATGGCCAATAGCGGTCTGGTTATTGCTCCCGGCTGTTTACAATCACCTGCCGGCTGTGGAATCTAGCCACTACAGGGATCGGTAGGTGTCGGATAACTGGGAGTTTACTGTATTTTCCTTTATAGTAGATCTTCCAAAGAAAGTGAATAACAGCATAATCATTGTATTTCTGTAAGAACATATGTTCATAACCTACACAGTTCTCTATTATTCAGTGTATTTTTTGAAGAACTTTATTTCATGATGATACATACCGTATATACTCGAGTATAAGCCGTCCCGAATAGTATATAGGGTATATATTAGAAGCAATCACATTCTAGTTCCATGACTTTTAGAGTTTATTTGATCGTGGCATAGACTGTTGTAGAATCTGAACCCCACAGATAAAAGGATGTAAAGGTAACAAAGTAGATAGTGTAGAATTCATATCACATAATGATTATGCCCCTTTCTCGAGGGTGGGTCCATTCAGATCAGCAGGGCATCTGTGCACAGATCCCCTGCAGAATGTAGCAGAATGGAACAGATGTCACTTTTACAACATCCGTGTCTGTTCAGTTTTTTCCTCCATCTTGTGAGAAAACTTGAACTAACCAGACCCATGTTAGGTCTATGGGTAGTCAGATGCAAGCGAAAATGTGTCACACAACCACTTACATCACAATGCTCATAGATTAACAATGCTGTGGGATCGGAATGCTGTGTGAAAGGAGCCTTATGATTTTTATTAATAACCTTTCTTAAAAATGTTAAACCATTCTATCCCTGGGTAAGCAAGAAGCTTAACAGCTAGGATTTCATTAATGTTTGCAAAGCAAAAGGGTAACTAGGGGCATACTTGCCTAGCCATTATTTACGCTGAAGATATATCTACTATAGTACAACTCATCACAAATGGTGCTTTAGGGAGAGAGTACAACAATTTGACCTGCCAAGTGATAAACTTGCCAAAAATGGAAAGCTATACATCCTAAAGACTTTTAAAAAATATGTATTATAATTAAGAGAATATGACCACATCTCAGGCATATTGTATGATTTGTGCTCTGCACATATTCATTCAAGTCCTAAAAACAAACTAAGCAGTACCTGGGTTAATATAATAGAAAAAAAACATGCTGCCTTCCGCCCTTGTGGCCACTATCCAAATGAAACACAGACAGGAGGGCCTGCTGGTTATCTTCAAGTCCTTATCCCAAAGCACAACCTGCACAGCATTCCAACTATCTCTGTACCATCCTCAGTGGAGAAAAGAAAAACACTGTATAAATGGAAACAGATTGTGTTCCGTTGAACAGAACGGAATGAAATCAGAGAAAATCATAAATGGTACTATTCTCTTAACCCTACATAAACACTAGTAACTTGGACCCACCTACGTCAACTATAAGGAGATAAATCGATGCCAGGTTTCCCCAGCACAAATAGGACTTGATTAACAATATGATGCAAAGATCAATGGTGGGCAGCAAGTCATGACGTCCAATTAGAAATCAGCTTCCATCAACTTGAAGTGTTTGTGAAGGCAGAAAAAAGACATATGCAGTATACCTCCGTAATACATCCACATTTCACTGCAGGAGTCAGTAGTGACATGGGAGTACACAGGCAGAGGCTCTCTGAGGCCGCAGCACTGGAACAGAGGAGGGGTAGGACTAATGGGCTACCATAGAGGCTAGCATACACAGTACTCTACTGTAGGGAAGTAAAGCTTTTTAAACTTTAGACCCTGATAGGGTCTCCAAAGGCACCTGATAGGTACCTATTGCACAGATGTTTTTCCACAAAGTAAAACAGTGGATGTTCATTAGTTCCTAGAAAGGGCCTACAGGGCTTTCAAACTAGGTCTTGTAAGGCTGCGGGATGCACATATCTTTTAAAATGTTTGGAAGAAAGAATCGTGACCCCACTGGGGAGATTAAACTCTAGAGTTGTCACCAGAACAAGAGATAAGGGTACATTTTGCAATGGGGACACCTTTTCTGGTGATAACTGTGTCAGAGGTGAATTCCCTTCACTTTAGGGAGATTCGTTGCATCTCTGGCACCAGAAGTGGAGAAATATTTTGAATGGGACACAGAGGTTTTAACTAGGGATGCACCGATAGCGTTTTTCCAAACCCAAAAGGAATCAATCAACTGCAGGTCTCAGATAAGCACCAACAATTTTGGTGCACGCTGGTATAAGGGCACTTTAATCTGGTGAAAAATTTACAAATAGGCTTGTGCACCTTTTAATAATTAGTCCTAGGAAGTTTTAACTAAGCAGATGTATTGATTTGGTCTTTATCAATCCGCCCCATATGAGTTTAAATGTTTATACATCTAATAAAAAACGACATTAATAGTTAGGGTTTCACTACCTTGTTCAGTTCCTCACTGGCTGAATGTTGGCTCTGGCCCATAAATTGTGAGTGTCTGATTAGCGGTTCCTGCATTAGTTCCAGTCTAGGCCTTTTTGTCTCAGTCATTTCCATATCGCCCGCCTTGCTCATGTCGGATATGTATGTATGGTGATCTCCTCTCCCATGCAGTTCTTGTGACCTGGAGAAAGACCAACACAAAAAGGTTAGGTAGAATTTCAAACTGAACCACTGTACAGTTAAGACAGGCAGTTATGAATCTGAACATCAAGACTACCTCGGGAGACACAAACATACTGAGCATATGTACTGGAAAGCCACCAATGGAAAGACAGAAGCATATCTATCTATATAAGTGTGAGTTTGTAGCAATCATGGCTTCTAATGTATATCTATTAAACACAATGCACAATATGAATGCTACCAGTGTGTTCATAGGATGGCGACGGGCATGCGATAAGTGTACCCATCTCTAATCAAAATGTATCATTTATTATAATCTCCCTTTAAAAGAGAACTAAAGCCAAACCTTTTTTTTTAGCTTTAGTTCTCATTTATTAATGCCCTCCTGTGACCCTAAATCAGCATATATAGTGGGCTACTGCCCGCTATATGTTGACAGCGCAGAGCCGCGCTGCAGCTAAGAAAGATCCCAACAATATTGTCAGGATGCACCCCGCTGCCTGACAGCTGGCTTTGCCTCTCTAGAGCCAGAGCCAGCTGTGCCCACCCCTCCCTTGTCTGTCCCTCCAGTGAGTGCTGGAGGAACAGAGAGAGGGGAGGGAGGGGAGGGAGGCATTTCTGCAGGGAACGGCGACTGACTGCCACCGCTCTCAGCAGGGAGAAGCCGTGAGCTAAGTGATCAGTGGTCTGTGATCGCTCAGTTCTCGAGCTATAGAGCCGGTATGCGACAGCTGCAGTGTCACACACCGGCTTAAACTATTAGGAAAAGTACATTTTACTATTGCAATACTTCTCCTTTAATAAACCATAATTTACACGTGTTTTACAGAACATATTCAAATGAATAATATATTCGGATATATTCTGAAATTACAAATACAGTACTACAAAGACCAAGGATGCTAACATACAGGTTTGCCTCATACCAAAATATAATAGTCGCATCACTAAAGCTACTTTTTTCTTTTAACAGGGTAAATAAAAAGCTACATTTTCAAACGTATTACATTTTGTTTCCTAAATAGCTCTTCAGCACCACCCCAAACTCAATTTTTCAGGCTGCAAGCTAAAGTAAACACATTGCGCTTGAACAGCTTCAGCCAGGAAATGACAGCTGCCAGTGGCAAGATTCCGCAGATGGCAGCTGAGTGTAAACACAGGAGGTAGTGGGCTGGTGCAACAGCCACCCTACTATTGGCTATTGCAGATTGCAATTGCAGGCTGGCTATTGCACCCGCCCACTGCTTGCTGTGCACTCCGATTGGAGGGGACACAGAGCCGATGAAACCCCCGGCTCCCAGCATGGAGGAGAGAGCTAGGGGATCCAACCAACTAATTCTCATTATCGATTAATCAATTGTTGGTTGCAGCCCTACTTATTACATGTTTTGAAAAAAGTAAGATACATCATGGGCACTAACTGGGCTATCTGCTCACATCCATTGCTCAGCTTTTGAATGGCTTTTTTGTTTGTTTTGCCATTTAGGAGACCGATTCTAAAAAGTCAGTAAAATACTTTATTAATGACATAAGGCTGCAATACTAAATACAAGTTACCAGTACAAGTGTGCCATAAATGCACCATACCCATGTAACATTTCACATAAAATGAAAGAACAAAAAAAATCATCTATATCCTTTAGCATACAGACATCCCAACTCTCCTGGACGCTCCGGTAGTCTACCGCTATTAGATAGCGGCTCCCAGCCGCCTAGGAGAGAAACATTTTCTACCGGAAAGGTTTACTCTGCTTTAAGAGTAAACCTTTCCATGCTGATTAAAAAAAACAAAAAAACAAAAAACAGACAGCATAGAAATGAATAGCTGTTGGCTATTTGAATTTGTAATAGCAGACTAGCTATTGCACCGGCCCACTGCTGCTGTCAATCAGCAGAGGTGGACCTGAAGTTCTCCATCAGGTCCTCCTCCTGCTGACTGACAGCAGCAGAGGGAGGGTGCGATAGCCAGTTTGCAATTGGCTATTGCAAACTGAAATAGCCAATAGCAATCTAGCCATTCATTCCTATGCTGTTTTTTTTTAATTATTATTCTGACGGCAGCAGCTGTCAGAATACAAAAAAAAAAAAACACACAGCAGATAGCACGGGAAGCAATAGCTTCTTTGCCATCTGCCATAATTTCAGTGGGGTGCTCTTCAATGACTCCCCTGGGGAGGGGGCAGAGGACACCTCCCTGAAATGAGAAGGGCAACTCCCTCAAATTACTTTTTTCAGGTTGGGATCCCTGAGCATATAGAGAAAATCTAATACAGTACAGGGAAAATGATAAACATAACACACACATTTGATAATTATCATAAAGAAACTGGCAATTACAGACCATGACAATATAAACATATGAAATAACTCTATAGTTTTGGAAAACATTCTATCTATTCTTTTAGTTGTGACTTTTCTATCAATTCAGACAGTTCTGCAGCTCCTATTTTTAAATGTCAGGATCAGAAGTGATTAGGTTATACAGCACATTAGAAGCAAAAAAGCACATCCACACTAAGGGGCTTTACCAAAATATATGGAACACTGCTACTAACATAGGCAGGATTGGCTGATCGTTCTTAAATATATACTGTATATAAGTCTGTTCTTCAGAATGCTTACATTAAACCAGACATCCATGGCTGAAGGTTTAATGGAGTGAATAACTAGGAGCATAAATACTGTATGTAGGATCCACATGAAATTTAAACAACCGCTTTAAGACATCTCTATTATAAATAAATACAACCAGGAATTTTCCCTTGTCCCCCCACCCATCTTGTTTATGTGTTTACACTGGCGGAGTCCAGTGACCTCTCTGTAATGTCACCAGAGGGAAGTTCTCAAGAAGGACACAGGTTTGATGTGCCTTAGCAAACATCTGAGTCTTCTTGCAAGTCAAATCCTATTTAAGCATTTAAGGCATGTGCTCATTTACAGACCTAAATATTTTAACAGAGCTAAAGAAGGTATGGGAGTATGACTTATTCATAATCAGAGACTCTGTGGGGACATGAATTGCATAGTGTGGAAAGTCACAGGAACTAAAGCCAAAGGAAAAATGCATAAAAACAACTATTTTATCTGCTCTTTCCGAGTGAAAGACCCAAATATCAAACTCACTGTTTGATCATGCTGTGCTTAAGTGGTGTTCTTACCCAAGTGGCTGAATTCTACTGAACAGTTACACAGCAGTGATATAAAAAATGGTATTTATAAACAGGTTTTAAAAATATATGTTGCTGCAGGTTCAATTAGAAATATGTTCATAGAGTTAAAAGGAGAACTATGGGGTCAGTGTTTTTCCCCATAGTTCTCCTTAGGGTAACGGGAGGACACAAACTAGCGTCCTCCCGTTACCCTAAGCTCAGTATACCGCGAGCTACAGCTCGCGGTATACTGAGACGCCGCAGCCGGAGCGAATCCGCCCAGCTGCGTGAGTGACAGCTGGCTCTGCCTATCTAGAGGCAGAGCCAGCTGTACCCGCCCCTCCCCCGTCCGTTCCGCCAGTCAGATCGGAGCGGGGAGAGGGGAATCCAGCCCCTCCCCCTGTCACGGCAGAGAGCCGTGACAGGATCGAGAGGTGAGCGAACCTCCCGATCTACTGAGCCGACCTGTGACAGTCTCATTATCACAGGTCGGCTAGAACTATGAGGTGAGCGAAAAGCACTCACCTCATAGTTCTCCTTTAAGAAGTGCACCATTACTATAGTTCTTTTTTTTCCCCGAAGCCTACAGATAACAACAGAATATCTTGTTGTGAACAAATATAACAACGCCCATTTGTGGCTTGATAAGGAATCTCTGAATTTACTAGATTATGATTATAGTTAATAAGACATATCTAATGTGGATAGTAATATAATCTAGTGTTTCAGAGATGAAGCTCAGACATAAAGCCAGGAATGTAGGGTGTAGCCATCATACATGTACAACTGTGACTCGTGCAAATTAAAATAAGCTTTATTGGCATGATGAGAGTATATTTAGTATGTCAGAGTTGGAATTCCTGGAAGTAAAGTTCCTAAAGAAAATATACCATATAACCTAACTGTCAAAATAGCACGACTGTAAGCTTGATGTGCTGAATTTGGTTCATGTTCTGAACCAGCGGCCACGGTATTGTGAAGACTACCACCAATTAATTCATAGAAGGAATTTAAGTCCACGCAGTCAGGCAGTATGAGAATTTTATACTCAATGGGTTTGCTTGGGGTTGGGGGTTGTGGTGAAAATGAACTTTGAAAGATTGGGAAAGATTGCAAAGATGGTGGAAGTCAGCAGAACTTTGTCTCATTCACTAAGCAACGGGAAAATTCCTTTGCAAAGTAAACAGCCTTATATACCTTTAGTAAGTCAACCCCAATGAAGGAAGACAGGTGAGGCTGATTTATACTTGGCCAATCTAGGCAGCAGTTACAAGTTACACACAGTAACTGATAGCTTATGATTTGTTGTACTCTGCACACATAATTAAGTCTTCTGCTACAAAAATAAACCCAGAAATACCAAATTCCTGCAATGAGTTTTTAAAAACACACTCCAGGCAAGCATGAACATTTGGAGTTTATACCAAGGCAGTGTACACAACCTACATGTTCAGTAACTCATATGTTCCCCATTGTTTCTTAAACTTTCTTTTAATTTGGAACTTTAGTCTGTCTCAGCACCTGTTTTATAAGTCCTTTTAACCATATGTGTCTAGCCTGGACCATTTGTCCTTAGACCCGTTTCCCCATTTTTGGACCTTCCTTTTCTATATATGCACTTTATGAAGCAGACCTTCAGGGAACAATTTTCTTTATGAAGGGGTCAAGAGTAAAGCTGATTCAAGAGAGATCTTTTTAACGCACTTCATTAGAGATCTTCACTGCACACTCAGAAATAAAAATCCGTTTCATGATCTGCTTAAGTACCGATTATAGTCTAGGATTTTTCTTGCGCCCTTACACCAAATCCATCTTCCCCCTTTTTTATGTTTTTGGATTTTTGCCTAATCCATCATTTCCATCTCGCTGATCATCCAATGCAGCTAGCTTCCTCTTTAACACAGTTACCAGTATTCTCAGATTTTGAATGTTACAAATGTGAGCCTACAGAAATACAAGCCAGTGTGTTTCATCGTTCAAGAACTTCCCTTCTTTCTGAGCCTTCTACAAGACTGCTGACAAATACTGGAGTATAAATAGATGGTTTTACTGCACAGAATCATGCAAACAGAAGCTGCACTATGAAGTGTAGCAGAAATTATGTAATTAGTAGAAAATTATTAAATTATCATGTCAATTAAAAGGTAAATTAGAGCATTTAAAAGTCTGTTCAGCCAGTCTTATGATCCATCTACCTCTGCCAGACAGCACAGCCAGGTGCAGGACCTCAATGCACACTTTAGTTAAGCAGTACAGCCTGGTTAGTAGAAGTAGCAGCTTGCTGATAAGGCCTCTTCCCTTCTGTAAGCACGCTTGTGCAAAATAACAAAACCCTGCCTGGCTCCAAGTGCTTACCGTCCTGCTTCAGATCTGATATACGGGGGGGTTACTGGAGGTTGGTATCAACATCAATTAAGTTCGGTTGCTAGTATTGTAAGTGGATGAAATGGTACAATTTTATAACTACCTGGAGTTCAACCTTAAGGCTGGGTTCACACCTGGGCGTTTTTCAGCGTTGATCGAAGCGCTGAAAAACGCTCAAGCAGTGAAATCCTATTAATTCCTATGGGCATGGCTCCCACCTGGGCGTATTTCAGCGCATTTTGACACGCTGAAAAACGCCCTACGCCCGAAATAGTACAGGAGCTTCTTTGGGGCGGATTTCAGTGCGTATTTGTTTACATCCATTTGCAAAAGTCTCACTCTACTGGTCGCTCCTGCGCAGTACATCCCCCACTAATTTCTATGTAACTTGTCTACCTCCGTCTCCCAGATAGGAGACGGCCTCATAAAAGTCAAGGAAGGTGTAGTGTGTAGGTGCAGCGAGGATATGTAAAATGAACAACAGAATTTGGGCCGATTGGAACTTGGCAAGTATGCATCTGTGCATGGGGAGGGGGGCAGTTAGGTCAGCTTAAAGGGGACAAAAAGACAAGTGCACTTTGTTTTAAAGTACACTTATCCTTTAAGTGAATGAATGATATGTTTCCTGAAGAGCAGTAACATTTTTTGAGTTGCTCTAGATAGCCTTTACTATAAAAGATAAGCAAAGCCTTCCCCATTTCCAGGGACCCTGATAATTATTTTTAACTGGACTATATTTAGAATAACTATATAAAACAATTTAGTAAAATAAATAAAGATGTTTCTCTTTCAAAACATAAAGAAAAAAAATGACTAACACCTCATCTAGTCTACAACTGAGACATAGAGAATGCCGGCCATCATGTTTTATATGGAATTATTATTTAAGTTTTGTTTTACAATATACAAAGGAGAAGGAGAAAAATCACATGCTAAGGGCATGGTAGATTTTAGGCAATATCACAACCTGCATGAGCTTTATAAATAGCCAGCTCCAGTAAAAGATAAAGATAGAAAAACAAATATTAAAAGAAATATATAACTGACATGTACACACACACACAAGTATAATGAAATGTGTAGACCACAATGTAGTTTCTCTAGCTAAAAAATTGACATTTACAATATTCGTGGTAAGATCAACAATAAACAAGGCCGAGGGAACACAAGGATACTATAAAATATATTATATTTTTCTCTTTACTGTGCAACCAAAAAAGTGCTTTACCACCTACACAGAATTTCCATGTACTGAAAAATTGTGCTTATTCTTTCAAATGAGGAATAAAAGGTTTATTGGATACGTTTTGGCAGAGTCATTCAATTAATTTGGCCCATATAGCTCTCTACAGGGCTTTTATGGTTAGCTCTTCCATTCCTTGGCAAAAAGTGGAGTCAGATATGAAATCACAATGTGTTTCTGCTAAAGGGCAACACAGAATACAAACCACAACAACTTCGCCCAAGAGCATGTTTTCAATTTAGAAGAACTCTGAATTCTCACAGAAAATGGGTTACAGCAAAGTGAGCATTGACATTAAAAGAAAAGTGTAGGCAATGGAAACAAATATTACAGAGCACCGTGTATACATCTCATTCACACTGGCAGTGACATGCATGCATTTATAGGACAATTCTAAATGCATAGAATGATTTTAAATGGTATAATTCACACTGCACATTAATCTGCAGTTAGCTGCAATGTAAAAAATAGAAATGCATGCTTCCAGGGCAGATTAGATACTCTGAGTGTATGTAAACGCATGGAAACACAGATACATTTAAACGCAAGAGGAAATTATCTGGTAAGCATCAAGTTTGTGTATACTTCCTAGATCATATCCTTTGTGTTTGAATAAAATCAAAGCAGGAGACAAGTGTGAATGTAGCCTAAGATGCTTAAGGCAGCTCAGTGCTGCAAGAATTCACACCCAGTTCATGCTCAATCTTGCCAAAACAGAGCAAGCAAAGAGAGGAATGCAATCTAATCCAGACGAATCTTGGTATGAGCCACACATATTAAATTAGAAGGCAAGCATTTACACAAAAGCAAAGTTATCCTTGTGTGGCCCATGTGCTGTTTATTTTTCTATTCAGCAGAATACCTCAGACTATGGCCCTTTGTCTGCTGCAAGATACACCTGCAGCTATGTTCCTTCATGGCTTTCCCCTAAAATTAAGAATTTGACTAAACATGACACAATAAAAACCTTAATAACCTGAACAACTACTTCCTTTTGGTCCCTATGGTAAACTGTTTAACATTCTTATTACATTACCTAACGCCAACTACCAACTATTTTTACTCCTAAATACACTTCACAACATACCAGGGTTGCCACCTTTTCTTCAAGCGAAACCCGAACACTCAGGCGACGCGCAGATATTTTTTTGGGAGAATAAGTCGTAACTTTTTCATATGTAAATTGCGCGGTCCATTCATATGTAAATATCACAGTTGAGACTGTTTTCAGTTTTTCAGTGGGGGGCCAGTCTTAATTTTGGTTGTCCCTGTCTGCTTGACATCTTGTGTCCGGGTTTCTGATGCCATGAAACCCGAACACAGCATTCAAAACCTGGACTGTCCGGGTGAATCCTGGACAGGTGGCAACCCTACAAGATACTCCAAACTATGCTGCATATTTGATCACAGAATATAGAAGAGACTTTCAATGCAGTTAAAGAATAATTCCAGCTCAAGGGAAACTAATTATAATTCTGTGATGCTGTTAAACCCACTACCTGTAACTAATAACTACTTTCGTCACAATAGGGAAGCAGCTAATATAAAGTTCACACAAAAAATATTTGTGACCATATTCGCCCAATCACATTATTCTAACTGCCAGCATAAGGGCAGAGGGGTCCTACGGCATCAGGGGGGGCATCATTTTTTATTTTATATATATATCTATATCTATATCTATAGATATAGATATAGATATATATACACACACACACACACACATACATACAAACACACACACATAACACACATACATACACACACACAGGGCTGGAAAAATATTAGGGTGTCTCACCAGTCAGTCAAAAATTTCACCAGTCAGGGTTAATAGACACCAAACATGCCAAGCCTTAAAATTGATTAATGGCCCAAGAATTATTGCTCTCACTGTGACGTTCGCGGTGATATGTGACATGTGTATTGTACCATAGGCAGAATTATAATTTTCGCACATAGGCACACCCGACGCATGCTTTTTTTTTTTTAATATTATGCTTCTTTCATTTTTTTATTACAGTTTTTTTTTTTACACTTAACTTTATTGCTATCACATAGTGGCCTAAGAAGCTCCCTATGTGATAGCTAATTTACATGACAGGTCCTCTTTATGGAGACATCAGGGGTCTCCAAGACCCCTAATGTCACCTCGGGACCCCCAGAGAAGATCCCAAACAATGACCAAAAAGTTCAATGAAATATCATTTTTGGCAGCAGGAAACTATTTAAAGAAATTTGCTATTCTGTGACAATCTATATTAGTATATAGTATTACTAAATATATAAATGGTTACTGTAAGAATCAGCAAATATATATATTTGCTAGACACAAATGTGGAAATTAGGCAAAAAACATTCAGAATTTACTAACTATGACAGTCACATATGGAAGAGTTGTTCTCGAACCAACACAACTATAGATCATTATTCTGACTGCTTTCGTTAAGTGCCAGTAAAAGCTGGTTTACATTATTATTAGAATACCGCCAGCTGTAAGTGCTCAAGGCATGGGCAATGGATTGGCTGGATGCAGCCTAGGGAACAGCTCATTTGCTCACAAGCCTGTTCAGTCACAAAAGAATGTAAGAGGAAGCAGACAATCAAGAAGCACCATCTCTGATCTACAATATGATGTTAGCAACATACATAAAGTATCGGGTCAGGAAGGTTGAAGACAAACCAACATTTTGAGGATATTTAAAAATGTGACCTTTTTTCTAATCATGCTGCTTATTTTTCAGTGTATGAATTATATAACACATGCACACACATTAAAGGACAGCTATGTCATTATGCATACAACGGTTATCGGTCTTGTATTGATGCCAGTTCCACTGATTTCAGGGTTCCGTCTGCCCAAGAGCGGGGTAGAATAACTCAGTGGGGCTTGGCTGGTAATTTTAACATTATTTCTTTCCTATTTGATGCTCCTTCTAATATTCTATCTGCTGCAAAGAATTCTCTTCAGTGCCAAGCCTGGTGTACTTATTACTCTCCATTTCTCCTCTCACCAAAAATATGTGACTTGGGATCAGAAGAGGCTGGAGACTCTCCTCTGATTCCAGGCAGATAAGCTCTTCACAATGGAGAACCAGAGGGTGTATTTGGCCAATAGTAAATCAGTTTGCAGAGCATCCAACAGACTGGATTTATGTGATCTGGCACTGATCTTTACTGGAAAACACCAACCAGCCCAATGCTTGCATCATTGCTGAGTGCAGGTTGACATCATTTCCGGACCAGATGTGGCCGGAAAAATGGTGTGAACCAGCCCGCAGTTCCAAAGCAGACAAAATGAGACATGCATTATTTTTCTGGTCTGGTCTGGAACGGACTGCGCTGGTGTGAACGAAGGCCAGAAATAGCATAGGGATACATTAGGATGCATTTTGGGTCTGGAAACAATCTGGCGTGATCGATATAGCGCGACGATCGCGCGACCTTCACTATTGGGCTGCATGCATGCAAAAAGAGCAAACTCGCGCGACATCCACGCAAAAAAGGGTCCTGCACGAGCGACAGCGTTGAGCTACAGGCGATATTGCGCGGTAGATTCAAAAAGCAACATTTCGAAATCCACTCAGTGTGAATGGGGCCTAAGGGTTAAGGAGTACTGAGACAGGGTGCTGTGATTTTTTAGGAGCAGCCGCTTACCACCTCCTCCCACCAGCCATGATCTGCCTGCATTGCACGGCGAAGACAGAGACCCAATGCTGACATCATTGGATCTTCAATAGGGTATGCAATGAAAACAGAATGGTTTTATTTAAAAATGTCATTAGAATGTTGATGAAGAAGGGGTCGGTGCAGTGTAGGCAACATATAAGTAGATTAAAATTCTGATTTAAGTAACAGCAGAAAAAAAGGCAAAAAAACCTAAACTAGAGCTTTTTCCACTATTTCTCAACTCCTAAACCTACCTAGTACTCCTTTATTGTAATCAGTGGCTTCACTTGCCATTAAAGTGCTTCATTACATAGGGTTGGTGGAGCCAAGCTCAAATTTTGCAGTCTATATTTGTCCATAATGTTTCTATCTCTGGATCTACTGACTGTTTAGAATTGCCTAAGACATGTTTACTTTAATATCTGCACTTTTCTTTGCTCCAGTTTGTATACATCAGTGCTAAATAATTTAACTCATGAGTGACTAAACTATTAAAACAAAGACTTGAAGGCAAATAAAAACTGCCATGAGCCAGTCTGTGCTTTTAAAAACAGACCCATAATTCTGATTCCTAATGCCCGGCCTTTCAGAATGATGCTGAGGTTCCCAGCAGGTAAGTTAGTCTTGATGTGGCCAAGAGTGACTCTTGTGACATTTACAGCATGGTAGTTCTGACATGGACTAATGACTGGCACTGTTCCAAAAAAGTAAAGTGGAACTGAAACTACAAAAGTTGCTGCCCCATCATGTCCAGTCACACATCTTTGTAAATATCACTTATCACATATTGCAACTACTGGGAGGGCATTACGACAGGCAGCCTGAACTGGTGATATACAAGACACATCTCCCTAAAACCCATGCAGGTGATTAGGCAGCCATGGGTTTTCACCCTGCTCTTCATTTCATAGCCCCACCCTTTTCTATCCTCCACTCTGTGCAAACCTCCCTAAGGTCTCGGGTGTGCTGTGTGGGGTCTCAGGAGGGCTGTAGAGGGTCTCACCAGGGGTACGGAAGGTCTCGTGGGAGATGGAAGTGCTGTGAGCAGCGCTGCATGGTTCTCTGGGAAGGAGGAGGAGATATGCGGCCAGCGCTGTAAAGAGGCGCCGCGGTTCATAGGATGGCTGCCGAGTTCCCCAGCAAGCAAAGGACCCCAGGCAGTCGCTTTACTTTAAAAATGTAAAGTATTGGTATCGGGGTATTTTCAAGAGTACTCGTGAAAATGCCGAGTATCGGTGCATTCCTAGTTTACATAAAATTATTATATTATTCAATTAACAATAAAAGTCTATATCAGGACAATTCCTGGCTGCCGGGGGGACTTAAAAACCAGGTAATTGAAAGCTACTGCCAGTGGGGAGGTGGGCGCTGAAATGCTTAGGCTATTGTTAGTCAGAGCTGGCACTGCGTGAGAACACGACAGCTGATGTGACTGTACTGACATCCGGTGTTGTGTAAGACAGGCTGAACCAAGTCCTGCAGGCGTGTGAGAAAGATGAACTTAGCTCAGTCTGTCTCATGTAACATAGCCTGCCTATACAGTCACAATATATGCTACATACTCTTGCAGTGCTGGCTTTACCCAACAAAAGCCCCAGCATTTCAGTGCCCACCTCCCCATCGGCAATAGCTATATCAACATGTTGAGGAAAACCCCAATGCCCAAATGCTCCTCCCCCTTCTCAAGCCGACATTTGTCACCTCCAGGACCATGACTGCATTGTGAAAGATGACGTGAAAGATGACGTTGTGAAAGATGGCCGAAACTAGGACAATTTCAGCAATCCATGGCATGCATGTGGAGGGGTGAAGGTGACGACTTTCTGTTATAAACCCACCTCCTCTTCTCGTGCCCTTCGTGCTAGATTCATTCCTTCATGCAGAATAAATCGCCACTGGTATTGCTGTTCCTGCTGCCAGCATCTAAAAAAACTGACCAATCTGGTGCTAGGAGCTGCACCAGAGCTCCAAGATCTGCACTGAATAGTGATGGTACATGACTGGACACCAGTGTTTTCGTTTCTTTACATAATTATTATGCAGCATGACTACAAGAGCACAGTGTGATGTGTTGCGGCTTTAACTTTAACTGTTGCCTAACTACCTATCGTTTCGCTACCTATACCATATGCAGGTAGTACTGGCCCCTAGGTTGTTATAGCTGGCTCCTATTCTTGGTTAGGTTTGTTCAATTCTGGCCTATTTAATACAGAACAGTCTGTAGAATATACAAGAGTGAATAAAAAGGAAAAAACATATTACAAAGTGTATCGAAAGGCAAAACTTTAAGTATTGGATAAATTAAAGGGTTAGTACCTCTGTCAGGTTTTTTTTAACTGCTGTCAGTGTCCCTTACTCTCTCTATTTCTCCTGGTGACCACTGTCACGGAGACTGATAATGAGTAGAGAGTTGAGGAAAAACCTTCCAATGGGGACACTTGTAGTGACAAATGAGAGAATTTCCCTTACTTGGAGATATTTTCTATCACTTCCTGTTGTATCTATGCAACAGGATGTGAAGGTAAATCTCCCCACAGATGGCAAAAAAAATTAAGATATTGTGTAATGTAAATTAACATACATCACTGGAAAGGCAAATAATGAAGACAATACTATTAAAATGACTATTACTTTTAATAATCGCTATGTGGTCATATTTGGTAGCATTTGCCCTTCAAGTTCATTTTTGGTATAAGGAGTTTTACTAGAGAATGGTTTTCACAACTGGAGTGCTAGTAAACCAGGCATTCATTACAATGGAGTGCCAGTAAACAATGCAGCCATTACAATGAATAATGGGATTTGTAGAGTGCAACTGTAAGACCCCAGTTTCAGGGATTAAGTCACTTCTGTGAAAGGCATGCCAATTTTATCTGCATGCAAGCTGCAGCTTGGAAAGAGGCAGAAGCAAATTCAGACACAGCGTAAAGAAAACAGCAAGGACTAGTAATTATATTTTAAATGTAATTTCAGGTATACTTTAAAAATGTCCTCTAGCTCCAACAATATTGTATAAATCTGCCAAGCTGTAAGTGAATTAACAGGTGCCAGAAGGGTGTGACACCAGTTTAAAAAAAAAAAAAGCTAATTTGGAGCAGTGCAGTGTTATAGCAAAGGCTGAACAGAGCCTGATGGATGATGAATAAATAACACTACCTAATATATACACACACACACACACACACACACACACACACACACACACACACACACACACATATATGTACTACAGTATCTAAAGCCAAGATTTTTCTACTAGCTGTGGATAGAACAGAGAATGGTTAAAGCCCCTGGATTTTTGTTTTTGCTATCGCATTAGAAAGATTTCACGTTCTGTCCCAAACACAACTTAAAGAAATCCTACAGTTGTCAGGTGACCCCATTTGAAGATTTCAGCTTGATTCCTGCTCCAGTGATTTTTGGGAATTTTCCACTAGCGTCTGCCTTGGTGACAATGTTCACCAGGACAAACGGAGTGAATCTCCCCAACAGGGATCAAGAAAGCAGTAAAACAGATCGAACACTTCCAGCTATCCAAAACTTTTTTTTTTCTATTTTACCTGCCATTGTGCCTAGTCTTATGATCCCGGTAAAACTTCTAGCCAGCATAGCTAAGCTGATGACCTCACTTTTCTGTGGTTTAGCAACACATAATTCAGAATTTTAACAATTCCTTATTAGCGGGGTCAGTGATGTCAAAGGAGATATACTGACCACAATAACAGTGTTTGCAAGACCCTTAAATCTCTCAAAATGCATGATCTGCACTTAACAGTCTATTTGAATAAAGAATTTTTTTTTCAGAGATCACATTTATATGAAAGGGAAAACAGCAAGTGATAAATGCACAAAGATAATTAAAGAGGAACTTTACCCAAATCTTTAAAATAACAACAAACACACCTTAAGGTCTCGTTCACACCTAGGCATATTGCATATGCGCTTCTGTCGCGCGACCGTCGCGCGTTGTTTTACCGCGATTCGCGGTAAAAAAGTTGCGCGACCGTGGCGCGTTTCCGAAGGCTACTTGGCTGTATCCCAATGGAAACGGGCAACAAAACGGCCCAAAGTAGTACCTGTACCTTTTCAGGCGTGGGCCGTTTTATAGCACGTTAGGGACAGGCGGAAATACGCCAAGGTGGGAACGAGACCATTGAATACAATGGGATTTATATTTTTGAGCATTTTGTAGAGCGTTCATCGAGCGTAGAACGCGCTACAAAACGTTCAGGTGTGAACGAGGGCTTAGAAATGTTTAGTAATGACAATCTACAAACACATACTTCTAGATAATTGCAAAAAGGTACTGGTCGTTTTTTACCTTACTGCAAAGAATGCCCTCCTACCCTATAATAAAAATGCTAAAACAGGATTTTTGGACTCCCTGTAAGATCAGTTTCTTGGAGTTCATTAAGGGACACAATATCAGTAGAATTCTGAGACCATTGGGTTATGCTGCTGCATATAGGAGAATTGCACACTGGCAAACAAAAAAGTCATTTGGCCAGCCAAGGGTAACCGCTCTCACACCAATGATGTTTCAGTTTCTAGAAAAGCAGTATTATCTTAAACACAGAGGTGTGGGACTATATCCCTAAATTAACTTCAAGAAACAAATTTTACAACATGAGTATAAATATAATGTTTTCTTTACCGTTCATTAAGGGACACGGGATCAGCAAAATTCTAAGAGCATTAAGACATCCAAAAGCAGTCCAATTGATTGTGGGGCAATACACCACACAAAAATGCTAACAAACCAACAAAGCATAAAAACTGAGGGCTGACTGCAGCTCAAAGAGCTGCCTGAAGGACCATATGCCCAAAACTTGCATCAGCAGATACGTAAACATGCACCTTGTAAAACTTGAACATATGGCAGGGCCCTCCTCCCCATCTTGTCCTGAATTGTATTGCGATTGTAATGTCTGCCCTACATTGAAAAGCGATGCGCAAACTGTTGGCGCTATATAAATCCTGTATAATAATAATATGATAACCAGGTAGCAACCTTGCAAATCTAAGAAACAGATGACTGATATCGAAAAGACCAAGAAGCACTGAATGATCTAGTGGAATGTGCCTTTACGGAAAAAAGGTGGAACATTAACCCCTTCGTGACTGACGACGTACAGTGTACGTCGCCAGCATCGGGGCTGTTTAAACAGACTCCCAAGCACAATATCCTGGTTAAGGTACTGATACTTTTCCATGCGTTTGTCATTCGTTTTGCTTGGTGGATTTGGTGTGGGGACACAGCTGCCGTTGTGATGTGCAGGGCTTCTGGTGTGTCCCTGTGCCTTTAAGGAGGTTGGGCTACATCCTGGCGAACCCACATCAAGTTCATCCTTTGCTATATATGCTACAAGTCGGAGGCTCTCATAGATTAGAGTTAGGACCACACCATACAGAGGATCCTTGACGAGGCAGTGTGGCTTCCACATAGTCTGCAGAAGACATGCAACTAATACCTCTGTTTTTAACCTTAGTAGTTAGACACTGTTTTATGGTTCTTAAACTCTGGAACATTCTCAACAAGAAGAGTCAGTTTTTTGCAAGGCAAGAAATGGCTGGGTCCACAACAGGACTGGGCCACTTCTTGGTAAATGCCTTCTCCATTGGATATTGCTCAGTAAAGTGGTTAAGAGAGAACAATTTGTCAGGAATTTCGGAGTCTCCATACAAAATAAGCACACATAATTGCAATCCAATATAGTATCTTCAAGCCTAGAGGCTCAGCAGACTGAAGGGCTTTGGCACACCTTAGAGATCTAGAGAAGACTCCAAGGAGCATGTGTGCTCAAGTAGTGGCCTATGATCTAGGCTGCCTGCATCAGGTCCTTCAGGAAGGACACTGCATGCTGCCAGGGAGATGTTGGTGGATCATAAGCTGAAGAGACCCACTTTCTTTGCATTCAGATCTGCAAGTATGTATGTGAGAGAACACCAAAGAGATCTTGGGTACTCACAACCAGTTGCTGAAGTAATGAGGGTTATATGGCCAGACGAGACTTCGTCACTATTAGGCAGCAGCAAGGAGAAACCAAAGTAAACCCAGGACCCTAGTGACAGAAAACTACCTCACACTGAAAAGGCGGGAAGAGACAATGTAAGTTTGTGCATAGCACAGCTGTCAAAAAACTTCAAAACGTTAACCCTTTAAGGCAGAATTATAACAGGGATACCTACTACACCAAGCTCTTAAAGGGCAACTCCCAGTTGTAGTGATAGGCCTGTAAAGCGCTCTGTGGTGCGCTCAGGTATCAGGTGTCAGAGTCCTTGACTTTAAAGCGCTTTGCAGCTAACAAGCCCTGCATCATGGTGGGGTCCGGGTACTGGCCAATGTTTTTTGTTTATCAGTGCCTAATTCCTCCTGTAGGCACCAGTATAAACCAAATCTCAGAATTCTGCTGCTCCTGTGTCCCTTAATGAATGATCAGGAAAAAAAAGGTAGAAACATGTGTAAATTAATATACTTAACTTACCCACAACAGTAGCTAGGCAAGGGAGACATCTGCAAACTTCTGCCAATATCCCGAGGAATGTCAAGTAGTCCAAATATTGTGAGAACAGACTATCGCACTGTACTGCAGCGGCATCTCTCGAGATTTGCGCTCCTTGGCATTCCCCTGGATATCCGGTCAATGGATGCTGATGTAGCTGCCTTCCCCACCCCACCCCCCTAGTGTATTGTCCTACATATTTTTAATATAAATTCAGCTAACAGAGTCTTGCCTCACCAGTGCTGCATTGTAAATATACCAGCAGTCAATAAGATAACCCCTGAGGCATCATTTGAGTCTCTTGGAAATTCAGCAAAACGTCAAAGATCACTGTCATTCATCTTATACTTGGAAAGAGAATCATGAGTAGACATGTGAGCCCTGGAGATGTATTGGTATTTAAAAATAATTGTTATATTATGCTATAAATTTCAATTACCTGCAGCTGATATTTACCTTAAGGATTTACAAAAATGTGATTACCAAAACGGAGAAGCATATTAGATAATAAAGTGTAAACATCAATAATGTGCAACAAAAGGTACCCAATAAGATGTAACCTTTTATTATGTGTTTTTTTTTTTTTTTAAACCTGCACACACATACTAGGGGCAATTTAGACAATAGACAATGAACCTACTGGCATTGGAAGAAAACCAGGGGAAACCCACGCAAGCACAGGAAGAACATACAAATTCCATGCAGCTAGTGTCCTAAACCAAGGACCCTGTTGCTGCAAGGCATAAGGACTAACCACTATGCCACTGTGCTGCCTGATCTTTCATTATGTTAGCTGGCACTATGTCAATGCACAATGCCAACACACAGAGTCACACACTGGAGAGTGACTGTTGGGTATTTAAATCAGTATGATGATAAATAATCTTTTCAGCTGTCTGTACATGTCCTAAATATTCCCACATGTGCACATTTTACAGAATGATTAGATACCAGATATTGTCAAATATTGCCCTAAACTGTTTGAGTCTGATGGTGAAGTAACAAAAATTCCCAACTTTTCCAAACAACCGTCCCTCAAAGTATTGTCATCTGATCTCATGTTTGCATACATAACCCCAGACAATTGGGCAAAACATCTGAGATTCTATACATTGTACAAACATTTCTCTAACTCAATGTGCTGCGTTAGCCATAATGACAAACACATTTCGGCTTTAATCAATTTTGGCCAGTCAGAACATTTATAGATGCTACTATATTGTTAATTTCTCTGTGGAATAAAGACATTTGATTTTTTAACAGTAAGGTGAAGGCCTGTGCAGTGGACAACAATGATGAGATCCTACCTTTCATTCGCTGTTTGGAATTTTGATAGTAGTGATGGCCGTCTCCTCTGTGGCAGAAGGACAGAACTAGAGCTTAGATGAGGGCTGTATTCTCTTGAATGGTGTTGATACTCCATAAGATTAGCATCCTGCAGAACAAGCCAACAAGTTTTAATGTAAGTTTATTAAAAAAAATGTCAATAAATTAAGGCAGAGTAGCTAAATAAGCTATTTTATTATTAATCTAAGCTTGTCTTTTTTTTCCTCTTAGAAGTAGGAATGACATATCATACATACAACATACAACTCCTAACCATGCATGAAGTGCACCAGTCACAACATTGTGGTGACAATGTTGACAGCTTGTAAGCCCCATTGCTGTTAACCCTCCTGATATATAGGGCAGGACCCAGCTGTCAAATTGGCAGCCAGGTCCTGCAGATTACACAGAAGGCATGTATCTCTTTGTAATCTGCAGGAATGGGGAGGGGGCACAGAAAAAACAGGAGAAGTGGCAGAGAGCAGAAAAACAGAGGAATGTGTGGGAGACCATAATTAAACAATAATTAGACAAGACAAAAAATAAACATGCACATTTCCTCATGTTTTATAACTTTAAAAATGCTGGAAAACAAAAAAATACCTTTAGGACTGTGAGAAATCTAATGTGTTTCTAACTACCTGTTTAACCCGACAACTCATTGGCTCTGCTACACCGAATTCCCAAGCAGTGCTGTCAGCCCTGCCCAGTTCTCCTACATGTCCCCATTCCTCATCTCCATAAGGATGAGTTACTGTATCCCCAGGGGAGAACTAGGCAGGCTGACAACATTGCCTTCCAGCTGAGTGGAGGCAGCGTTGTCCGCTCACTACAGGAAATTGAGACCTTACTGGTTTTCTAGCAGGATCAACAAGCATTTTTCTATACTTGCAGCATTTGTTATAGAGAAAAGTGCATACATTGCAGCAGTGGCGACTCTAGGAACAATATATAGGGGGGGGCACATAAGATACCACAGTCAAATCTGGGGGGGCACTAATAATTTTCATTGCATGTCGCAACCATAGGGCGCCGAGAGCTGATTTAATTGCGGATGGCACCTGCGCCCTGCGGTTCCGACATGTAGTCCAATGCCGCCCACAATCCTGAATACCACAACAGTTTATTTCTTAAAACTTTTTTTTTATTTTTTTATTAAACTTAATTTTTTTAAATTTTTACCTTTTATTTATTTCACTTAATTTTTTTAATTTTTTTCTACTTTTTTAACATTTTTATTTATTTCACTTTATTTTTTTTACATATTTTTTACTTCTTATTAATTTAACTTTATTTTTGCAACTTTTTTTAATAGTTTAGTTTATTTTTTTAACTTTTCTTTTTTTTACTTCATTGCTGGGAGCAATAGCCAGCCTGCTATTGGATATTTCAAATTGCAATAGCCAATAACAGGCTGGCTACTGCACCCACCCACTGCCTGCTGTCAATCAGCAGAGGAGGGACCTGCAGTTTTCTATCAGGTCCACCTCTGTTGATTGACAGCGGACAGTGGGCGGGTGCAATAGCCAGCCTGTTATTGGCTACTGCAATTTAAAAGAGCCAATAGCAGGCTGGCTATTGCGGTCAGGTGCTGGAATGAAGACGATCGCAGACGCAGCGGAGAGGTGAGTAGACTGCAGGGGGGAAAGCTCACAGGCTGTCGGAGGGCTCTCCTTACAGGCTGTAATCGGCAATCTGTCCCAACTGACACAGATCGTTACAGTCTGTGAGGCTGCAGCGGGGAGAACCCCTGTCCCAGCAGATAACTGTGTGATAACCGGGCACAGTTATCTGCTGGGACAGGGATTCCATTTCTCTTGCCTTGCGCTAGCGCCGGGACTGCTGCCACTGTTAGCGGGGGGCACACGGGGGGGCAAGTGATAACCTTGATGCCCCCCTGTAGCGACGCCACTGCATTGCAGAGATGTCCTGCATATTTTTTTTATAACTTTGCCCAGACGTACACTTTACTTTGGTTAGAGATTTAAATGTATTCCATCATGACAATAATTATTATTGTGACTATACCAGCAACTTATCCCCAAAAACCTAAATCAAAATAACATACTAGTCCCAGAGATTGAGAGAACTCTGCAGGGAATGGAGAAAAATCCCCGCAAAATATTTTTAAGCGGCCCTTAGTGTCACACATTGGGCAATATTTGGATGCTAAGTGTTATGAACTATTCAAGATCATATTGTTTGCTTTAGACTATTAGAAATATAGGCATCCTCCTAAGCTTTGCCTCCCTGTCTGCAGAGCGTATCTAGCAAAAAGAAAAAGTACTCAGGAAGACTTGGCGCATAACATCAGGAAACACTAGTGTCCAAAGCCAGACCATCAGTATTCAGCATAACATATTTGTACAGTAACTTTGTGGAAAATGTGTCTCGTCTTCCCCGAGCAGCTGCCAAGAAAAATTGTCGTATTTGCAGTATCTACCAGTGTGAAAGACAAATGGAAAGTAAAAAATGTAGAGGGAAACACGCTGTCAAATCGTGGTTGAAATCTGTCTACTGTAAAATCTTTACTGCAAGTGCAGGTGTCGTGGGGCAAAGCCCTTCAGTACTGCTTCACATTTCTGTGCCTCATTACTTTGTACAGGGATTTATACGCCTATGAGATGACAAGGTACAAGCAAGGGCATGGATCCTATCTCACAGGAATTATCCATCACCCGAGGAGCCAGTAAATGTGTTCCAAACCTGCAGCGCTTTATAAGTCATGTCCAATGAGTCATGCATTGGAAGGAAGCCTCTCCCATGTTCTATCTGCCTTTATCTTGCACAGACATGTCAACTCAGGCACTGCCAGTGTCACCGAACAAGCGCATTACAAATGAATGACATGTTAAGGAATAATTAAGGGGAGCTGCATTGCCTGTGTTCAGCTAAAATGTTTCCCACGTGTTTTTCCTCCAACATTTTGGATGTTATTTATTTTAGAGTGAAGATAAACTTTTAGTGCGAGTTAAGGCAGAACTGTAGTGCAATTTTATGTTTTGCAAACCAAGTTAGAGTATAAGGGCAATTCCCAATTGCATACCCTCCCAACTTTTTCAGATGAGAAAGAGGGACATCTTCCAGCACAATGTATTTAGGTAATGGACCCAACCCTGCCTCGAACCCAGTTATCTGTACCATTACAAATGTATATGGCAAAAATAATTGGTTAAACCAATTATATTTTTCACCATTACTTTTCCTTTATACTGGCAGTTCAAAATAGCAAACAAGATAATTAAGAGATAAGATAAAAGGTCTTAGCACATAATAATACTTAAAGGAGTAAAAATGAATCTTCCCAATAGTTTGAGCCGCCGTGTGACACTGCAGCTATCACACAACGGCTCTATAGCTCGAGAACTCAGCGATCACAATCCACAGATCGATCAGCTCACGGCTTCTCCCTGCAGAAAGCGAGGACTGTCAGTGGCAACTCACTGCAGGAATTTCCCACTCCCCTCTCTCTGCGCTCATAGGAGGGACAGATGGAATGGGGCGGGCACAGTTAGCTCTGGCTCTAGAAAAGTAGAGCTAGCTGTCAATGAGGCAATGGGGTGGATCCTGACAATATTGTTGGGATCTTTCCTGGCTACAGAGCGGCTCTGCGCTGTCATATAGGAGGAAGTAGCCCGCTATTTGTGATTTTGGGTTAGAGGAGTACATTAGTAAATGTACTCCTGTGACCCAAAAGAGAACCAAAAAAAGGTTTGGCTATAGTTCTCAACAGTTAAATAGTACTTTGTCATAGATATTTGTACATTGGACCAGACAGAACTGAGGAGGAAAGAGGGACAGAAGGATTTAGTTTAGAGCTGCAACTAACGATTATTTTCAAAATCGATTAGTTAATTTAGTTCCAAATGAAGGACAGTCCCTCTAAATAAAGGACAGTTGAGAGGAATGCAATTAGACATTCACTGCAAGCTAACCTGCCTTAAGCTCCACTTTCACTGCTCCAAATGAAATGAACTGAAGCTAGCACCATGTTTATTCAAATCTTTGCACAATTTTCAGGCCCTGACCCACGATAAGATGGGGCACCTGTGCCGTCTTTAGGCTGCTGCTTTGCAATCATGGCAACCAAAAAAACAGGAAAATGGTAAATCCACTGAAAATAACAGAGAAATTAGTGTACATGATGCTACTACTAAATTTAGTTGGCTCAAACGTTGTTGATGTCCAGGGGTAAAACCAGGCTACAGGGAGGAAGGAGTGGATAGGCAGGGCAGAACAGAGGGACAAAAAAGAGGGAAGGGGGGGGGGGGGCGGGAAAAGGGGGGAGG
>NW_017306281.1:3540754-3541602 GCF_000935625.1 Nanorana parkeri
AGGGGAAAAAAAGGGGGGGGGGGGGGGGGGGTCAGGAATAGCGAGGAGGGTTGGAACTGAAAAGAAACAGAGTGAAGAAAGAAAGGGGTATAGGAGAAAAAGAAAGAGCGAGAGAGAGAGAGGGAGGGAGGGAGAGGCTATTTCATATTGTAACAGCTTTTACTGTAAAGAGGTATTTTGGTATGTGGAGGTTAAGCCTTGTTACCTCCAGGAGCAGAGAGTGCTCACGTTTTTTGCAATGACCTTAAAGCCATTAAACATAAGTTCCAGGATTTCCAGAACTGAATAACACAACATGTAACTGTGACTCAAGTTCTCCTAATAAGAAGGATATTATTTAAAAACACTTAACATTTGTCTAAATTCTTCATGCTGGTAAAACAGGTAATATCCAATACAGGACTACACACCCTCTAAATTAGTGTGTTTGTAGCTCCCTGCAAAAAAAACAGCACAATGTGGGGGGTTGCAGATCACAATTGGATTAGTTTATGGTGTGATGCTAAGTTATGATACTGAAATTAAGGAGTTATCACACATAGGAAGGCTCAGGTTCCAAATTCACAAAGGTACCATGATTGTATTTAAAGATATAAGGTTGTAGTTTTTCTTAAAGCAGATATATTGCCACATAAGACCCCTACTCTGCCACCTTAAAGTAGTATTAAACTTTTCAAAGCTTTGCCTTACATTTTTGCCTAAACACAGTCATCATGTTTCTGAAGAGCTGCTTCCAATTATCTCAGCTCAGC
This sequence comes from Nanorana parkeri, assembly GCF_000935625.1. Classification (NCBI taxonomy): domain Eukaryota; kingdom Metazoa; phylum Chordata; class Amphibia; order Anura; family Dicroglossidae; genus Nanorana; species Nanorana parkeri. Next base: position 3,541,507 of record NW_017306281.1, read on the forward strand.
TTCCCTGAACTTACTGTCCAGTAAAAGATCACAAGGAGCAAAGCAGACTCCTGCAACTGTTAATCTACTAGCTTGGTGGGGGGGGGGGGGGGTTGG
>NW_017306281.1:3541715-3559003 GCF_000935625.1 Nanorana parkeri
TAGTAGCTTGATTTGCTGTGTGCTGGGAAACTTTTTGCTGTGTACTGTATGTTTGTGGAGACACACACACAGCTTACTAGTACACACAAGGGTGACTGCATAGCACTCTACTTGAGAAAGGAGTCACTCTGAAACATGAAGTCGGGACCAACGCTCAGCTGATTCTGCAGGAAATTAAAACATCAAGGAGCAGCATTCATTGTAAGTGAATTCATTGTAAGACAGCATTCATCAGCATTGGAAATAGCTTGAAATCCTTTGGACTTTAATATCACTTTAAGGTATAAATGTAAAACAAACCCCAGAATGCTTATCTAGGCTGCAGAGTCGTTGCACTATATCTGACATGTATAGACATTTGGTCATGAGATGACTGATGTAAAAAAGGATCTGGGTTTAGACAGGCTGGCCCTCCCCTTGGGCCGAGATCATGTGACCAAATCCCTAGACATTTGACAGGTCCACCTGCCATTCAACTGTCCTATGAGAGTATCTGCATGACCAGTATGGATTCATACTAAACAGGCAAATGACAGTTGGTGGAACTTAGTCATGGAGTTAGGCCCTATTAAAAAAGTAAAACTAAATAGGGTATTAGCAGGCAACTTGTCATATCTTCTGGGTGTCAGACTTTTTACATATATTTACATAATTAGGTTCACAACAGAAATTTTATAATGAGGGAAAAAATATACAATATACAGTGTTGGTGGTCCACTGTTGATACAGTAAACTAAAATGAAATGTTATATGTCTCAGACAACTTGTTAAAGTGTTAATTAGAGGTAATTAGAGAAGCAACAAATAACAGGGAAAAAAAGAACACAAAGAAAACTTCTAAAGCTGAAGAGCACTATCGTACGGTTCATAGGTTAAACAGCTTACTAGCCTTTCTTATTTATAAAAACACACTGGAGGCCAGTTTTGCATGATGTACATGCATCTACATCTTTATTATAGAAAAGCTTTGTATGCGAGGACGGTTAGAGACTGCCCACAAACCGAAGCGTTAGGGAGAAGAGGAGAGTGCCAGCTGCCGGGGAAGGGATAAGTTAATTAAAGCTCCTTTTTCCTGGTACCCTTGGCATAAATGAGAATTTTACCCATGCAGAGTGGAAGAAGTCCCACTTCAAAGGTATTTTTTTTTTTTCCCAGAGTTCAGCTTTAACACCATTTACTAGATAAACGGCATTTAGTGAGTCAATGCAACACTTCTATCACAAGGCTATAGTTAAATGCTTGTCAATCTATTCCAATCAAAAGATATTACTGACACATACTGCCTTAACCTGTTCTGACAGCCATATAACTGAATTTATGACTTTGATATTACAAGTATTAAATATTTCCTCCACAAAACCCACACAATTACAACTGATAATCGCTACTAAGGATATACGATGAAAGCTGATCACAGCGGAGTGTAAATTGCCAGAAAAATCCTAGCTATATGCACAACATAAAAGATATGTATCATAATACGCATGATGGGCCCACTCGAAATATGATACACAATAAAAATTTGCTGACAAGGTCAAAAACTGAAGGAAAACACCACACCGTAATTATAAACACGCTATTCAAAGCTTAAATTGGAACTCCAGATTTTAGGATTAGATTTGCAATCAAAATAAATCAGCACTTTATTTAACCCTTTGCTGTCCGAGGCATTTTCTTACTATTTGCGCACTCATGAAAAAATATAAAGTTTTGGCTACAAAACAGCTTCAGACCCCCAAACAATTATATATGTTCTGAAAGCAGAGGCCCTGTAGAATAAAAAAAATGCTAGTTGCAATTTTTTATGTCGCACGGTTTTTGCGCAAATGTTTATCAAACCAGTAATTTTAGGAAAAAATAAACTAAATTAAAATATAGTGCACAGAAACATAATGGAATACCCAATTTATTGGTAAAATATGAAAGATGGGATCACGCCGAGTAAATAGATACCAAACATATCAATCCTTAAAATTGCGTTTGCCCGTGAAGTCCCAAAAAAAAGTAAATAGCCCAAATATCCCACAGGGATAATTTTAAACTATTTTACCGGTCATCGGTTTAGTGCTAACAGTGATTGGCAGCGCTAGAATTATTGCTCTCACTCAGACGTTCGCAGCGATATGTAACGTGTCGCACGTAGGCGCACCAACGCGTCTTTGCGTGTGTATGTGCGTGCACGTGGGGGGCGGGGGACTTAAAACATTTTTTTTCTTTTATGTAACTTTAATTTTTATAATTTTGAAACACTTTATTTTTTTACACTAACCCTATTGCTATCACATAGGGAGCCAAGAAGCACCCCATGTAATAGCAGATAGGGTGTGACAGGTCCTCTTTATGGAGACATCGGGGGGTGGGGGCGCTGCCGCACGGTACAAACGATCCGGCGGCTGTACAGACGCCGGATCGCTTGTACATTAACAGCAATCGCCTGCTGTTAAAAGTGGTACCAAGAACACAGTTGCTGCAGCAGCCATGTTCTTGTTTTAACCACTTTAATGGGCCGCCGTCTATAGACGTATTGCAGCCCGGAAGTGGTTAAATAAAATAAAAAAAGTCTTCTCTTTAGTGTTGCCCCCCTGCAGACACTCCACCCCGATGTCCAGCTGGTAGCCCTCTTCTGGGTTGAATGACACTGGGCGGTTAAAGCTGAACTCTGTGATAAGCAAATATTGTCTAAATATAAGAGGCATGTGTATCTTTACTTGAATCTTGGTTTGCTTTGTATATTTCTTCCAGATCTGTACAGTAAACCAGTGTGAAACATTTCCTTTGTGCAGGAGCTTTCTGTAATAAAGACCAGTCACTGCTGCTCTCTCACCTTGTGCAGGGTGACTGCTCTTGTATACACCCCTCTCCTGCAGTTCTCTACAGGCAGCCTGCAGTGGGTGGGGCCTGCTGGGTCTCCCACAGTTCTGCTCTCTGCACAGGCTATATGCAGCATAATGATGATGCCACTACTACATTTAATAGGTAGGTAATAACCGAGTATGTAAAGGCATTTGGTGCATATGAAGTGGATTTATACTGTACATAGTGGCTGTTGAGGAATATACACTATCGGTCAAAAGTTTTAGAACACCCCCCTTTTTTACAGTTTTTATTGAAATGTAAGCTGCCCAATTCCAGTGAATAACCTGAAATGTTACAAAAGGTAAGCAGTGGAAAAAAAAGCTTAGGTTAACAAAAAACTGAAAAATAATGTACATTTCAGAGTTATACAAAAAGGCCTTTTTTCAGGGAAGAAGTAATGGGTTAACAACTCACAGTTGCTCTGCAGCAATGTAAGCAATATAAGCCTTGAAGGTTTACGATAACAATTCCTACAGGTGTCCCAACTCTTGTTGATTGCTCACAAGCCTTCTGTTTGTATAAAAGCAGTGAAACAGACTGTGTTACTACATCCTCTTAAGCAATATTTGGACAGTATTGTACTACAGTAAGTAGTATATTGCTCTTAAAATTACGAGATAAGGCAACAAAGAGACAGAGAGACCATTGTAATCCTTAAAAGTGTAGGCCTTTCCTTTAGAGAAAGTGCTAAAAAAAAGCCAAGGCTTCAGTGAGTACAGTTTCCTACACCATCAAAAGGCACTTGGGCACTGGAGGAAATTCGTGAAAAGGAAGACATCTGGCAGACTCAAAGTCACAACAGAATCAGAAGACGAGTTTCTAAGAGTCAACAGCTTGCGTGATAGGCGGCTCACAGGACAACAGCTTGAAAACACACCTTAAAAGGTGCCCATACACCTTACGATTATGGGACCAAACTTTTCGTCCAATGATCGAATAGTCGTACGATTTTCGTATGCGATCGACTTTACAGCTGATAATCATATGTGTGCATTGCAGTGTCCGACCGACAGTACTGTACAATCGTACGACTTTTGCCGGACGGAAACGCCAGCAACCTTGCGAAAATTGTACGATCTAGCAAAGTTTTCAAACATGCTTGACCGTCAAAAGTCGTACGATTGTACAGTACTGTCGGTCGGACACTGCAATGCACACATATGATTATCAGCTGTAAAGTCGATCGCATACGAAAATCGTACGATAATCGTAAGGTGTATGGGCACCTTAACACTGATCAAAGTAAGCAAGTCCCAGTTTCAACTGTGAAGAGAAGACTTCGAGTTGTAGGATTAACAGGTCGAGTGGCAGTAAGAAAGCCATTGTTATGTTGGCAAAATAAGAAAAAGAGGCCTGCCTGAGCTATGAAGCACCACCAGTGGACTACTGAAGACTGGAAGAAGGCCTTATGGACCAATTCATCAAAATGTGAGATCTTCGGTTCATTACGTTGGGTTTTTGTATGGCGTAGAGTAGACGATAGGATGGTTCCTTGGTGTGTGACACCAACTGTCAAACATGAAAGAGGAAACGTGATGGTCTGGGGCTCTTTTGCTGGATCCAGAGTTGGCGAATTGCACAGAGTGAGTGGCATTCTGAAAAAAAAACCCACTACTACAGCATTTTGCAGCGCCATGCAATACCCTCTGGTGTACAACTAGTTGGTCAGAGGTTCATCCTACAGCAAAATAATGACCCAAAACATACCTCCAGGCTGTGTCAGAAGTACCTTAGACGTGCAACACATTTGTGGGAACTTCTGCAACAGTGTTGGGATGAACTTTACGAACAATATTTGAGTGAAATTTTGTAGAAAGAATGCCGCGAGTGTGTTCGGCTGTTATATCTGCAAAAGGTGGCTACTTTGATGAGTCAAAAATGTACATTACATTTTGTTAAAGAAAACAATTCCATGATTTCTCGTGTGTCCAATTGCTTATTTGTTCTCTATGGTTTATTTTCAGAGTACAGCAAGACATTTGACTGCAACAATTCCAATAAAAACTGGAAAAACAGGGGAGTTCTAAAACATTTGACTGGTAGTGTATTTCAGTGAACGTTTTATGCCCAGAGTTCATGCTTTGAGAATTAAAAATATATAGTATATGAGCACAACATAACTATGTTATATAGTATTTCTTTTTCATTTAATGTTATACTAAACCAGGACCAGACAAATCCCAGGAGTCGGGTAGCCAATGCTCTCTAAAAGTTACAGATGCCACCTAATTTTTGAGTTTTTTTTAGCTGTCAATGAAGCTCCTAAACAAAAAAAAAGAAGAAAAAAAATCCATGTGGCTTTTGGATTGGACAAGCTGACTCCTGAATTCCATATGAAGTTTTCCACCATTGGTTTAAATAAAGATTGTTCAAATTGTATTCATAATAAAAATTGTTACCCTGTGCAATTACAATTTGTTATATTTGCACAACAATGTGAGAAGAGAACAGAGCCTCATGTAATATACTTCTATGAACACTTATGTTAATTGTTTATATTAGTTTATATTAGAAAATCAGGTTAAGGCCTCATTCACGCGAGAAACGGGAGCGGCCGGTACAGATCTGTGCTGCGTGCATAGCCGTAACAGGCTGCTCCTGGGAAGGCAAGGTGCTGCGTGTGATTTGTATGTTCACCCAACCTGCATGTCAGTGCGGGTGTGGGTGTCCGTACTGGTACGCCGACAGGATGGATCCTGTCTGCGTCCGAGCACGGACACCCGCAACAGTATGGACGTGCAGGTTGGGTGAGCGTAGGGCAGCACATGGCCATGTTCTCCCATAGAGAAGGACAGGCTGCTGCATGTAATCACACACAGCACCTGTCCTTCCTGGGAGCGGCCCGATATGGCGGTGCATGCAGCACCGATCTGTACTGGCCACCCGTTTCTCGTGTGAATGAGGGCTAAAGGACACTTCCAAGAAAGTGGAAATCCATTGATAGGGATTCTTTCTTGAAAATGAAGAGACAAATTTCGCATGCTCTTGTGGCAAAAAGTACCTTATTTTTTTTACGCGTCACAAAATGAAAACAAAATTAAATGTAAAAAAAGTAAAGCTACAGTACATAAATTACAATCAAATAAACAAAAATTTCATTTCATTGAAAACACTTTTCTCACCATTGTTCACTGGGTATATTACATTTAAATAAAATAAATGTATTGTTTATACATCTATTGATTTGCCCAATTGATTTGTTTAGTTAAAAAAAAGTGAATATAATACTAAAGGGCTGTTTTTACTACATACTGCAGTGAATAATTTGTTAATTTAAAAATGTCCCATAGATCATTAGCAGTGTACAAAGCTTTCACTATAAAATTACATTCAAATGTGGCCATCAGTACAGTATCTGTGCCCTAGACATATTCCTTGAATTGAGGACATTCACACACTGACATATTGCCAGGGGAGGTTGGTGCAGCTTCATTCTGCCCTCTTTTCTTTTTGTTAACTGATTCTAGATGTTCAGCTAACAGCCTGAATGCGCTCAGTATTTTATGACTGCAGCAAGCTCGGTCTACGTTTTATGTCCTCTGGGGAAATGTAAGCTCCATGAAAGCACAGTTATGCCATGTAGATATTGATGTGGGACCCTCTTCAAAGTGTGTGAGAGTGCGGGAAGGATGGAGCAAAGAGAGTCACACGGCTGATGTCATTTCTGGGGTCATGCAAGCACAGAGTGAGGAAAGATCTATTTAAAGGACCACTAAAAAATGAATACAAGTTGCCCTATATAAAAAAGCTGATAACATTCAGAAATATATTTGGTTTGAACTTTCTAAGGCAATTACATCTGTTTAAGAGAGAACTAACAATTTGCAGGCCCCATGGGTAAGTGTTTGGGCCAACAGCGAGGACTAGGGGGACCCTTTGGGATATCCCCTGCAAATTTCTGTGAGTAAGCCCTAACAGAGCACAGTAATAGTCAAAAGTGCTTCTCATGTAAGTATAACCAAACCATATGCAGAGTCTGTATATGTTTTAAATATGTGTAGGCCAATGGCAGACAAAAGCATCGATATATTTGTCACTGTCAAAGCTAGGCAGGTATAGGAAAGTCCCTAAACAGTATGTGGGTCGCAATCCATTTAGGTGGCCAAAATCACCCATCTTTCCATATGAATAGGAGTTGAGATGTCAAATAACTTCTTACTGTCTTTCTAGTTGTGTATGGTGTTAATTCAAGGCTATACACACAAATAGTGTTATTTCCTCATCAATAACTTCAATTCAATTTGAAGGAACCAATTGTCAGAGGACTATACAAGTCTATGTATCAGGGGTTCCTAAGTGGGAAAATGCATGCCCCTTGGGGGTATGGAAACCAAATTATGAGGGTATAACACTAGATCTCTGAATAATTAAAAGTAAATACATAAACACAACCATTGACTTGATGCTTCAGTAACTGCCTCGATGTACCAGGATATTACCAGCACTGTTCGTTTCTTGCATATGCAATTTACGGAACATAATACAGGTATGGACTTAGAGCTTGCTTCAGTCTCCCTGCTGCACTGATTAGCCTTCATAAAGTAAGGGGAGTAAAAGGTGTAATATAAAGCTGATCCAATATGGAGCAACATGTGTAAGAAGTTAAAAGACATTTTCCTTCTGGTATTCAATTGTGACTAGGGCTGCAACCAACTAATCGATAATGAGAAAAGTTGTCAACTATTCTCATTAATGATTAGTTGGTTGGATCCCCTAGCTCTCTCTCCTGCATGCTGGGAAGAGGGCAGAGCAAGCAGTGGGCGGGTGCAATAGTCAGCCTCCTATAGGGTATTGTAATTTGAAATAGCCAATAGCAGGCTGGCTATTGCACCAGCCCACTACCTGCTGTATTTACATTTAGCTGCCGTCTGCAGAATCTTGCCACTGGCAGCTGTCATTCCCTGGCTGAAGCTATTCAAGCGCCATGTACTTACAATACAATTATTTATTTATTTTAATTATAAAAAGGTGGGGAAAGTCATTTTTGGTTTCGGCCTGACAAACACTGCTGCGGGAGGTGCGTTGCAGTGCTATTCATTTCAATGGCACCCCAAACGCGCCTCCCTCCCACAGTGTGATTGTCCGCACTGGAACGCATCGTACCGCAATGCCATGCGTTCCTGTGCAGTGCGATTGCAAAAAAATTGTGCATGCAGTTTTATTCTGAAGCAAACTTTGTAACACTGCATTTGTGTATTTTATTTTATATTAAGGATGGAATTTTTTTATCTGATTAATTGAAAACATAATCGTCGAACTAATCGATTATGCAAATGATCATTAGTTGCAGCTCTAATCGTGATCAGCACCATGTACTGGTTTTTGGAATACTGCAAGTACATGAGATAGTAATCCATTTCCTCAACTCAATTAAATGCTTTCCGATTGGTTCCTATGAGGTACTTCCCTGTGCACACACCATCATTACATCTGAATAGCTGTGCCAAACAAACCTCATAAGAGTACAGTTTTCTTTATAGCAATCAGTGTAAACTGAGCCACGGCTAAAAAGATAATCAGCACTATGACAAAGCACTGCAAACATCTCAGTCTAACATAATAAGGATATCACCATTAGCGATACAGCATACACGAATATATGAATAATAGCGTCTGAAGCCATGCATTACCTCCCACTTGGCATGAAATTCATTAACTACTAGCCTTTGCACAATAATTGCTCAGGTACTAATTAGAAGCACATAGCATTCTTCACATCTTTCTATTGTAAGGAGCTATTTAAGAAGGACCATTCTTCTTTCCTCCTGCCCAGAATGCAATGACCCAGAATAACCCAGAGAACAACAGCATCATCTAAAATAGCATAATCACACAGTCTGGATCAAACAGCCAGGTTCTCTGCTGATGCATTAAAAGCCACAAGCCATATTCACAGATTTATTCTTTTCTAAAAAAACTTTCCATTTGCAGCATCACCCCATATATATGACAAAGAAAATAACCTCTGCTTCTCTTTCAGCGTCGTGAACATGAGCTCACTGCTTACATACCCACACAGGTACACACAAAGATGGGAAACTGAGGTCATAGAAGCGAGAAATGAGACGATAGGATCTCTAATACAGACTACTCACAGTCCGCAGAGTAATTCTCTTCTACAGATTTTACAGATGATGCTGTCATTCTCCAGGCATCCCTGGGTAACTGCAATAAATTAAACTGTCTGAACGTATTTTTAGAGTAATTTTCACTTAAAGAGAGCCGTCCAGCAGGATGGGTATGTGGTCTCAGTCTGTATGGTTTAAAACTGATTTACCATGGATTTCTTTTGAGGCTCACCACTCTTCCCCTCCCCCAGGGGAAAGAGCAAAGGCTTGCGTTAAGAAATAAGGATGCTAAAACGATAATCCCACAATGTTCCCACATTAGTAGCCATAAATATATCATTGATACATTACAGCTGCACCCAGCAGCCCGATATTACAGGACGTCTCCATTAATCACTACAAATGGATTGGCTCTGCTAGAGGAGGCCTTGCCCCTGCAGTATGAGCGTGATTTGTGGGCTTAATGCATTGTGTAGCCTGAATATATCAGTCAGGAAAGATTCCCACATCCTTAGATGTCACAAGGGATCTAAAACAAGACAACGCAACAACATTTATTAGACACACCCCGGAATCCTGCCATACTAAATGCCCAGGAAGATATGTATAGATATGCTATTTAGAGCCACTCGCATGCCAATAAAACCTAACTTAGAATTCCTGGACCAAACTGTTAGATTCTCTGTACCAGAGTCATGACAGCAAGTGAGTATAAGGCCTCATTCACACTACCACACGTATATGCACGTACTGTACCATATGCAGCATATGCAAATAAATGGCTCCATACACATAACTGCGTATAAAGCCGTATATTTGCGTATGCGTATATTTTACGCGCATATACGCACGTACGCTCATACAGTTCATTCAAATTTCTATTACGAATTAAGCATTCTGGGATTGCATATAGTGCGCGCATATACGCAATATACAATTTTGCTCTTGCGTTGTGAGTGAATGAGGCCTAAATGTGGGATATCCAACCTTTGGCAGATGCCACCAGAACATGTGTTCTATTATAAAATTGTACTCCAATGACACCTGTAAACATTTCTCACTTTTGGTCCCTGATTCTTTGCTTATAGTGTATGTGTGGGCAAAATAATAAAAAAACTAAAACATATTCAGTACCTCTCTCCAATACACACACATTTCCCCATATCTAAGCCTAAAACTACAAATTCAATATATTGCAGCTCAGCGGTTCTTAAATGTGGCGGCTGCAATCATTTTCTCTTTATGTTTTACCTGATGATCCTGCGGGTAACATACTTTTTGTACCTACATGGCTAAATTCACTTCTCCACTGTATCTATGGGGAAAGCCATGGTTGGCAGATAGGCTGGACTTCAAACATGCAATGCATCAAACCACACCCCACAAACCTCTTATAGACTTGTCTGTAAGGGTGAGTGAATTGCGGATCAGCGCGGTTTCCTTACGAAATTTAGATGGGCGGTTTTGAGCAATTTTAATTGTTTTAGCTCTGAAATGCAAGTAAAAACGCCCAAAACATTTCTGGTCAGCGCGGTTCCATTGAAAACTATATGGAAACCGCGCTGATCAGTGCGGAAAAAAAGAGAAAGGGAGCATTCGGGCAGCAGGCGGTTCGGATCACGAGGGTCGCATGAAGGGTCCCCATAGCAATGTATGGGATCGTTCATGTTGACGGTTCAGCGCGGCCGAACTGCCCTGGTGTGAACGGGGCCTTAAGCTGGCCATACACCTATAGATTGTCTGCAGATTTTCTATGATCAGATATAAAAAAAAAAGTGCAACAGATTCCTCGATCTACACTAAACTGTGTGGATGGAGGAATCTCCCACTGGGCCGAGTTTCAGTATCTTGCTAGTCGGCCCCGCTGGCTCTCAAAACACCTGAACAATGCCCACATCCAATCAGATTGTTCAGGTATTTGACAGCCAGCGGGGCCGACTAGGAAGAAACTAAAGCTTGGCCCAGTGGGAGATTCCTCCATCCACACAGTTTTTTTATATCTGATCATAGAAAATCTGCAGAAAATCTATAGGTGTATAGCCAGGTTAAGAATGACACAAGGTTAGTAAAAGTGAGGAATAACGTAACGGAATAAAAAGGTATCAATGCAGCACGTGCAATATTCACAAACATGTTTAGAAGACCACTGCTTTTGAGAACAATATTGGCACTAAAACTGACCAGATACTATCATTTATCAACAACAAAGGTGATCTACTAGATGTGCTGTCCCTGTCGGAAGTATTACATAAGATGTGCATAAGAATAGGCAAACACATTCATGATAAATGCTTAGCACTTTTAAGGAGTTTTACTATTCCAGTCCAAAAGGTCTGCTGGTGATAGGAATTTACCATCAGAAAATGTGGAATAGGAGACACGATTTTGGTGCAGAGTGGGGAAAAAAAAAAAGGAGGCAATGTTGCATTTTAGGGCTCATGCACCTGGGTGTATAAAACCTTTCATAGTCTCAAGGGATTTCTTCTATCTGCATGCAGCAAGAAAAACAATATGCAGATAAGGAAGTTCTTATCTCGCAGATGCAACAAGAAAAAAGTTACAGAAGTGCTGTAATATAAATACTCTACTACAACAGACTGAAAAGGATAATAACGTCTGAAATAACCTGCAACATTGTAGTGATTTTATTACATTACAACTTTATATACAAACTCTCAGGCTCCATTCATATATTACAGGTATTTAGACAGCACCATCAATTTATGCATCACTTTAAATAGAGCACATTTAGATCAGTACTGCCCTCAAGGAGCTTACAATCTAAGTTCTTTAGTAGAGGTGCACCGAAATAGAAATTTAAAAACCGAAACGAAACCGAAATAGAAAAAATTGTCAGGCCGAAAACCGATACCAAAAATGTTTTTATTTTAATTTTTTAAATTTTTAATATATTTTATTTTTATTTATTTTTTATAAACTTTCAAAAATTGTTTATATTTATTCATTTTTTATTAAATGTTTTTATTTTTGACTTTACTTTTAGGGGCTTCAGGAAATATTAGGGGGCTAAACAGACCCCTGATATTTCCCTTTTAACCACTTGCTCACACCGGGCACAGCGGAGCTCGGGATCGGCAGCAGCGGCGAAGCGCACACCCCGCATATTACATATTACAAGCGATCGGGCGTCTCTACAGACGCCCGAACGCTTATATGTAAACAGCCATCGCTGGCTGTTTAAATTCAAAGCCGATTTCCCGCTCGAGCGGGACAAGATGGGACGTCTAAAGACGCCGCTGTCCGGCCGTTTAATTACAACGGCCGGAAAGCAGGTGGTTAAAATAGAAAAAGAGATTGAGAACACAGATTCCTCAATCTCTTTTTCTGTATCCCCTGTTATCAATCAACAGGAATCCTCTATGAGTGTTCCTGTTCATTGATAACTTGCGAATATAGCATGTTTACTATAACCACAATTATGAATGAACAGGAGTGGATATAGATCACTTCCCATTCATTCATAATAGAGGATATATTAACCATACCATGTCCTCAATTATGTACAATACACCTAGCGATCACTGAGTGTTTGTGCCTGGCTCTCCTCTCTGACACAGGAGGCTGAGCGAGCGGTGCAGGGAGGAGAGCTCGGCCTCCTGTGACAGCGCTGTCTCCGCCCCCACACCGCTCTGCCGCACTGTGATAGGCGGCCGAGCGGTGTGGGAGGAGAGACACCGGCCGCTCACAGGGTTCTTGTCCCGCAGCGCTCGGCCGGCTGTCACTTTCTCTCCTCCACACCGGGACACACAGCAGCACCCAGCGGGGAGGAAAGAAATCACGGATACGCCGATGTATAAGCAGGAAAATGGCACTTTCGGCATTTAGCCAAAAGTGCCATTTTCGGCCGATATATCGGTACATCCCTTGTCCTTATCTCACATGCATACATACAGGACCACTTTAGAGAGAAGCCAATTAACCTTTCAGCATGTCTTTGTAGTGTGGGAGAAAACCGGAGAACCCTGAGGAAACCCACGCAAGTACAGGGAGAACATGCAAACTCCTTGCAGAGAGTGTCCTGATAGTGATTTGAACTGGGAACCCGGACTGGGAGTGCTGCAAGGCAGAAGTGCCAACCATAACACCACTGTGCTGCCCATAATCATCATCATGCATGTGTTAAAGTGGGTTCATTTGATTGTTAAATGCAGATCAGCACACTTAAAATGTAGCATTTTTCCCAATGTCTGCAACATAACACATTGGCATTAAAAGGTCCTCTTGAAAACAATAGGTTCCTCTATTATGTGCAGAACTTGCTGAAATAAACCCTAGCCTGGTCTGGTTAGCAGCAGAATGCTTTTGATTATCAGTGCAGGGTCACAAGCTGGGGTTGTGTTCATCACGGGGTGTTCTATGCGTGGTTCTGAGTACAAAGTCAGACATATGAGTACTTTTAAGGTTAAAAGGGTTTCTACAATTGTTTATCAACGGAAGGTGTCAGTCTGGGGGTGCTATAGATGCTCCTGAGTTTGAGGAATAGGCTTACTTAACAGACCACAACAGATGAATCTGTGAGAAAGGTTAGAAGGTTCAAAGTAAATTATTAACACAGGGATGTTAAGTTTTTCCACTAACCTTGTGATTACTGTAGTGGGAAGTAAGCAAAAGGCATCTTATCTGAAATGTTTATATTTGTATCACTATTTTCTCGAGATGTAAAACACATACAAATTCCTTCATTACTAATTTGTCAGATCTAGTTTTGCTCCCTTACTTACAATACAACCTATAATATTCCAAGATATAATCTAGAGGGATAGGGGTCAGAAACAACTGACATAAGAAACATACAATATGTGTCTTTTCTGATGTATGAGGAGAAAGCAGTGCTGAATCCGTACATAAGAGAACATCTTTGGTATAAATAGATGCTTGTCTACAAAAAGGTGAGCCTTGAGGGCAGCACAGTTAAATGTTTCAGTGGTTAGAGAGTTCCAAATGGAGTATAAGAGCGTGGTGCAGATACATTATATTGTCAAAAGTATTGGGACGTCTGTCTTTACACGCACATGAACTTTAATGGCATCCCAGTCTAAGTCCGTAGGGTTCAATATTGAGTTGGCCCACCCTCTGCAGCTAACAGCTTCAAATCTTTTGGGAAGGCGGTTTACAAGGTTTAGGAGTGTGTCTATGGGAATGTTTGATCATTCTTCCAGAAGTGCATGTGAGCTCAGGTATTAATGTTGGACGAGAAGGCCTGGCTCGCAGTCTCCGCTCTAATTTATCCCAAAGGTGTTCTATCGGGTTGAGGTCAGGGCTCTGTGCAGGCCAGTCAAGTTCCTCCACCCCAAACTCGCTCATCCATGTCCTTATGGACCTTACTTTGTGCACTGGTGTGCAGTCATATTGGAACATGAAGGGGCCATCCCCAAACGGTTCCCACAAAGTTGGGAGCATGAAATTGTCCAAAATGTCTTGATATGCTGATGCCTTAAGAGTTCCCGTCACTGGAACTAAGGGGCCAAGCCCAACCCCTGAAAAACAACCCCACACCATAATCCCCCCTCCACCAAACTTTACACAATGCAGTCAGGCAAGTACCGTTCTCCTGGCAACCACCAAACCCAGACACATCCATCATATTGCCTATACAGAGAAGCATGATTCGTCACTCCAGAGAACACGTCTCCACTTCTCTAGAATCCAGTGGCGGCGTGCTTTACACCACTGCATCCGACACTTTGCATTGCACTTGGTGATGTAAGGCTTGGATGCAGCTGCTCGGCCATGGCAACCCATTTCATGAAGCTGTCTACGCACTTTTGTTGTGCCAGTATGAAGTCCACACGAAGTTTGGAGGTCTGTAGCTATTGACTCTGCAGAAAGTTGGCGACTTCTGCGCATTGTGCGCTTCAGCATGCGCTGACCCTTCTGTAATTTTACGTGGCCTACCACTTCGTGGCTGAGTTGCTCTTGTTCCCAGTTGCTGCCACTTTGTTATATTACCACTAACAGTTGACCGTGGAATATTTAGTAGTACCCCCACTGCAAGGGTGTAATTGTAATTTGCCAAGAGTTGTTAAGTATTGGGGTTAGGCTAAGTGTATTTTTACTGCAAGGTAAAGTAGTATTAAACTCTCTGCCTTTTTAAATGTACTGGGCAATGTCAAGCAGTGCAATATTAACCCGCACCTGCTCACAGCCAGCGGCTCCAGGTCCACACTGTTGCCTCTTTTGAACATCCAGGTAGTCGAGCACGCTCTTTGTGCCCTTCATATGCCTGGACAGCGCAGGTTCCAGCGACTGTCAATCAGCAACTGGAGGGAGGTTGCTGCCCATCTTGGACAGGCAGATCGTACTCTCGATCATCGCAAGCCCGCCCCCCTGGGGGGCAGGCTTCCGATGACCGCAATGCTAAACGGGCAGTGTGCGCGTGCGCACACCGGCCCGTTCGGCATTTGTCTCCTGAGCACCATTCAAACCAGCCGAAAATCGTACGATTTTCGGCTGCTTTTCTAGCGTGCTCCCTAGACAAAAGACGTGCTACCGTACAGTAAAAACTGTTGCACGATCTTCCATACACTTTGCGATGCCGAAAAAATGCCTGGTTACAATATGCCTGACAACACCTTGACACGCCTCACAGCTTCTGGCACTCTGTAATTTGGAGTGACAAGAATAAAATAGAGCTTTATGGTCACAACTCTAAGCGCTGTGTTTGGAGAGGGGTCAACAAGGCCTATAGTGACAAGAATACCATCCTCACCATGAGCCACCATGCTGGTGGCTCACTGATGTTTTGTGTGTGTGTGTGAGCTCTAAATGCACAGGGAATGCTGTGAAAATTGATGGCAAGATGAATGCAGCATGTTATCAGAAAATACTGCATAACAATGACCATAAGCACAAGGCCAAGATGACCCTCCAGTGGTTACAGCAGAAAAAGGTGAAGGTTCTGGAGTGGCTGTCACAGTCTCCTGACCTTAATATCATCCAGCCACTCTGGGGAGATCACAAACGTGTGGTTCACGAAATACGACCAAAGACTTTGCATGACCTAGAGGCATTTTGCCAAGACGAATAGGCAGCTATACCACCTGCAAGAATTCAGGGCGTCATAGACAACTATTACAAAAGACTGCACGCTGTCATTGATGTTAGAGGGGGCAATGCATAGTATTAAGAACCAAGGGTATGCAGACTTTTAAACAGGGGTCATTTAATTTTTTTATTTGTTGCCATGTTTTGTTTTATGATTGTGCCATTCTGTTATCACCTACAGTTGAATATGAATCCCATCAGAAATAAAAAAAAATATGTGTTTTGCCTGCTCACTCATGTTTTCTGTACAAATGGTACATGTATTATCAATTCTCCAAGGGTATGCAAACTTTTGAGCATAACTGTATTTCACCCCTTTCTGCTCGCCTCACCTTATAACTACAGAGCATGATAAAGACAACAAGGAAGTGAGGAAAGCAGAAAAGGGTGGATGAAATATTGACCAGGAAGAGACCTTTACTATACAGGTGTTATTGAAGGCAGAGGGCCTGGCTCATACAAACAAGCATTCATTTTATAGCACACCTATATTCCAAGTACAAGAACTTTTTGCAGCAGAAGTAAGTCTGTTTAAAAAAATGTTATGTAATAGAATAAGATCTAAGTCATTGACCTACACCCCCTCCCAACACCACTTCTCCTTCATGAGTAAGCAGAAATATTTTAATATTTACTGAAAACCCTCTTAAAACGGTATTAAATTGCACGCACTTATGGCAACCATTTTTTTTTTTTAAAGTCCATCTCAGCAACAAAATAAGGATAGCAGTTACAGAAATCCTATCATTTAGATCAGAGATGTGGTCTCTTCTTAACCATCTGTTGCGGACTGCACAGAACAGGAAACCCAAATAAAGTGTGTAAATGTAGAAAGCACCACTTCCTCTCAGCTAGGCTCTATCTAAGCAACAGATCACTGGCCTGTGCAACAAACCTTGTGAGCATTCATGTAAGAAAGTCCTTCTTGTATAAACAAAAATGCACAAAACATGAAGTTGCTGAAAAGTGTAATTAGAGATCTGGGACAACCCATGGGTTACTCAGTAAATATACATCTGTTCTAAAATAAAATGTTTAAAGGTGAAACAATTACTTCCTGCAACCACAAAAATGTTTAGTTTATACTGAGAATACATTAGGAAACCTGAAGGAAAGAATCAGGGATCTGCTGTTTATAGTAATCAGTTTGTTACCAGGTTTCATTTGTGCAGTGAAAGTTAAAGAATGGCAGTTACCATGTGAGGACTTGTACACACCAATTGCGTTGCGTTCCAGAGCACTAGCTGCTGGAACCCACCGCAATCGCTCAGAAAACTTCCCCCTTTGTTCTGGGGCGAG
>NW_017306281.1:3559057-3570967 GCF_000935625.1 Nanorana parkeri
TGCCTGCGTTCTGTTCTACTGCAAACGCAAAAAAATGCTCCATGCTCTATTTTTTGCGTTTGCGGTGGAATGTTTTGCCACGCGTTCGATCGCACGGCGGGCGGGGGGCTGCGGTGCCATTGACTTCAATGCACCGCCACGCCCCCTCCCGCCCCAGAACGAAGGGGGAAGTTTTTTGAGCAATTGTGGTGCGTTCTAGCAGCTCCTCCTCTGGAAGGCAATGCAATCGGTGTGAACAAGCCCTCAGATGTTAACGGTCATTCTTTAACTTTCCTTGCAAAATTGAAACCTGGTAACAAACTGATACTATAAACAGCAGATCCCTGTTTCTTTCCTTCAGGTTTCCTAATGTATTCTATAAACTGACTGGTTGTCAAAATATGCACAATTTAATAAAGAACTATTGAGATGAAAAACAAAAAGGGATCAGAGCGCTACTGGTGCAGAGCCTTTAATAATAAAATATACACAAACTATATATTTTTTTTTTTTAAATAAATAAATATGCACAATTCCATTTTTCTAAAATAAGCTCCAGCAGTGTTTAGCTTGACCAGTCTCCCGCATGTTTCAATTCTTCAATGACAGAGAAAGGCAAACTCATTGGTTGGTGTTACAATATAGACAGATGCCATTCATATTAACTTATGTTTCCTTGTGATCTTGTACTGGACAGGCAGTTCAGGGAAGCTGAGCTGAGAGAGTTGGAGCTGTTTGGAAACATGATGACTAAGTGACCGGGCAAAATACTTTGCTGGGCCATATTTTTTTTTGGGATTTGTTACTGAAAAAACTTTGAGAGTTTAATACTGCTTTAAGCCCGAGTAAACTTTAACCACACTGACTTGGAGCCTACACATAGCGTTTTCTCATCACTCTGTCAGTCAAAAGAGGTAGCGTAAGGGAGGTGTGTGTATAAGCAGAGAAGGGGGGATAAGTGAACCTAATGCCTAGCACACTGTTAAAAAAAAAAAAAAAATCACATTAGACTGTATATAAACCTTAACTATAAACTTCTGTTATTTTCTCCCTGGTGGTATGTTTAACCAGTTGACATCCGCGGTGTTAAACCCCCTTCCCATCCAGGCCATTTTTCAGTATTCAGCCTTTTTTGGGGACAGATAGAGCTTTCTTTTGGTGGTATTTATTCACCACTGGGGGTTTTATTTTTTTACTATATTAAGGAAAAATTACCGAAATTACCGAAATTATCGTGCGCGCGAGCAGAAAAAAATTGCCGTCTGGAGACGGCAACCCGCAGATGTAGCAGTGCCGTCCGTCCGTTTTTTTACTACGGGTGGACGGCAAGAGGTTAATATAGTAAAAGCATTTTGTTTTATCTGTTTGAGAAGTGCAAAAGCTTAATAGAAATTGTTGATCAGAAACTCAGAGTTGCCCTGTGCCCTCCTACTGCTTGTCTTGGACTACAGAATAATTAGCCTTTATGTTGTAAAGATATGAGAGTAGGACTGGTTGCTAGTTTAGCAAGGCAACTGGGAGGGCTTAAAAAAACCTCTACAAAATGCTGTGAGCGGTCAACCCACAACAGGGGTACGGCTCATTCACACTAGAAGTTGTGTTATACTAAGGCTGCTAGTATGTGTTGTGAAGGGAGTGGTGCCAATACATTGTAATTATCAATGCATATCATCCAATGCGTATGGCATGAATGGGCCCTTAGGAGCTGAGTGCATTTCTGGCAGATCCCCAGGTATTTTTTTGTACATGCAATAAAGAGCTACAACATGGTTAATGTGCATGTATAGCAGAGATGTATTGCATATGTTTTGTTTTTTATTTTACCTTGACAAATGCTTGAATAGGGAAACCACCAAAATATATGCATAATGAATAAGAATCAGTGTTCTGAACAGATGCCTGCAATTCGGCCAGGTTTTTCCATAGTTTTTAGGGTTAATGTACTTAGATGCCTGATGTGAAGCACTGAGCAAGTAGAAAGCCTCCATGAATGCATTTCAGTTCTTCATTTTACTGGTAGGCATCATTAAGCTTTGAGTCAATAAATAACCATGTGTATAAATATCTAGGTTTCAGGGCCATTTTCAAAATTGTATAACGCTTGAAGTAGCGACCTAAGCCATGCCAATAGCTC
Source organism: Nanorana parkeri (assembly GCF_000935625.1). Lineage (NCBI taxonomy): Eukaryota > Metazoa > Chordata > Amphibia > Anura > Dicroglossidae > Nanorana > Nanorana parkeri. Next base: position 3,561,171 of record NW_017306281.1, read on the forward strand.
GGATCTTTAAAAGCTTAGGTTAGCCAATAAAGAGTATCCAAATTTTCTGCAGCCAATAGGTCATCAAACCGCCAACCTTGTGACTTCATGGTAAGTGGGCAGTTGATCCTATATTTTCAATGTATTTCTTGGGGCTGTGCCTATGTTGCTTGGGTTATTAGAAAGTTTAATTAACTGTTGTTTATATACTAGTAAAATAATTAATTTCAGGGAGAAGTGAAGAAGAAGAAGAAGAGGTAAAGAAGAGGTGTGGATGTGGTGATCAGACCAATGCTGGTCTCTGTTAAAGTGACACTAGACTCAGGAGTTAAATCTTAGAAATGCATTCAAGTACCTTAACCATTAACAAAAATGTTTCTTATTTGTGTATCACTCGGCTGTAGATCCTCAAATCAGGGCTGAATTGGTGCCGACACTGTCCTTCCTTCTGGAGGGGGGCTACTTTTATTCCCCATGATCCCTGTGTGTGTTCTAAAGTAGCCACTGTTTCAAACTTTCTCCCATGATGGACTACAATCTCAATACAAATTAGTAAACTAAACGCGAGATTGTAGTCCATCACAGGAGTGAGCTTGGAGCAGTGGCTACTTTACAAAACACACAGGGACCATGGGGAATAAAAAGTAGCCACCCTCCAGAAGGAAGGACAGTGTCAGCATCAATTCAGAGATGATTTGAGGATCTACAGCTGAGTGATACACAAAATACATTTTTGTTAATAGTTATGGTACTGGAATGCATTTTTTAGATTTAACTCGAGTTTAGTGTCACTTTAATGCCCTTACTGCCCTGAAGGCTGCAAAAAGGTAGTATATATTTTTTTACATTTTACAACAGAATGGTCTATGTGGTAATGTAGCCTCTTTATGTGTTCTAGAAAATGGTTTGTTTTCTAAAAGTAAACATTACATGCACTTTAATTATGATGATACAGTTCCCTTTAAAATGTATTTCCACATTTTGCAGTCAGATTTGAAAAAGCCCCACTATGTTTGTTATGTGTTCCTATTCAGACAGCATACCTCAAAGTCATAAAAAAATATTTCTTGCCTTTCAATTTGGAAAAGTGGAAATACACTGTAAGGGAAGTTAAATTACAAAACCAAAAAAGGCACGCTTTAAAGTTTTCTCCTTATCTCTTAGAATAGGAAATGCGGTTTATCTTAAACAAACAACATCAAACGGAACTACTCTGAAACAGACAGGAAAAAAAAAAACTGCAGAGAATTTTAAAGAGACCTCTGATCTCAATACATTTCAGAAGATAAAACACAAGTGCATGGGGGAAAAGGGCGATAAGAGTAAAATACTAAGGGTTCCACTAGATATTAGAGGGCAGTATGGCGGCAAATCTTTCCAGAGTGGCAGAAAACTTCATGTACTTGAAGGGTCGGCCCTGCAAACCTTGTTCCATTACGTCAATGCAGTAAGGCGGAAGGGAAGAAGACAATAGTGCAAGCACATTCTACCTGCTGCCACCGACACTGGGGCAGAACTGTAGTGAGCTAGAAAGGTTTTTCTAAACTGCTTTTCTAAAATGTTTCCCTCTGACAGCTATATGCCAGTGGGGGTCTGCTTGCTCCCATTGATGAGACCATCACCTGATCTGGAACAAAAGGAGGGGACACTGTTCTTTTATGACTGTAAGCTACTTTATACTCTCATTCATATACTGTGTAGGACATATACTTTGTACTATTGTGCAACATTCATAAAAATAAGCACACAAAAGAACAGGTGACATTGAACTAAAATAAACCTCATAATGGCTTAATAGTTAGCGGTCTTTACTTGACTTAGTTAAGTTACCACCAAGGACACCATCTGCATGGATTGTGTATATTCTGCTTATAACTGCATACGTTTCTCTGGGCACTCCTGTTTTCTTCCACAGCCCATGAAACACCTTGATTCCACCCAAAGTCATGTTACTGACTATAGTAGGATAAAATTATAAGCTCTTTTAAAGGCTGGAGCTGAAGGGAACGCCATACACACTTTAAAGTACTGCAAAAATGTTCCTCTGATAATAATAAATTAGATAAAGATTTTTGGATATAGATACACTTTATGCTCCTAAGCTATCAGTTTTAGATTCCCGCAAATTTAAACGTTTGAATTAGGTAAATATTTAGGCTGGAAATGGTACTTTGGGCAAAATGCCAATAGAACTCCCTGCTGGACGCCAGTCTGTGTCCCCTCCGATACCACCTGCTCTCCTCCGCCTGTTTTGTCAGAGGCAGTGAGGATCCGAGGGGACACAGAGGATCAAACTGCCCACGCCTGGACGGAAGAGAGAAGCTCTCAGAATGCCGAGCGGGCAGGGCAGGGAGGAGAGAGCTGTCAGCGGTTACAGGAGGCCGAGCTCTCCTCCTGCACGCCTCGCTTGGCCTCCTGCGACAGTACTGATTGCTGAGTGTTTGTAAATAACGGAAGACATAATATGCTTACTGTGTCCCCAGGTATGAATGAACAGCAGGTGCTCTACATCACTTCCTGTTCATTCATGATTGTGGACTGTAAGAAAAATGACACGAAATATGATTTTTTTAGGTCATATTCTTTTTCTCGAAGCATAGGGTGGAAAAGTTCAATAATAGATGATTGTTTCCGTTGTTGTATAAAGTTCAGAATGTGTTTAATTTAAAGTTACAAAATATTACAGGATATGGTATATCTTACAGAATGAGTCTATAAGATGCTTGATGATTACAAAATATAGTATATCTTACAGCAGAAATCTATAAGATGCTTAAGAAACGTGTCTTTAGTAAGTAAAAATAGATCTAACAGGTGTCTGTCTATACAATCTGAGTGTGGGTGTGTCTGTGTGATGCTGTGCGTGTGTGTGTGTATCTGTAGGGAATGAGTGTGAGTAGACATAGTAACTTCTACTGTTTGCACAGCTTATGAATGGACTAAGCATTCAGTATGGAGGCTTCCCGTTTATTCATAACAGGGGGCTGTAGAAAAAGAGATTTAGGACTCTTGTGTCTTCAATCTCTTTTTCTATTTAAAAAGGAAAATATCAGCACCGCATCTGTTTAGAACCACTGATATTTCCCCAAAGACCCAAAAGTAAAGAAAAAAAAATGTAAGTTTAAAAAAGGTTAAAAAAGTTGGGGGGAAAAAGCCATTCTTGGGTTCAGTTTCGGTTTCAGCCTGACATCATTTTTATTTTCGGTCTAAAATTTTCATTTCGGTGCAATAGTAAACATAAAATGGATAGAAATGAAATTGCATAGTCAAAATTGTTTTTGCTTTGGACAGACATATCAGATCTAACAAGAAAAAGAAAAAAGCTTTAAAGTAATATTAAAATCAAAAGGATTTTAAGTTATTTCAAATGCTGATGAAATCCCTTACAATGAATGCTGTGTTCCTTGATGTTTAAAAGTTTTAGTTTCCTGCAGAATCAGCTGGTCTCCTGAGCACTGGTCCTGATATCCTGTTTTTGGGTGGCTCCTTTCCCTTGCAGGGTCCTATGGAGCCACCCTTGTGTGCGCTAGGAACACACAGGCACAGCAAGGAAAGCTGCTCCCCTCCCTGCTTCTCCATTCTCCCTTCCCCAATCTAGTAGATATACATCTACTGTAGTCTGATCTGTCCCTTGTGATCGTGTACTGGACAGGAATTTCAGGGAAGCTGAGCTGAGAGAGTTGGAAGCAGCTGTTCAGAAACATGATGATTTCATGTATTTGGTATTTGGGCAAAATGTAAAGCAATGCTTTGCTGGGCTATGTATATTTGTTTGATTATTCATTCAAACAATGATTCATTATTGAAAAAAAGTTTGAGAGTTTAATACTACTTTAAGCTGTAATCTCCAAAATAAGTATTACAAAATAACTCATTTAGTTTACTTGCATATTAAGTTTCAAAAATCAAAAGCTCTGCACATTTTAGGCATGAAGACACTGCGCAATAGACTGATAGAAAACATTCCATTCATACAATGATACCAAAATGAAATACCTAGCTATCCATCTTCGATTGACAATGAACACCCTGATCCCACCCTCTATACAAGGTTTGGGAGAGGACTGGACCATTTAGGGCTACTCTGGGGGGGGGGTACTGAAAAATCTCTGTATAACCTGGTCAATTGTTCCTTCTTCCTAAAGGGTGAGCAACTGGTCCCAGCATGTTCAAAGCCAGCTAGTCTCCCATTTCAATGGTGCTTAGGGGGAAGTCTGCCCATTTGTGACATAAATATCATTTTCTGCCATTATTGCATGGAACATACATTCAGAATCTGGTATATTTTAAATACCTCTTGGATAGGTAAAATTGGGTTTTTTTCAGGTTTATACATAAAAATATTACCTATTGCGGATAATACCCTTTTTAATTTCCAAAAATGTTTTTAATTTTTCAAGGATTTTTATGGGAAAAAATTAAAAATGGTGAGTTATTCGTTTTACATATCGACTAAAATAAAGAAAAAGAACTCAAATGAAAGATGGGCAGCACAGACTTCTACAAATATTATAAAGCAACACAACTCAAATCAGTTATAGACTGGCATACTAAAGTCTCAGATAAACTTGCATATTAGTATTAATAAATTAAACACAAATCACTCTGTAAATACATTTTTTCTGGCCTGCTCCAAGAAGGTTGCCAAAGCTCACAGCATTGTAGTCATGTTCAGGGAATCACTCATGTTCACTCATCTCTTCAGGGAAGCCTATCCCACCTCAACCTAACCACTGAACTATCACGTTCTCAAACAATTCATCCCCACGCAGCTCCCTCCTCATGTATCACTTCCCCCACCCTTTTAGATTGTAAGCCCTCAGGGGCAGGGCCCTCCATACCATCTTATCTTGAATTGTATTGTGATTGTAATGTCTTCCCTATGTTGTAAAGCGCTGTGCAAACTGTTGGCGCTATATAAATCATGTATAATAATATTAATAATGATGTTGTTTTAAAGTGTGATTTAACAGAAGCTGAAGCAGGGTCACAAGACCCTAGAGTAGAATAGTTCAGCTGCTGGGCTGAATGCTAGTTTGCAGTGCAGTTCTCCACACACAGATTTCATGCACACGCCATAACTCATGCCATTTGGCTGCCAAAAGTAGCTGTAACACTGTTTTAAAAACAGCCCTTGATCTAAAGTGGTTAAAGGTTTTTTTCCCCTCATCTGTAAAAGTACAGCTATGACTGATAGGGGGGCACCTTACTCTAAACCTGCCAGTGACTTGTTTGCACGGTCATAGAATGAGTCTCCAAAAACAGAATACATTTACAAATGCTGAAGTTTAGCATCCTGGGAGCTACTGTTGTGGAAAACTCTTAGGCTGGGTTCACACCTAAGCATATCGAATATGCACATTTGTCGCGTGTTTCGTGACACGCGTTTTTACCGCGATTCGCGGTAAAAACCGCGCGACAAACGCACGTTTCCGAAGGCTACTTGGCTGTATCCCAATGGAAACGCGCGACAAAAACGCCCCAAAGAAGCTTCTGTACTTCTTTGGGCGCGTTTTGCAGAGGGTTCGAACGCGCTACAAAACGCCCAGGTGTGAACCAGGCTTTAAAGTGGCCCTGTCAGATATGAAGTCTGTTAAAGGTCCCCGCAATAGAAGAGCTTTGGAATTCACTTCTCTGGTGGCATATATCGCTTACATTCCCTCTATGCCAGCACTGCAGCCATTGTAGGACACTTTGGCATTTAAGACTTCCGGGACTGTCAAAAGCTTGTGTCCCCTGTCCTGCCCCACTGTTTTGTCTTCCAGCACCTACGTCACTGCTGTGTCTTTTAGAGGATGGAACCACAGCACTGCGTGATACACAGGCAACTAACATTCCTAAAATCTCTTCTATTGCATGGACCAGTCATCTGCATTTCACTTGAAGAGAAGACAACCTTTTATGAAACAATAAGTTGCTTACCGTATGGGAACGGGATAACTGTATTGGGTAAGGAATAGGATGTGGAGTGTAACGGGCTTCTGCAGCCATCCTGCTTGGTGCCGCTTGCTGGGCAGATCCCGACATAATGAAATAGAGGTTTGTACTTTTTTTATCTTAATGTAGGAATGGGATGCCAGAGAGTATCCTGCGATTATTCAGCCTTTGGTCACATCACTGGGTTTCTGAGGATACAAAAAAAAAATGTTACATCAACTAACGCTAAACTCAAGGCAAACATCTAAATACACAGATGAAACACTGATAAGGGAGCTGTTTGACATGCCAAAGATTTGCATTTCAATCTATTCAGTCCTGAAATTTACAAAGCTCTACCACACAGAACGGACAGAACAATGACACCACTTTTTCTGTTTCTGTTAAGGAGACGTTGTCATAACCCCATGCACATCAAGTTAAACATAGCAGGTAAATGTACTCACATACCAAAAAAGTCAGTGCCTAAATTTGCCAGTTCCCTTACTCACCACTGCACAGAAAGGATAGGGAGAGTTGGAGGCTGCTAGAGCATCATTCAAGACTGTTAATGCAGACTGTGCAAGGCTTCCCTGGCCACTGCCAGGACCTTCATTAATGTCAGGACCAATTGGGGGAAGTAGCTTCAGTATGTGAATACATTTACTTGCTATGCTTACCTGATGTGCATGGAGTGGTCACAGGGTCTGTTTAAGGAATACAGTGGTGACACCACCCTGCTCCCAGCTTACTAACTGGACAGTGAAGCAGCAGCAGTAGAATGATGAGGTAAGCTCTCTGCTCACTCTGCGCTTTCCTCCTGTCAGCTTGCACTTTCTTAGCATATTTGCATGCAGCACAGCTGATTTTCTGTTAGTGCTAACTTTCTTTATTATTCTTTCTCCCAGGCAGCTACTGTATAGAGGTTTAAAATGGGCATCAAGTTCAAATCAGATATCTATGCTGGCAGCATTTCAAAAAATATAAGGATTTAGAAGTACATAGCTGAATAGAACTGTCCTTTATATCTGTCTGAAGCTCAGTGTAACTGTGTAGGACAGTTTGCTGACATTATTATGTACGGGATAATTTTGCAAAGTACAACACACAATAAATATTAAAACATTAAGTACTCTAAAGTACCTATATTAGGGTTTTGCTTTGCCATGTAGAACTCTGGCCAAACTATAGACATTGAAAAATTTATTTAAACTTAAACAGTAAAGAAGCTTTAAAATAAACCCTCATTGACCTCTGTAGTTATAACCACTGTGGAGCAATTTATCCTTAAAGCGACCTTGGGCGGAAACTAAAACCACCTATAAATATTGCACAAGAGCATTGAAATACTTACTCTTCCTGCCACCTGTGCCCCTGAATGCCACTCCACTGCACAGTCAGAAGAGTTAGTTTCTGCAAAAGACTTTAGCTGCGATGTTTCTGAACCGGAGCAGCATTCGACAATCCAGGCAGCAGGAGATGTAGGTATGCATTTGTTTCCATGCAAATCAAGCTTTTATGGGCAACTTTAGTGTTTGAAATTCACAATAGAATTAGTGAAGTTGTTCAAGTCTAGTCTCAACACTTTGCTCTCTCCCCTCTTCCCGTGCACCAGCTCTGTGTTTTCATCACAGATTAGAAGAATGGCAGGAGGTAGCTTGGCAGGGCCCTCCTTACCATCTTGTCTTGAATTGTATTGTGATTGTAATGTCTCCCTTATATTGCAAAGTGCTGCACAAACTGTTGGAGATATATAAATCCTGTATAATAAGAGTAAGAATAATACAGAGCAAAAGTGAGAGTCAAAAAACTGAGAAACCTTTGCTGCAAACTTTGAACATGAATTCCTCCACAGCGGCTGTGGCTACATTTGAAATGTTATCTACTGCTGCTTAGGAATGAGTAAATATTAGGATGTCCCTAGTCTGGCCTAGTTCCACTTTATGGAAATGATGAATTCAAAGACACGTTATGTAAATGGGGGGTTTGTCTAAGTGAATTAAAATATAATGCAAATCATGAAAACAATGGGTGTGGAGGGATAACAGCACAGTCGGTCAGTCAATTAGCTGATTCATGTAAAAATCTATATTTCACAACAGTACCAAACAGTACAAAAACATGGCCAAATGTTGAAAATCTGCTAAAGTAAATTTTCTGCATAATTTGTAACCTAACATGTACCGATCCATTACAAGCATTAAAAGGTTGTTGTAACAAAACCCAGAAAAAAGGCAAATCAGAAGTTTGCTTTTACTTTACTACCTGTGCTAGGACAATAAGGCTCCATTCACACCTAAGCGTATTGTCACGCATCAAGCGCGGCAAAACACTTGACCCCAGGAATCCCATTGTTCTATGGCCCCTGTTCAGACCTGGGTGTTTTGTCACAAGCAGAAATACGCCTGTCACATGAAATACTACATGAGCTACTTTGGGGCAAATTCAGTGCGTTTTCTCCCCATTTACTCAAAAGAAAATGCTTGAAAAACGCATGTTGCGATTACTTTTGAGCAGATTCAGTGCGCTTTGCCCATGCACATCAATATGGCACAATCCGCTCGTAGAAACGCACAAAAAAAAATACAGGTAAGATGCGCATAATAGGTGTCACTTGGATTTGAATACAGCCTAATCGCTAAAATGTAATTCCTCTCTATTCCACTGGTACCTATTAACTCCACTGTAGACGAAGAGAATGTGTCTACAAGCTGAATAATGCTCTAAAACACCCATATAACTTTTGACAAAAATACGCTTTCATTTAAGCTCACCTACTGTACTCTATGAACTCCACCATGCATTATTCTGCAACAGATGCCTGACTCAGAAGCATTTCCAAGGTTGCTCTGGAGTAGTGATGGGCTTGGTGTAAAAACAGTCACTGACACACCCCTTCCTGGTCCAATCAGTTATGGAAGGGGGCGTATAACCGCGGGATGGGGAATGCTCAGGCTGCAAATTATTGGGTTGGGGTGGGGGTTTAGCGACAGTTTTGCGTGTGTGGGCTTGGCGAACTTGGAGCATGAGAGTTCCTGTACAGGTTAGTAACTCAAGGTTCTTCTATGCGGGTTCCAACACAAAGGAGGTAAGACTCCAGAAAAGCCTCAAATAAAAGGTAACCCATCAAAATAGACTTTCTTTTTTATCAAGCCAGTATTTACTGCTCGTGGTAACAGGTTTTCTTTAGATTTTCAAATCATGCAAAAAAATTAAAATAAATGTTATGTATCTGTCTATAATGACAGTAAAGAATCTGAATGACTGTAAACAAATCATAGATATACATATTGTAGTAAAGTGAACCTTTCAGTAACGTTACATAAATCAATTCCTGGCAGATCACAACAGCAACAATATAATTTTTCAAAAAAGCTACATCTTTTAACATTAAAATAGAACTATGTGGTAACCTTTTTATCCCATAGTTCTCTTTAGGGTCAGGGGAGGACATATACTAACCTCCACCCATGACCCAAAGCTCAGTATATAGCGGGATATTGCCCGTGATATACTGAGAGCGCACCAGCCGGGACAGATCCCGGCAATACTGTCGAGATCCAACCAGCTGGCCGATTGACAGCGGGCTCTGCCTTTCTAGAGGAATCCCTGCTGGGAGTGGTGACTGACAGTCACCGCTCTCTGCAGTGAGATGATCGGGAAGTGAGCGAGCGACGGTATGTTTTCGCTCACTTTCCGATCAATAGAGTCGACGTGTGACAGTTTCAATGTCACACGTCGGCTCCAACTATGAGGATGAGTGTAAATCACTCACCTCGCAGTTCTCTCTTAAAAAGATGTCCAGGAGCTCCAGTCAGTAACTTCGCCTAGGCTGGGATGATGCCATTAGTCTGCTGCCGGCAAGAGGAAGCATTTCCTCTGTCTTCTCTACCCCCCCCCCC
>NW_017306281.1:3571349-3584756 GCF_000935625.1 Nanorana parkeri
CCCGCCCGGCAGGAGCTGATCTGTGTCAGGCAATAGTGAACACCAACAACTGCACAGGCAACAGGATCACTTGGTCATAATTGAGTCAGCATCTCAGTCCCAGAAACAGATGTGACCCTGGATAATGTCTGACCAAAAACAGGTTCATCTTTCCGGAGAGAAAAGCAAATAAAGGCATTGTCAGGGAGAGTACTGTTATCTCTGCAAAATGTAATAAGTACCCATAAGGCCTCATGCAAACAGCACTGAAAATACATGAGTCTAGGTGCGTTTGGAACTCATTCTGTAATGCTTTGCTATGGCTGAATGCACACCTAGATGTTTAGCAGCATCTAGGCACATTCCTTCTAGATGTGTTTACATAAACAAGAAATAGTGTGTGTCCTGGGCCCGATTACTTGGTTTTACGCATCTAAACGCATGTAAACACCACTAAACCCAAGAACATCTAAACACAGGAAAAAGTGATCTGGGAAGCATAAAAGTTGTTTATACCTTGCAGATAACTTCTCCTGCGTTTAACACAGATAGCTCGTGTGCATGAGGCCTAAGTGTACATTTACACAGTACTTGGCATGCATACATGAAAAGAGCTGCATATTTGACGCTTGCTCCATTACAATATGTTTTTAAAAAGGTTATCGATACAGTGCCGGGGTTCTGTTTCCCCCTTAACACCTAAGGCCTAGAAAGACCACAAGAAGCCGGTCAAGTGGTTCTAGCCTCGGATGCCCAGTCTGATGGCCCATGGCCCAAATGAGGACCAAGGCATGGAGAAAGAGAGACAAGGAGATGTATAAACATGTCCAGATTCACTCATCCCTTCTCTACTTCAATACTCATGTTTAAATGCACATGCAGTCAAGACTCTTTACTTGATCTCGTCAGCTATTCATCCTTCTCATCAAAAACATCTTAATGTGCATTTTGCTGGGACACAGAGGCTTTTAAATGCAACGTTAATTATGGATCTCTTTACTCATGAAAATAAAAAAGGAAGTACATACACGCACACACACACACGTACACCGCAGGCTCATTAAAATACATTCTATACATTCCCATGATCCAAAAACACAACACCTATATATACTGGAATACAAAGAAATGATTTACTTGCACTATTATCCATGCATCTCGAAGCTGTGCTATGACACAGAGTGAAGAAGTCCATACAGCAGTGAAGAGAAGGGTACAATCGAACATACAATGCATTACATGTGAGGCCAAGCAGCCAGCAAACAAATGCCTCGTGTAGCTCTGTAAAGTCTACACCCGGCCCTCCAGACTTAAACAATTAGGTGGAGCTTGCAGACTTCCTCATTGTCATGTAACCTGTCCTCCAGTGAGCTGTGTGACTACTGTTATTCTTCTGCAGCACGGCTCAGATTCTCTCAAGTCATACTGCAGCACTGTACACTTGTCACAACTTCCTCTCTGCGGCCTGTTCACATGTGCCCTGAATGTTAGTAGTTGGCGTATGAAACCAAGATGGGGGAGGGTGTTGTTCTGACCACAGATCAGGAGATGGTGATAAATTGTTTTGTTATCTACTTCTGACAGATTCAGGCAGCCACTAACAAGAAAAGGCTCAAGTTTTATCACTTTATTTTCCATTCTTCTGCAGCCATTCACCGCTCTGCTATATTGATGCAGTACAATTGCAGCCAGGTGTTTGTTCACTGCGCCCTTTACCTCTCTCCTTTGAATAAAGAGGATTAATAAGAGGCAGTCAAAACTACATGTATAAAAAACTTTGAAGAAGAGGTGGCCCTTTTAAAGCTAGGCCTTCACAAAGTAAAAATGAACTTGGAAACTGGAATTTTACTTTGCAAAGTGAACACACTCTACTCCTTTAGTAAATCCTTTAGTACACAACACCAGTGTGTTTTACACACCCCAGTGTGTTTTGCATGCCTTTTGCATGTGTTTTCTGGTTGCATTTTCCCAGGGTTGAATGATGTGCAGCTCTAAACATTACCAAGCATATGTAGCAGCGATGCCGACCTCCAGAACAGTTTATAGCAGGGGTAGGCAAATTCTGGAGCTCCAGCTGTGGTGAAACTACAAATCCTATCATGTATCTGCCTCTGGAAGTTATGCCTGTGGCTGTCACAGACTTGCAATGCGTAATGGGATTTGTAGTTGTACCACAACCGGAGGTCCGGAGTTTGCCTACCTCTGGTTTAGAGGAAAATGAAGCGGCATGCAATGTGGCAAAAACCGTGTGCGTATAAAGTGTTTTTGGGACGTAGCTTTAAAAAGGGGATTTCTCAAATCGGATGGATCATTAGGCAAATTGGATGTTTTATAATACCTTGCAATCCCACCCATGTTAGGACACACCGTCTCCCGTTTTGTTTTGGGACATTACCTTTCACACCATCGACTCATTTCCATACACAATTCCCTTTACTTTCTCACAGTAACTCTCATCATACGGAGTCCCCTCTCATCCTTTCTCTGGGACAGGTCACCTCTTTCTCATATTCATTTATTTTCTGATACTTCTTATCACCGGACAACACTCTGCTTTCTATTCCTAGGGCTGCAACAACTAATCGACTAAAACGATTATAATCGATGATTGAAAAAGTTGTCAACTTTTTCAATCATCGATTAATCGGCTTCCGATTAGTTGGCCCTGTTCACGGCTCGACACACGCCGCACCTCCTCCCCACCTCACTTTTGCCTCTGCCAGACCCGCCCGCATCCACGCTCCACACGCCGCACCTCCTCCCCACCCACCCACATACATACACGATCGGCACAGGGACGCGGGGAGAAGAAGTAAGGAGGAGCAGGTGTGGGGGATGACAGCCGCTGATAGACAGGCCCGATGTTGGAACCAAATTGCTAGAAGACTGCTCGGGTAAGCCTGCACTCCGCCCCCCAAAAAAGTGGATTTCTGAATGCAAACAGTAAATAAGGAGATGTTGAGCAGACACAGAAGGTTGTAGAGTGCACTAAGGCAATGATAACTTTTCCAAGAACAGCTCCCAGGATGCAAGAAAAGTAGTATCACGCAATACTTCTGGAATAGAAACACATACAAAGAAATATTACCAGCATAAGGAACAAAAGAAGTGATTCTAAACATTTTACAGAGCATACAGAAGACAGAAAGTGGTGCATTGTCACATTTATCCATGAAAAAATAATATCCAGTGTGCATGACAAAAAGGAGGAGTTCTGTACAATGTCAAATTTATAATCAGTAAACAAAGCAACAAAACAGGAATTTCGTCACTTCTATGGTCGTAAAATCAATTTCTTGGAGTTCATGAAGGGACACAAGATTCAGTTACTCAGACAATTGAGTTATACTGCCACCTTCAGGAAAAAGTGCACACTGTCCAACAAAAAGCCATTGGCCAGCAAGGAAAAAAAACTTTTCCCACTCCCATCATGCTTCAGTTTTGTAGAAAAGCAGTATAAAAGAGTAGATCACAAACACAGAGGGTTGGAACCCATTTCCCTCAACTAACTCCAACTTCAAAAAACCTGTTTCTTTCGCTTTCATTAAGTGAAAGAAACAGGATTTTTGAAACCAACACTGGAATTCAGTTATTAGACAATTGGGGACATCCAAAAGCAATCCAACTGAGGGGTGGGCAACAGTAACAAAGCTCTAATACAACTACATAACACAACTGTAAAACTAGGGGCACACTGCAGCTCAAAGAGCTGCCTGAAGGACCTTACAACAGAAGCTGGCACCAGATGAGGCCCAAATAGCCTCCTGGAAAAATGTAGAGAACATGTAAACAGAAGAGTGTGCCTTGACAGGAAAAAGTGGAACCTTGTCCTTAAGATTATAAGCTTGAACAATGATTTGTCTGAGCCACCGAGAAATGGTGAAGCAAGAACTGGTTCCCCTTTATGGGGACCATCAGGAATGACAAAAAGAGGGCCAGTCTTTCTAATGGAAGCAATGGTTGGAGAGGTAAACTCACACAGCATGAACCTTATCCAGGCAGTGAAGGGAAATATTCTTCTGATGTATTGGAGCCAGATAGAGAGACGGGGGAACAGTGTCCTGCTTGAGGTTGCAGGCTGAAACTACCTTAGGAAAGAAGGAGGCTCTAAGCTGCAATATCTTGTCCTTAATAGGGGTCACTACAGTACGAGACTGCCAGTGCAGACACATGCATCGCAGAGGTGATGGCAACAAGGAATGCAACCTTGTAAGTGAGAGTAGACTATCCTTAAAGAGTTGAAAAGGCAGTCTTTGAAGTGTCAAATGTCTTGAAGTGCCTAAATCCCACATAGCCTCAGGAGGTTGTACAGGGCGAGCCACATTAGAAACACCCTGTACAAAAGTCTTGGCTGATGAATGGGAGGATAGCGGTTTTTGGAATAAGAGCACAAGGGCCAAGATTTGCTCCTTAGTGGTACTCTGGGCCGAATACTGATCCAGATCTAATTGTAGAAAGGTTAGGTTTCTTCCCATGAAATATTTTCTGGGATGAAATTTTCTTTCCTTGCACCAAGTATAGCAAGTCTTCCATGTGGGATGGTAGACTTTATGGGAAGCACACTTGCTAGCTTTTAACAGTGTGCGAATTACTAAATTATCCCTGTGTTTTAAGACTGTTGCTTTATAGAAGACGTAAACCACTATGTAATGTTATAGATGCCATGAAAGGGCTGAGTGTGTAAAAAAAAAAAAAATCACTGGGAAAGAGTGCAGCCTCAAAGAAGCTTTAGCGGGCACTGGGCAGAAATATGTAGCATTGCAGTGGTGTGTTAAAGAAGGCAGTGGGCACAGTTGTGCAAAGTGCTGCTGTACAGACTGAAGGGGAGAGGTAGACACCTGCAGAGTGCATGGCATGGCAGAGTGCTGTCACTGCTGTCTGTGGGAAGGAGAAGAATGACGTCAGATCATTCCACTTCTCCCACGCTGCCGCTGCCTAGTGCTGCTTAGTAACCACTTTGTGTACAGTCACAGGGAAAAAAAATCTGGACCCTGCAGACACTCCCTGAATAGAGGTACCAGATGTGGGCCACAACCCTGCAACCCCCTAGATATACGCCACTCATTTTTTACGCCATTATTCCAATTTGTTTTCTCGTACCCCTCAATGTCTTGACGTGTACCCATACCCCACATTGGTAACCATCTGTGTAGAACAACAAGTGGAAAGGGGCAAATTAGCACTCCAATATGGTTCCTGAAGTCAGTATTTGTATCTTGGAGTACCTAGGGTATAGAGCATGCAAGGGATGCAAGCACAATTGCTTGCAGTTCCCAGTCCGTGCAACAAATAGCGCAATTTGAGACAGATTTATGTACCTCAGGGGTGGGCAACTCCAGCCCTCCAGCTATGGTGAAACTACAAATTCCATCATGTATTTGGGAGTCATGCATGTTGCTGGCAGAGTCCTGCAATGCCTCATGGAATTTGTAGTTGCATTACAACTGAAGGGCCCAAGTTTGCCCAACCCATTCCAACATCGAAAAGGCCTTATTTACCTCTACTTTTCTCATCACCAATATGGCGGTACTAATTCATTTGTCAAACCCATAGCGCCGGCATGTAAGAGAGTGTCATAAATAAAAACTACCATTCCGGTGTTGAATGTTGGATTCGGTAGGAGGCAGCCTAACACTGAATACAAAAATCTTTTGGGATCTGGATTGTCTTTTCTCCTACCATGACTGCTGCCAAAGTCCAGCGCTCCATGTTCATATTTTTTGCATTCTTGAAAAAGTGCCAAAAACTTTCTCACTTTCCTGGATCTACGAAGGCATAATGTACTGTGAGATGAAGTTTACAGTAATCAACACACGCTGATCACACATTTTCCTGATAAAATGTCATACAATGGTAAAAAGGGAGAATTCCTGTAACACCATCTCAGTGGTTACAAAAGAGGATCCATCTTTTGAAATATCTGATTCATCAACCGGCTTCAAACAAGCTGATAATTATTTAAAAAATAAACTTATTTTTTTTCTAAACATTGTTATTTAACCCTTTTGCTGGCAGAACGGTTTTGGATTTTTTTGCACACATGTTAAAATGCACATTTTAGGCCTGAAGATTACTTAACACTAGGGATGCACCAATACCATTTTTCCAGACCGACTACAAGTACCAATACTTTTCCTCAAGTACTCAGCGATACCAATTACCAATACTTTTTTTTGAGTATCATGTGGCAGTTTTTCTAAGGCTGGGTTCACACCTAGGCGGATTGAATATGCACGTTTTTCGCGCGGTTTTTGTACCGCGATTCGCGGCAAAAAGGGATAGTTGGCTGTATCCCAATGGAACCGCCCAACCAAAACGCCCCAAAGAAGTACATGTACTTCTTTGGGACGTAGGGCGGTTTCGGAAAACCGCCCAGATGGGAACCATGCACATTGAAAATAATGGCATTTCCCTGTTTGAGCGTTTTTCCGCGAGTACGAGAGCGCAGAAAAACGCCTAGGTGTGAACCCAGCCTAAAACAATACAGACTAATGATTTTAGGACAGTGCTGAAGAGCCACGGCCCAGTCCCAGCTGGAAACACTGCGTCCCTGGTAGTACTGCCACTGAATTCAAGCTGTAGAGGGACTACAAATCTCTGCAATATATTATACAGCAATGCAGAATACCACTGGCTATAGAGGACTACAAATCGCAGCAATACATTATACAACAATGCAGAATAGTACCATCAGCTAGAGAGGACTACAAATCAGAGTGATTCATTATACAGCAATGCCGAATGGCAACTGGCTATAGAGTACTACAAATCCCAGCAATGCATTATATATCAATGCAGAATAATATGAAGCTACATACTCTGTGCTGCTCCGGGGGCCTGGCTTGATGTCTCTAACATGGGAACTCAGGTGGCTGCAGGGGGGGTCGCAGGTGGGCTGTGCGGGGTCTAAGATGGGCTGTGTGGGGTCTATGTGGGCTGCACAGGGTCCTGGGGACCTCAGCAGCCTTCCTGTGAACGGTAGCAATTGTTTACAGCTCCGGCTTTAGTTTAAAAATTTAAAGTGCCGGTATCAGCGTTTAGTATTAGGGCAGGGAAAATGCCCAATACTGGTACTGATACCAGTATCGGTGCACCCTACGTACAAAAAAAAAGTTTTTTGTTACATTTTTTTCTTACATAACTTTATTGCTTCACATAGGGGCACACAAGTTCAATCTGAAAGACAGCCCAGAAACCACAAGTGACAAAATCATTGTCACTTCCAGGTGACATACGTCAGCAGCAGCAAAAGGGTTAGAGAAAACCTGTTTCAAGGGACATATGTAGGCTGCATTGCTGTCCTCTCCTCCTGGAAATACTTGTTGGCTGGCTGTTATGCTGCTCATAAAAGCCCAATAGAAGTCACAGAAATGTATATGTAGTCAGGCAGACATAGTACAAACAACCTCCACTTACATAATCTTATCTCCACTTTCCTGTTATATAGTTAGTTGTGCTGACTGTGCTTAAATAATGACTGTGAAGGCCAATACATATCAGAATTAGACATTGTGTAATTAGAGCTCACTAAAAAATGGTCAGACACTCCCCTCTCTTCGTCTGCTGTGCATGCCTGTATAAGAACACATGCTAGAGGTGTGGATGATACTCAGCTATGCCAGCATAGAGCCCTGGAGTGGGAGTGCAGGAAGCCGAATGTTCCCTTACAGGAACATTTCAAAGACACAAATCAAAACGCGTAGGTATATCGAACTATGAAGAGATAAAAAAAGGTGCGAGTCTAAGCTATAAATATTCGTTATTTAAGCAATCTTAGACAACATGTAGATCAAGAGCCTTTAAATTACTTGCCGCATGCTTTTCCTAAGTCAGTGACTCAGAAACTACTAAAGCTGTTAGATTTGCATAACAAGCATTTTCAGAAGGTCATCAATACCAGCAAACATATTTCTTCAGTTTCCTTTCGAGTAAATGTAAACCCTAAAAACTAATGTGTTGTATTTCCTCTCTTGTGGCCTGTTAAATACACTATTGAAATGGTTTTGATATAGCCTTTTGCATAAAATGTCAATCCTGTCAGAAAACATGTCAACTGATAACTTCTTGTGATCTCTGCCTGTGCTGCAGTTACATAGTTCTCAGCCCCTTGTATGGAGACCAGTAGATTGGAAGAGTTCTGCAGTCCTTCCCTAGGGTCACAACGCTGTTATTTCACAGTGACTGAGGTAAAGTAAATAAAGCCTGGAAAAGAAAAACGAATGCAGCCATCACATCTAAGGACTGGTAAGCTGCAATATATGAAATGTTTGTTCTTGGGTTTAGATACACTTTAAAGAAACGGGTGATCTGAACATGACCAACATGGTCAGGTATGAGCATGGCCTTTAGACTTGGACATCCTTCTAACATACCTTTGTTCTGAATCTGTCTTTGTAACGTCCCTCATCCCTCATAATGAAGCCATGTATCAACTACAAACCGTACAACTAGTCACCTAAATAAAATGAAACCTGTATTGAAAGAAATACGGAGCTGTCATTCCTGACCTTCTTATATCAATACTAGTTCCCTGGCTTTCTAAAACACAGATCTACAGCAATCACACATGCTATCAGTTTAAGGGAAATCAGTATATCTGATCTGCAAACCTGTAAAAGGTAAGAAAGTATTATCATTACTGGATCAGCATATCAGCCAGGCAACTGGGATTTTCAGAACATCAGAATTGGCAGCCTCCATATTATTTGAATATAGGTTTCTTTGATGTCAGGCAGGAGAGTGGAGTGTTAGGGGGATGATAAAAGTTAGAAGGAAGGCAAATATAAAACCGATAAAACGATGTATGCATGTATGTAGCAAGGAAGTTGTTAAATATACACCACCACTAGAACTCAGTTGGTGTCGGCAAGTTCAAAATATCAAAATATGTTAAAACTATAAAAATGTCATAGCAGAAGTAGGGGGAAATAATGTCTCCAATGGAGTCACATACACAAATAAAAGCCTGGCAGAAGTTTTAACTCTTCCCCACACTATAATAACCTAAAAAACTAATTGGCCTGGGGTTGGGCTTTAAGCTTTCGGCTCTTCACAATCTTTATATCATATTGCATATGTTTGTCCCTAGTTTATGAAATGTTAGTGGCTTTGCGGTGGATGCGCTTGCAACTTCTCTTTTTCTTTTCCTCGGACATTAGCTTTTTGCTAGTGCTCTGCTGCAAAGCCACGATATTCCTAACCTTTACCAACTTCGCCTCCTTCCTCTTTTCAAATCACTTCACAACTTTAAGCCTCAAAATTAAAATATAGACAAGCACCATTGTTTAAAAACAAATTCAACTTCTTCGTGTGCTTTTCTCTGTTTCTTTTGATACCCTACACCCTCTGGGTGGTCCTATTTTGTTATTCCGTCCTGTCCCCTCCTTGTTTCTTCTTCCAACCACCTGTATTGTTTTCTAACCCATTTCCCCAATCCTGTCGTGTCCTTGTGTCGGTGGGCAAGGACCGATATTTATGTACCGTGACCTATTTTTGGTGCTTGGGAGGGGTTTATGGTCTCCGGTTACAACACTGACTGGTTCATTCCTTCTAAGGTGGTTGGTCCTACTGGTTGGAATGGCTAGAGTTACATAGTTACATAGTATTTGGGGTTGAATAAAGACATACGTCCATCAAGTCCAACCCATGACCAGTTTGAATGTCATTTTTTGTCTCTAATGATTCTTAGTCTGTAATATTTTGTGTTATGGTGTATTTTGTCCTCATCAAGGATGCATTTTCTATTATGTTTCTCTTTGTATTGTTTTTTACCTAAATTTTTAAACTTGAGTCCCTTAGTGACTCTGTTTACACTTGTAAAGCCGAAGATCGGCTCTACAATAGAAGTGATCCTGGCGACTCAGCTGTCGCCAGATCACTTCTACTGTCCGGTAAAGTGCCTGCCCTCGCCCGACACCAGAACTGTGTTTCCAGGGCTCCGCTACCCCTCCTGCAGGCTCGGGACCAGCATCTCAGGTGTCTGCGGGAATCTGGGGAGGAGAGCAGCAAACATCCCTTCACCAATCTCCTCCCCATTCTAAAGGACCAAGAGCGGTGTGTATTGCATTACTTCCGGTCCCATTGCTGTCAGTGCTGGGCTCCCGAAGCCCAGCAATAAGCTATTGAAGTATGATCTGCACTTCAATAGCTTATTTCAAGTGTAAAGGTGATACTAGGGGTCTTTTGGACCCACAGTATCACCTTAAAGAGTACCTATCACCATTAATCTGCTATCACAAGGGGGGCTTGTAAGCCCCCTATGCAAAAGCAATTAAAGTAAAAAATAAAAAAAAATACTGTATATACTCGAGTATAAGCCGAGATTTTCAGCCCATTTTTTTTGCTGAAAAGTGCCCCCCTCGGCTTATACTAGCGTTTTTAAAAATATCAAATTAAATAAATGTAAAATAAATTTCAAAAATGTTGTTAAAGTCCCCCGACCCGCAAACACACGCGTCAAAACGTACACACGCTTCGGGTGCGCCTACGTACAAAAACGATGTTGGGTATCTCCGCGCATGCCAGAGTGAGGGCAATAGATCTCATGCCAGAGTAAGAGCAATAGTTCTAGAGCCAATATTTATGCGCATCTTAAAACGGATGACCTGTAGGGGCTTTTAAAGCGTTGACTATGGACTTTTTGGTGTACTGAATCTTGTCGCCGTTTCACAGACGCACACAATTTGTAATCTGGGCATGTTGGGCATCTATTTACTCGTGGTAACCTCATCTTTTTAAAAAATTGGTATTTTATTGTGTTCTGAGGCACTACATTTAGCTTAAGTGCATTTTTCACAACATTTTTCTGTTTGATAATAACTTATGCTAACATTGCGCGACATAAAAATTTGTAACTGCCACCATTTTATTCTACAGGGTCTTGGCTTTTAGAAAATATATAATTTTGGGGGCAAAAAAAAAAAAGGCGCCGGTCATTAAGGGGTTAATAAACTCAGTTTAAACTAAAAACAAATCCAAGGCAAAAAACAAAAGCTTACGCTGAGATACAGCGTAAGCTGTAGAAATTCTTTATTATTTGAACTATGCAAACAGCAAACAAATGCAGTGACAGCCAATTAGCAACTGGCTTTAAAGAAGAACTTTGATCTACTGGAATTCAAGATATTGTTTAAAAGTTAGAGCTGTTTAAATCCCTAAGCAGAACCAGTTAATACATTGGCCCTAATTTATTATACTGTGATAACACTTTCCTATGATCCTCTCCGCCATATAGTGGCCATAATGTTGTATGTTCCTAATATTCCATTCAACTTGAAAAGAATATATGCCAAGCACATTCGTTTTTGACTCAATTTGCACAGAATGAACGTTTACACAGTTTTGCGGGACAAAATGAGAATGGTTTATAAATACACTTCTTCATGAGTGCTGAAAAGGGCCTCTGAAATGATATTATCATGTTATACAATTATAATGTCATTTTATACCAGTTACACACAGTAGAATGGGATCTCATATGGACCTTGAATACTATTCTTGTGACCACCAACATTGCTGAGCTATGCCTTAAAGTGACCCTGTCATTACTGGGTCACTTGTACACCATATACTTACCCTTCCAGCAGCCAGTATGTTAAAACATTGCCACTTTGATTATTGCAGCTACCTCATTTTTGTGTAGAATACCTGCTTCCCTGCTGAGTTTCCTGTCACCAGCTACAAAAAATACAAACCGATGAAAGGAACCACAGGATGTAGTGAGGCGAAGCTGGTATTCCACCGAGCCAGAAGGGTTGAATACCAGCAGCGGCTGGGGAAAAATCCGAGAGGCGGCATTTCAACACACAGACTGCCTATTATTTTACAGGGTTCCCACTGTGTACAATTTAGGCCTCATTCACACCTGTGTTTGGGGCAGTCTCATGAATTTCTCTGCAAGACTCATGCAAACAGCTGTGGGCGAGAAGCTCTATACAAAGCAATGACAGCTGACAACCTTTCGCAGCCATTTGCATGTAATTGTATTTTATTTTTTTTGCAGAACTGTAGTAATTTAAAGTCTATGTAAATCCTGTCTAGTCTAAAACCATTACAACCATTACAACACTAAAGCAAACATTTTAATCATAAACAAGGGTCGAGAGGCCTTGTGACGATTGGCAGTTTCTGCTGATGTCACATATCCCAGCCACTGTCACTAAACTATGCAGGACTGGGCGGTGGGGGGCAGGGCCACAGTAGTCTGATCATATGAGTATAGGCATTGCATTCTGTAGCTCACGATTAGGAACAGGATTCAACTCCTGAGTTTAGTGTCAGTTTAACTTTCTTATAGACTTTTAAGAGAATATGTTTATATTCTTACTGGTTCAATCATGAGTGTCTCTCTTTAAACCAACCTGTAATGCTGGGCACACACCTTACAACCATCGCAAGACTTTTGTCTTGCGATGGTTGTAAGGTAATTTAAAAAACGTATGATCTGCCTATTTTGGACAGGCAGTTCGTACTTGCGATGATTGCCAGCTGCCCCCCCCCCCTGAGGGGCGGGCTTCCGATGACCGCAATGCTGAACGGGCAGTGTTTTTATCTTACGCCGTCCGGCTTTTATCTTACGAACATGCTACACACCCGCCAAAAATCGTACGATTCTCGGCGGGTTTTCTAACATGTTCCGAAGATAAAAGTCGTGCGACCTTACAGTATTAGAGGTCGCACGCCTTCCACACACCTTGCGATAATCGTACCATCGCGGGATTTACCACAATTATTGTACGATTATCGCAAGGTGTGTGGGCACCTTAACAGCGCTAGAACAACAGATAACTGAAATCTAGCAACAAAGCCTAGCTACAAGAAGACTTTGTGTAGATTCCTGTGTACATTTTCAGAGATGGAATTTTGTGGTTTCACTAGGAATAATCCTAAAGAATCTTTTTGTTCTGCACAAACGCAATAAAGAATTTACTCCTGAGACTTCCAAACTGTTCTAAACCTGGGCACTTAAAAGCAAGAGTAAAAAACAAGCCCTCTGTAGTACACAGGATGAGACTTTTTTTTTTTTTCTCAATTAAAGTTAATATCTCCAGACGGTTTTCACTTGTTGTGGTTTCACTACTGTAAAAAGGGTTAAACTAACCTCAACTGAAAATCAGCATAAAGACAGCTACTTTGCTTGGTTCCTGTATTACACAACTAGGAGCAGGAATATACTTTACAAAATGTAACTCATATTCTTGTGATATTTCTCTTTAGCTCTGTGAAGCTGATAAAAAAAAAACACACAAAAGATGTAGTATACATCTGACCTTCCAAGATGGCAATTTACTAGTTATAATGTATCCTGCTAGAAGCAAGGCTGTTTAAGGGATGGGTGTTTTTTTTCCCCACCAAGCAACAGTTTTCTTAAAATGTACAAAACTGGGACCTTTATGGCTTAGATTCATTTCTTCAGGAAAATTATGAAAG
>NW_017306281.1:3585517-3600558 GCF_000935625.1 Nanorana parkeri
TATATATATATAATCGTCTACTCAGCAGTCTTTGAATAGTAGCTGTAGAAAATGTGTCTTGTCACTCAAGAAAGAACATCTGTCAAAGCTAACTGTGACAAAACGCTTAAGAAAATAGATCCCACTCATTTCTATGGCCCCTGAGAGTTTTGTCGTGTGAAGTTACCCATTAAAATCTATGGGACCAATAAGCACTGTAAAGTACTTTTTCCAGTGACAGGCATTTTTCTGCTTGCGACAAAATGTTCAGGTGTGAACAGGGGCGATAGAAATTAATGGGGTTGCTTGCCTTTAGCGTTTAGTCGCACTTAGCTTTGATCGACAAAACGCATAAGTGTGAACGGGGTGTTAGTCTGAGAACCCGCAGAACTGCATTGTCCCCATAAAACAGCATATATGATCACTTATGAAACTCTTCCAGTTTGTCTTCCCTATATAGGAAGGTATGGAACACAGAAATATGAACGAAATTTGAATGAAGGAGTGGTCGTAGACTGTGATTTATATTTAAAAGATTTGTACAGGCATGAACCAAATTTACCCACCAAACCTTCCTCTCCCCCTTTAGAGAATGTTCCAGAATTATTTTGCTGCTGTAAGGAGGGATCAGCGGGTGTCCTATGTTAGTTCCTATTGACACAGGCATGCCCCACAAGAACTAACTACATCTCCCAAGTGCTCTTTCCCTACCCCCAGTGTGCGAGCAGGCACTTGGGAGTCAAGGCAGCAGCATTGTTTTCCTCTGAACTAAATCCGTGCCTAGGAGTAGACCTGACAATATTGTCTATGAAGTGTAAGCATCTTAAGGGTAGCTATTAAAAGGGTTATCATCTGCCTATCCATGATGGAGAGAGAGTATATACTTTTTTTTTTTTTTTAATAAGAATGTAAAGCGATCAAAAGGTGTTAATACATTTAATTACTAAATTACATAAATAATTATCTCTCCATATGAAGCAAACAATTAAAGCTATTCAATTTGAATGTGCTGATTTAAGAGTAGGGCTTCTGACTCATCCTGAAATATCCTGGAATCGAGTTAAACATATTACAATATTTCCTCTATGTCTAATACGAATAGCATTTATAGAGATTTAAAAGAATTGGCTGTGTGAAATTAATTTAAAATGTTCATTATGTTGTTAGTAGCTTGGAAAAAGGGTATGCAACTGTTTGACCTTTATGTATTAATATATTTGGAAGATTAAAGTGGTTAGCTCGCATTATTGAACATGCTATTGAAGTCAAAGCTAAAAATAAAATAAAAATGAAAGGTCTATATTTTCTGATATAAAAGGGTACTTATTACTTTCTACAATAACTACAGTTTAGAAATGGCATTTCGTTAGCACCAAAATTGGTCAAATAAGCTCTGATATGAGGAAAAAGGGCACGTTTGAAATTTATATAGGAGGGTTCTGTATATACATCTAGGCCCAGGACTTTCCCTAGTTTCAATCTTTTTATTGCCTATAGTTTGGTAGTATTAGTACATAATGGTATTATTAATAATAAATGAGCTATAAAGCATTAAAGTAAGAAATAAAACTTGTATCAAATTTTATTTGCATGTGATGTGGTTGGAATTAGTGTAAATTCTACGGGGCATTTACAAACTGGAAGATGTGCTGGTGAGCCATCATAAAAGCTATGTGGAAGGACAAGGTTATGTCTGGAGACTATAAGAAAGACGAAAAGTATCTTGAAGCCATTAAAGAGAATTATCCACATTACCATTTATCTAAAGCACATACTTGTATGCCAAGCTATGCTTCTAACATTTCATTTTACACCGAATGACATTTGCCATGCGGCTCACTGACTGGCTGATAATTACTATAGATGCTCTTTTGTACTAGATATGGTGCCAAACATAACCTTTCCTTGGTGCTAAAGGGTTTTAGCAAAGTAGTAACGCAGTGAATTAATAATCTATGTTTTAGGTCAGTCAGTTTTAGCCACCAGGAAACCATCTCCATAAGAATGTGAATTTCACGAAGTTTAACCTTATTTTGTGACATATAAATGAGAAATATGAAATATATGATTTAGTTATTAGTTTTCCAGGTTTAACTCAATGTAAACCCTCTAAACAGCACACTTCCCTTCTTTTTGCTACCCTACCGTTTTGCTAGAAGCAACATGAAAGTCCTGTGTGAGCTACAAATCACTGGACTGTTAGCTTACACATAGTTATAGACGATCCACAATGACTGTCCCAGTACAGTCACATGAAGTAAGTTACATACTCTTCCATACCAGGAAGTACCAAGAATTTCCTTTGGCTCTCGACAAATGTGACAGAGGAGGGGGTGAAAGATAAGCATATTCTATTTTGGTGTGAGGGTTAGGCAAACCTTAGGGCTCTGCCCTAAATGCAAGCTAAGTTACGAGCAAACTGTCATTCTCACAAGAAAGGTCCATCATACAACAATGTACATTGAATATCTGGAGAAATGGAACAAAAAAAATCAAAGCGGCAATAGGCAAAAGGCCAATAAAGTAATATATCCATAGATTTTTTTTTCGCTACTAAAATATTTATTTTATTGAAATGTGTTTCTATCCAACAAATTTACAGAGGAGATACCACCATGTAAAATGTTATGGTTATCAGTGCAGAACCTTTTTGACTATACCACAAATTTGCTTTTAGTCTAAATCTAGGCAAACTGGATTTACAAGAACACCCCAGACAATTTTAGTGGTAAATCAAAGTTTAATCAAAGCACTGAAGCGAATAAAAAAAAAAAAAAGACTAATAGAAATTAGGCATAAATGAAACCAAAGTTGCCGGCCTTTAAAGAAGACCTTACTGCAAAAAAAATACACTTTGCGCCATTCTAATTCTCCACCCTCGTCACTATAGAAAAGTCGACCTTTTTATGATAGTTTAATTTTTTTTACTTTTTTTTTTCCCTCTATTTGACCTGCCCCCTGCCTCGATTCTTGCCTAAGGGAGAAGTATCAGTCTCCTCATGCAGCCTCCTACGATACCAACATCACATATCCTAGGAGGCATCAGTTTCCCCATAACACAGGAAGATGCATCTGCTATGTCATCAGGGGTCTGGCTGCAAGAACCAGGAAGAGACAGCCGACTCCTGATGACAAAGCAAAACATGGTAGCGTGGGACAGGAAGATGAGTGAGGGAGAGAAGGAAAAAGCAGGATTTGCTGGCCTTGTAAGTATTTTTTTATTCTGGATAAACAAGCATCAAAGTGGCATTTAAGAAATAATTTTTATGCGCATAAGTAATGTTACTGTTTAGGAGGTGAACCAGACTGAACTCTTGGTGAAAATATAATTCAAGTCAACTTGGTCAATGGAGCACAGGTTACTTTTCATCAAATGCATCCAATGTCACTGTCTTACCTCATGTATCTCAATGTACTCCTACAGACAATGTAGCAGGTGCCTAGCACTACACTTTTAGGCATATAGCCAAGGGGAAAAGGCGAAGACAAAAGCAGAGGAGCAGGATTTAAGATCTTGGAGGATAATTCCTGACAACTTACTTTAAAAGGTGTGTACCCAAGACCAAGTTCCTTGTTTTGAGAGAAATACTATACTATAAAGGTTATACAGCAATTCCAGACAAGTGAAACCAGTCAGTGAGCTAGTAATGCATTCCAGCACACTGTATCTGGACTAAAATATGAAAGTGCACACAGATTTTCTTAAGAGTTCTTTGTAATGCACTGTATCTACAATACATATAGGCCACCTCACAGGATCGGTAGAAGTGTTGTTTAACTTCCTTCCTCTCTGTTTCCTGCATCATATTCAGACTTTCAAGCTAGGTTTTTGAATTGCTAGCTGTGAAAAATATCCTAATAATGAAATTTTTTTAATATCAGACATCCCTTATGTTCAGACACAACAAGCCGGGTGTTCCAGCATCAAAAGCAGGTTCTTTAAAGGAGTACCAGATCAAAAAAAAAAAGGTAGAGGGGGGGGGGGGGGGGGGGATTGTTGTAGTACAGTTATGCCTGGATACTCATTAGGTAGGCTGTGCTCCTTGTATTTTAGAGTGTAAGCAAGGTAATCACCAAGCAAGGAGCTCAAGAGGGCTCAAATGTAACCAAAGAGTGACAAACCGGACAGAAAAACAAAAGGAAGGATTTGGGCTAGATTTACACTACAGCAAAAATATTGGATGCTATTGCACATTTTAGAGTGTGTTTTCTGTATTTAAAGGCATGCTTTGTTATAACATAATGCACATTAAAGACATATCACAAAGCATGTGACCCCAGCCTTTGTGCCTGTTGGCATCCATAATAACGGCTCAAAATATTCTTCTTAACTGTAAGCAATGGGTCAAGTTTTGCTGCAGGTTTGGCCTGGCAATCTGGCAACTGACAGAAGGGCTGCTCCATCTGGCTGTATTTCTGCACTGGTGTGAGATAGTGTGGGTTGCTCTCCCTCAATCTGTTTAATGAAATAATCAAACTACTTGTAGCCTCAAAGCACTAATGTATTAAAGTGACACTAAACTCAGAAGTTGCATCTTAAAAATACATGCAATTACCCTAATTATTAACAAAAATGTATCTTATTTGTGTATCACTCAGCTGTAGATCCTCAAATCATCTCTGAATTCTGATGCTGTCCTTCCTTCTGGAGGGTGGCTACATTTGTTCCCCATAATTTGTGTGGAAATTATAGTCTCTCACGGGAGCGAGCTTGGAGAAGTGGCTACTTTAGAACACACACAGGGACCAGAGGGAACAAAAGCAGCCACCCTCCAGAAGGAAGGACAGTGTCAGCACCAATTCAGAAATGATTTGAGGATCTACAGCCGAGTAATGTACAAATAAGAAGATACATTTGTGTTAATAGTTTAGGTACTTGAATGTATTTTTAAGGTGCAACTCCTGTCACTTTAAAATCCTGGCCTGTCCTTGCAGTCCAGCAGTGTGTACATTATGAAGTAGGCCCATGTTGGTTGATTGGCTAAAATCACCAGGAACAGCAAGCAAGCTGCACAAGACATAATAGGAGACATAACACAAACACAGGTACTAACATGGTATGAACATTAGAATGACATTTATTGAAGAAGGTGAGAGGTCCTTTTTAATCATGTCAACTGCACCATTTCTTAAAGTTACATTATTTTAGTACACTGAAAATAACCACAGGTGTGTGCTGTTTGGGTGAATGAGGTTGAATCTGGAGTACTATAGGAACTTTCTTGGTAAAAAATACAAACAATGTTGATTATAATGGACCTAAAGTAGAAAAAAAAAGTCCAATTATTATTATGTACTGAAAAAGTTAATCAATAGGAACCCTGGAGCATTATTGTACTTGGTAATTGCCCTGCTAGCTGTAACATTTATTTTATATTAGTCAATAATAATTAACACCGTACAACCATCAGCATTCTATTTGACACTTTATATGCAATTAAAATCTAAAGACTCTAAACTAGATCTGTTATGGCATAAACTGAAGGTAAACAGCACAAGAAAGTGACGTCAAGGTTCTGATGATGGATTTTGTGCTAATGAAAAAGAAAAAAAAAAGATTTCAACTAACACAAAGGATAGAAAAGTACTGATGCACTTAAGATTTTAATTATAAAAACCACAATTCCTTAAGAGGAACTTTACCCTTATCTTAAAAATGACAGCAAAGGAACCTTTAGAATTGTTTAGTGATGGAAATCTACAAACAGATACTTCCTTTTTTGCATAACATATTTTTCTATTCTTTGCATGCCTCATTTTTCTTTTCCTTCCCATTATTCTCACTGTGTCCATTTTTACTAAGGCAGAATAATATATCTCCCTTTACTTCCCGGAACTCTGGCACATGTAACTAGGACATGTAACTAGAACATTTGATCATGCAGATCATCTCAGGGGGAAAAATGCCTTTCCCCGATTTCTCAATGCTCTGGATTTGTCTTTCCTTTTGCTTGTATCCCATTTCCCCTTTTTTTTTTTTGCAAATATGTATTGTTTTATTATTCCTCCTCCCTTTTTTTTTTCTTTTGTGAGCCTGGTGTATGTTGAGCATGACCCACCCTGTGATTCAGTGCCCATGAGTACCATGCGCATGAGTTTATTCTCTCTGGGATTGCTCCCACATTTGGGGGTTGACCAGGATCGGCCTCTGAGATATTCCTTGTTTTCTCCTTCCGTGCTCCACATGGTATACTATTTATTCTGCTGCATTTGTTTGTTTTATTCTATGATGCATTGTGCATATATTGTTTGTTTCTTATGTTTATGGAAAACATTTACAGGTCGGTTTTCTTTAAGATTCATCTCCGTTTTGAAATGTTATCTGCTGTTTTCTCCTGTTGTACTGTTTTATAAAACCAATAAAACTCTTTGTAAACAAAGATATTGGTAACTGAATTTGTATACACTGCTTCTGTTAAAACTGAACTTGGCACTGATCCTCCAACTTCCCCTAGTAACAAATGAGGCTGTTAATTACTAGGGCAACCAATAAAAAGCATGTTAAGAAGAGGTGGGACCAAGCTTGACTTTTACAAGAGAAGTCAAGATATGCATATACTTTATAACTTTATCAAAATTGTTTTTTGAAACAGGTATTCTGCAGCCATTGTTCTGTTGTAGGTGGCGTTTAGTAGCCCAAGGTATTTTTTTAAAAGTATTTCAATCTATTAAAACCTACATTTTTCATTTAACCTGCACTCCAGGCAAACAGGTAAATTCACAGATGAAATTTGTAGAAAAAGAGCTGCTTTACCTGCCAAAGGGTTTGTATTCCTGTCCATCCATTTCTAAGATTAATATAACTCTGTCATACCATGTTGCATTGTCTGGCAGAGAACCTGTGTTCTTCTCTGCTGTAGTTTAGCTTGTGATGAAGCAGCAGACTCATGGGCTTATCTCTCTGTCACTCTGCTCTCTTATCCTATCGGTGTGCTTGTTTCACAGCAGAACAATAGATTGGCTCCTTGTCCTTCTTTTCCCTTGCCGTTCTAAGCTCTGACGTTACAGAAACTGTAAGAGTCCGATACAAAGTCCAATGCAGGTACGTACACTGCTTGCATTAAACAAATACATTTAAGGATGTGTGTCATTGAATACAAACCTACATTAATTTGTGTTTTTTATATGTTCCTGAAGTTTATTGTTAACATATTACCTGGTGATCCTGACATGAAGGTCTCTTTTCAGGCACTTCCTGTTATTCCAATAACAGGAAGTTCCTGAACAAAGGCCTCATGGCAGGACCACGAGATCCCTGCCACGAATTTCCTGTCTATCAACTTTTTTCAGCATTGTTAACCTGTCGCACCCTCTACCAAAAGAGACTACAACAGGTTGCACCTTGGAATTGTGCAGAAATCTGTCTGGGTGTCCTTGATTGACAAAAAAAAATGGTTAGGTGATTTTACTATCCAGCATACTCTAAAAACTGAAATAAGAATTTTAAGTCGAATGATCCTTTAAATAGGTTTCTATAATTTATAAAACAGCTTATGAACAGCGACTAATTCTTTAGCAATATGGTGTTCCCCTTATACCTCTGGCCGTGGAAGGACTATAAATGATAACATAAGCATGTGTCAAAAAAAAGTTAAATACAGGACCAGGAGTGTTAAAGTTCCAGTAGACCCACTTTTGCAGTCAGACAAATGTGTTAGTGAGCAGTCAGCAGTCCACCTTGACTAAACTGACTTCAGTAAGTGGAGAGCTGATTGACTGGGTTGCTTCCCTTTGCACATCATCACTGATCTCTGAACTGCTTTAATGAATGTGCTCAAATGAACAGTTTCTTCAGTTAGCACAGAGTAACAGCCAACCACAGTTACTGCTAAAACAAATGTTTCCTGCCAGACTGTTGCCAAATGACCCATGTACATGTATAATTACTCATTGATCTCACTATAAAAGTCTCATGATCTGTGCTTTTGCAACAAGTTGTAGTTTCACTTGTAAACTGCAAAGCAACCGTGTTTCTTTAAAGGTTCAAAAGAAGGTACTGCAAACACACACAGTTAAAAAGGCCACTGTATCAGGTTCCTGTAATGACAGTAGTGAGTATGTGAATATCTTTCTTTTTATTTCACATGCCTTTATTTAAGTACCGTTAAATGCAGGCCAAGTTAGCCAACAAAAGTAAGTTGGGAGACACTATTGGGTGTGTGTAGAACATTCAATTTGTATTACTATGTTTAAACCTTTTTTCAAAAGTGAAAACTGCTGCTGTAACTGCTTAATACGTGTTATCTTGAGTTGGCCTTTAATTTGTTTTTCACTTACTTAAAAGTCCAACTGCAGCGATGGTGTTCTACAGACCAACACTCTATAAAAGCTTCAAGCACTTTATAACTAAATGCTCGGTAAGGACTGTAGCTGGATTAGTAGTCCATTCCCCTAAGGTCTGACAGACTGACCAAAACACTATGGCAGGTTGCACTGAAGAGCTTGCTAGCATAAACAAAGATTTGAAAAGAGCTTCAAAACATTTGTTGGTGGCATCCTTAAACACTGATGAATCCTCAGTAGGTAAATTTAGGTTTTTTTATGGCGAGATATTGCCTGACCCACAGTAAATACAGTCCACTTTCCTAATAAAATCCTCACTGTCTGCTAAACAGTGCATCTGGTAAAACATTTGTTAACAACCCTCTTTTCCGAAACTAAAGATGGAGTGTTCGAGGGATCATTTGGGGGTATGTAAGAAGCAGGAGGGAGCAAGGGAAGAAGCACAAAGAAAGAATAAGAAAAAGAGTAGTCCCAGTAAGGGCAAAGGACAAAAGAAGGAGGTGAAGGGCAAAAAGGGGAAGTGCAGGCGGTGGATAATTTGTAAGCCGAGCGTGTAGTTACTGAGAATTATGGCTTAAAAATGCGACATGTAGGGCTAGTTGCATAGAGGTAAGTTCGTAGGTAACCCACAGGGACCAAATCTTAAGGAAGCTTTCATTGTTGTCATTTGGATTCCCATTAATCATGAAGCCATGGAGGTGGGTCTTAAATGTGTTTGTGCTTTCCATGCCAAAGCTATAGTTTGTTTTACTGCTAGAAGGATAAACAACACTAATTTCTGCTGATGTTTATGTAGATCCTCAGTTTGGTTTGACCCATGGGTCACGCTGTATTCTTATATAAGGGCGAAATACCTTGGACTAAAAAAGGTAATGACGAAGGGACATGTCAACCACATGTTTAACATCACTAACCTCATTGCAACCACTAAAGCACTTGTTAGAGGCGGTGGAATGTAGGTGAGCCACCCTCTATGGAACAGGTGAGAGACTTATAAACTGTGTCCTGGAAAGTGATGTTAAGAGGAACTCTTGGATACGTTCAGCCATATTCCAGAGCAGTCTTTAAGTGGCAAATCCAAAAGCCACTTATTAACATAGGAATGGACTGTGGGGAAGAAAAGCTGGGCGTATAGGGTGGAGACTAACTTGGGTGCACATGGGTCATCCAGGCAAATGTGTTTAAATTGAGTAAGAAAGTTTGTGGCGAGGGATGAGAGATGAGGGAATCAATGTCATATCAGCATGTAGCGAAATGGAAGTTATCCGATGCAGGTTACAATATAATAGAATGTACATAGATCGGTAAGCTGAGATTAAGAAACTGGAACATTTCTTGGACGTGTGCAGGGTAGCTATATGTGCTTCTTAAATACGTACTGTACACAGCTTTTCTGGAAATTCTGGGAACTTTGTGATTCCAAATTAAGGACATAACACTATTTAAAATCTAAGTGACAGTTAGTGTATCCTTATTGCATACTATTTCATTAGCTAGATAAGGGTGGAGATAGTGTGTGCATGTGTGTATGAATGCATGAATGCATATTTGTAGCACTCTATCTTCTGTAGAATTTTCCTGTAACTTGGTAAAAGCACATTAATAGCACAAAAGCGCATTAATTTACTACTGGGTTGGTTTTCTTGGCTTTACTGCAAGAATTAGACAGTTAGCCAAAAAGAAAAATACTGCCCATTCAGGATATTATCCATTTACAATAACTATGCTATTGTAAATTATACATATGAGGGAAAAATGTGCAAATATAATTGTGACTGTAATTGTTACACATTAACTGAATCAAGGGCAAAGCACTGAAAGTTTGTCAGACTACCGTAGTGTGTTAAATTGGCAGACTGCACTACAGCAAGTAAAAAGTTTACAAGAACACTTATCAAAGACCTTTTTTTGAATTCTTTAGACCCAATTTTAACATTTCTCTGCTCTAAAAATACTGAGCACCCAAGAGTTCTATGTAAATGTGTGCGCACAATGTGAAATCTTGCGGGTCTATGGCGGTATGCTGAAGTGCTTTCCATCCAAGGCATTTTACAGCTATTGATTGCTTTTTATTTTTATTCCTCACTCTAAGCAGACATACTGTACTTTCCCTTGGTGAAATAAGCTTTCCATTAGAAGCATCTCTTCCATATGGCCATCCAATTACTAGTTTTCCCTGAAGGAGAAGAAAAAAAAACAGCTACACAGAAAAGAATGTATATTTATAGCAGTGTGTCAGACACTTGCATGATAACTACAAAGTCATATGTGCTTTCAAAGCTAAATAATGTTAAGCCTGGAGTATTATAATTTGCTATTCAGAAGTGTGATACAAGGAAAAGAATAATATTTATGCTATGCCTTTTCTCTTCAGAACCCCTGGCCCTACCTACAGCAGTAACAAGCAGCATTCCAACATATGTAAACGTTTTCAGGGTCAAATATCCAGGTCTATCCAACAGGAGGAGTTATTCTTACAAAGGTGGTTCTTACCTATGTCACAGTGACCTACATCATATATATGCCACAATTGTGGTGATCACTCAGAATGGTCTTTATACCATTATGAGTGACTTTAGAAAATGGGAACAAAAGCATAGTTCTGCCCATAGAAACCAATCAAATGTATTGTTTAATTTAAAGACAAGATGGGTCACGATAAACAACACCTCCAATTCTGTATCATTTGCCCAGAATATTTAAAAAAAAGCTTCCTACTGTAAACCAATTGATGTCTACAATAAAAATATATCCTTGGAACAAGTATGTGCCAATTCCTAGATCACACTTAGTACTAGTTTATGTTTTTTTTAAAGGAGAAGTACCACAGGGAAGGTGTATTACTTATTCAAAACCATCTTTCCATTCTTCTTACTCTGCCAATGTCATATCTGCATGTAGTAAAATGTCTCTTTTGAAGGGATTAGCTAGCAGTCAAAGTTTCCCAGCATATAAGATCGGAGCGAATCAGGTGAAATATAGTGTTGAAATTGTGGTCAGAACTTCATTGGAAGACTGTGGGGTTATCCAATTCAGTTTGGAAAATGGAGCTTGCCAATAGAGTTGATATGAGTAGATGAGCTGAGATAAAGGAGCTAGACAATTATGAGAGTCCCATAATCGTACAGTATGGCGTAAGATAAGGCTAAGCGAGGAAGGATGAAGATGATAGGGGATCCAAGAAAGGGAATTGGCGGTAATCAGAGTTTGGAACTTCTAATGGTGCCCACCAAGAAAGGTTCTTGGGCATGTGCTGGGTAGCTATATGGGCTACTTAATCATTTTTAATCAAGTTAGGGACGCCCAGTCCTCCAACCACGTGTGTGTGTGTGTGTGTGTGTGAGTGTGTATGTTTGCGATTCCAAATAAAGGGCATAACGCTATTTTGAAGCTAAGTGACTTTTAGTGTATGTACTGTGCTCTGCATTATGTCACTCTTCTGATGCCCAAGGGGCATGAGTAGATTTATGTTACCTTAAAAACCCAGAGCAATTTTATTGTGCTAATATTTTATACATACGTGTATTCAGCCGTAGTTAAATGATATAATTTTAAAAAAAAAAGTTCCCCAGGAAAAGTATTCATAAAAAATGAGAGAATGAACCTAAGGCAAAACTGTTGCCTTTCCTCATGTTCCACAGGTAATGGGCAGAATACTGAAAGTGGAACTCAAAATGTAAAAACTGTAACGAAAGCTTGCAAAAGTATACGAGCATAATTCGTTCCGGAAGCATGCTTGTAATCAAAAGCGCTTGTATATTAAAGCGAATTTCCCCACAGGAAATAATGGAAGCTCAGATGATTCGTTCCACAACCCAAAAATATTCATATAAAAATTATTACAATACTGTACTGTAATAAAACACTGTACAAAATATAAAAGAAAAATAAACCAAATTACAGGTACCTTTGTGGCTGGTGTGAGGGGGACAAGAGAGAGGAGAATTATTGTGTAGGACGACTTTCACTATCATTAACGGAATCACTGCTATCTCTTGGCTCAATGGAATCTTTTTCATTTTGTGAAACCTTAACAAGGAATCTATATAATGACACTTGTTGTTGCCTCTTTTTGAGTATTTCGCAGAAATGTGACATTGCATTGTCGTTAAACAGATTCATCGCTCGCACTGCTACAGCCTTATTCGGGTGGTGCTTTTCTACAAAATTTTGCTTGTATTGCAAGACATTGCTCGTATAGCAAGGCAACATTTTTCAGAAATGTTTGCTTGTCTTGCAAAACACTCTCAAACCAAGTTACTTGTAAGCCAAGGTATTACTGAATGTCTATTCACAACAGCCTCCTTTTTCTAACCTCAAGTTACTATGAAGAAATTTCCTTGTCATTCTGTTGTTTCCCTGATGCTGACACTAGTTTGGTTGCGACTGATCATGCTAGATAGCTGCAATGAAAATGGCTAATCCCCAAGCCAAGTCAGCACCCACATTATGTTTACTCCAGTGCGCATGCCCTGAGCTCCAACAACGCTCAGTCCACACATAGCAACCATGCATATAAACTCCTCCTCCCTCATTCATTCACTTTGGCAGGGGAAGCAGAATATGAGTACCTGAGTATTGGAGTCTGACTTCAGCGCGGGGAAATCTCTGCTGCTCAGCACTGAAGAGACACATATGAGGATTAGCAGTCATGTGACCCTATTATGTAAAGGACTTTTACTTACCTGATCCATGCTCCGGTGGTCAGAGGCACGCTGATGTCATCATGAACAAAACATAACCCATAGCCCTGCATTATATGCCAAGGTACAGTTGACAGTCAACAAGCCGAAGCATCAGGGAGAGAGGTGAGCACCGATTGCTGATGGAGCGGGGATCAGGTAAGTACAAGTCCTTTACACAATATGCCTAGACATAAAAAAGCAGTTAACCCTTGCAGGGTGGGCGTAGCCTCACTGCAAAAGTAGTTTTTTGTTTTTTTTTGCCCAGGTAAAAGGCTTTCAAGACTTGATTGCAAATAGTGTGTATGTATGTGTATGTGTAATAGCAAACACATCAGTGCAGCAGGACAAATAGGGTCAAAATCTATATTTGTTATTTGTTGATGGCAGATAATCTCCTACCAAATAATGCTGCTTGCCTTTATTTCAGAACCTGTAATAGAAAACATAGTATATACTAATGTCAGATATTTAAAACAACAGCACACTTTTCTTTTCCTCAAGTTTGTACACATCTGTCCCCTGAATATTTAGGCTACAGGGACAAAACATGTAAGTACAATTGCCAAACAAAGCTGAAACAAAGAATGGAAATAAAATGGTTTTATATTTGGAAGTGTTTCATTGTTTGATGTGTAGGTAACAAATGAAATGTTTTATTTACGTGTTTTGCCAAAGGCAAAAAACACCCTTTCTACTCATCCGGTTAGTTGCTATTTGAACTTAAATAGGTCCATACCACCTGTGTTACAGCATATAAGGCCTTATTCAGTAAAGGGTTTTTTGTACAGCTGAAACTTTTTTTTTTTGGAGTGGGGATAGATTAGAAACCCTGTTGGACTTTATTCCAATCAAGGGCTCCGTTAGAGAGATTCCCCTCACTGGCTGTCAAGGTGACAATAGTTTAGCCAGACAGGAAGGCCTGGTTCACACCTGTATGTTTTGTAGCGCGTTCGACGCTCTACGAACGCTCTACAAACCGCTCTACAAAACGCTCTACAAAACGCTCAAACATTAAAATCCCATTGTTTTCTATGGGTATGGTTCACACCTTGCCGTATTTTAGCCCGTCTGAACGCGCTACAAAACGGCCTACGCCTGAAAAGGTACATGAGCTTCTTTGCAGCGTTTTTGTTGCGCATTTCCATTGGGATACAGCCAAGTAGCCCTCGGAATCGCACGTTTTTTTAACAGCGAATCGCGGTAAAAACGCGTGTCACGAAACGCGCGAAAAACGCGCATATTTGATACGCCTAGGTGTGAACAGAGCCGAAGTGTGGGAAAATCTCACTTTTAGCAAAGATAAAAATAAAAATGTATTTTTTTTCTATGAGTAGGTAAAAGGTAGAATGTCTGTCAGCTGTTATTGCTCTATGTGTCCTTGTTTGCACATACAACTATTTTAATGATAATAAGCGATTGTAATCCAGCACTCGATAGCAGTAACAAAACTATCCAAAATTTCCACATTTTCTATCCAAAAAAAACGTTTCCTATTAAAAAAAGAGAACTAAAGCCAAACCTTTTTTTGGCTTCAGTCCTCTTTTGGTTCACAGGAGTACATTTACTTATGCCTTCCTGTGACCCAAAGTCAGCATCTAGTGGGCTACTGCCCACTAGATGCTGACAGCACAGAGCTGCACTGCAGCTAGGAAAGATCTGGATCCACCCCACTACCCGATTGCCCACCCCCTCCCGTCTGTACCTCTAATGAGCACTGGAGCAACAGAGGGGGGAATACCTGCAGGGGGCCATGGGTGACAGTCATTGCTCTCTGCAGGGAGAAGACCGTGAGCGGAGTGATCTTCATCTATAGAGCCATCATGAGACACCTGCAGTGTCACATGCCGGCTCCAAGTATTGGGAAGAGTAAATTTTACTCTCCCAATACTTCTCCTTCCAGTGCTAATTGCTAAGTGCAGTTATACAAGCAAGCAATATAATTAGACTTTGCTAAAATCCCCCAGTGCAGCTTGACTGCTACAAATTTCTGCACTTAAAACTCAATCTTGGCTTAAGACCCCCTTTAGCTAATCGCTCCAGTAACTTAAAAAAACACCTAAAAAGGTGAAATACTTACCTGAATGGGGGGGGGGG
>NW_017306281.1:3600856-3621281 GCF_000935625.1 Nanorana parkeri
TCAAAATGTGAAGAATATGTAGTGTTGGGGTGGGGGGGGGGGAGCAGTAGCATGATGATGTCACAAGGGGTGGTAACAAAAATGTACTGTGGCAGGCACAGGCTGCAACAGTGGATCACCAGCCTCCAATCCTTAAAGTGCAGTGGAGGGTCACATGTCAGCAGATCCAGGTAAGATAAAAGGCCATTATTTTATTTAAAAAATTGTAAATGGGTGCAAGGAATTGGAGTTCAAAATTTTCCTGGAGCTTTAAAATTGAATTTTTCTGAGCTCCTGGTAGAATGTATGAGGGTTAGAACCTCTGTCAAGTTTGTATAATTTTTTGTCCTCTTTTTTGGAGACTTGAATAAAGTTGTCACCAGCACACGAGTTTCCAAATTAGTGCAAATCCATTTCACTGATAGAGGTCACTCAAAGGACAAGCACTTTCGGTGCCACGCAGGGTCCCCTTCATCAGGCTCAGAGATGACAATATATGATAGAACCACAACCTATTTGTGTGTGTCTATATGAAGGTTGTGGTTCTAACATATATTGTCATCTCTGAGCCCGATGAAGGGGACCCTGTGTGGCCCCGAAAAGCATTTGTCATTTGAGTGACATCTATCAATAAAATGGATTTGCACTGATTTGGAAACTCTCGTGCTGGTGACATCTTTATTCAAGTTTCACTGTGAGCTGCGCCATCCGCGCTCATTACGAGCACCCGTTATTTTTGGGTTATCCGGTGCTGCAACTGGACTCTTTTTGGAGATTCACCCTCATTCCTGCCCTGGTGTTTATTGAAAATGAAGGGCTGGCGCTAAAACTGGAGTAGAGGAGAAATCTTCAGAAAAGGACACTTGTTCCAGGAATAACTGTCAAAGGTGCGATTTCCCATCTTGAAAAAGTTGTTACCCGAGGCAGGACCTCTTATACAAAAGCAGCTTTTACTTTTATACTGCAACATGTATTCTACTTTCCCAAATAGGTTTACATAAACAAGTTCAGTACAGTTTTTGATGGTAACAGTTTTCAGGAATTTTTCATATATTTTTTTGAAAGCCAGGACACCCAGGCACAAACTACAGTACGAGTGCTTGCAGAGCTATTCCCCCAAGCATAATGGTGGGAGATCAGAATTAGCTTCACTAGTGCGGGACGGACTGACATTTGTAATTGGCATTTCCTCATTGGGCCACAAGGTGACAAAATCATACCTTCACATCACCCAGATTACAGTAACCCAAAGTGCTTATGCAAATATGGACTATTTGAACGTTCATATATTTGTCTAGGCTCACTCGCAAGAAAAAGGCCACGTTCCTGGATCTGACCAGTCGGAAAGGTGTGGATCTTGTCCCCAGGGCAACCTGATGCCAAGCATTGGGCTGCCATGCCCCAGATTGCTTCTCTGTGACTCTGGACTTACTCCTTGCTATGCCATATGGCTGTCCTGTGACTGGGACTTACTTATTGACTTGTCATATTGCTGCCTTGTGATCCTGATGCCCGTCCCTTGCTCTGCCTCTGATTGCCACCAACGGATTTAACTCTTTTGGCTGCTTCATATTTCCATTCTGGCATCCTGCTGATTCTCCCTGGTTGTACCATATATCTGTCTGGCACCTTCCTGGACCTAATCCCGGTTCTAATGCATTGCTTGTGTGTGCCCTGTGGAATAACCCTTTGCTTACAGTATTAATAAATTCTCTGCTTGCTGAACCCCTTAAAGTGATACTAAAATCAAAGCTGTTTTCAATGCTGATTAAATCACGCACAATGGATTCTACTCCTTAATGATGTTCAAAACTGCTAGTTTCCTCCAGAATCAGCTGATCCCCTAAGAACTGGCCCTGATATCCTGTTTTAGGGTGGCTCCTTTTCTTTGAAGGGTCTTACGGAGCCACCCTTGTGTGTGCTAGTAAGCTGTATGTGTCTCCACAAACACAGTTAGGCAATCCCTCTTGCCCTGCTCCCCCCTTCTTCAGGCTAGTAGATGGAGAGCTGCTGCAGACTGTTCCTCTGATCTTATAGTGGACAGGAGGTTCAGGAAGCCGAGGTGAGAGAGTTGAAGCCAGCTGTTTGGAAACATAATGACTAAGTGCTTGGGAAGAAATGTAAAGAAATACTTTGCTGGTCAATGTATATTGTATGTTCTTAATTTTTGAGAAAATGTTTGAGAGATTAATATTACTTAAATAAGGAACCCCTTAGCCAAGGATGTTAAATAACTAATGATCTCCGTGTTCTGTTCTGCTCACACCTCTGTCACAGTAAAGACATTGATATGTCAGGGGTCTGTAAAAAATGGTTGCATAGAATCACACATTTTTTGGCAGGGAAAGTAGACATACAAATATATTTCTAGTGTCAGCTGATGCAATCTGTTTAATGCACACATTGTCTAATTACACTTCACTTTACAAAGCATGTTGCATTAAATTGCTGATGCAAGCAGGTAAGAAGAAAAAAAAACAACAAATCATCTAATCCTTTAAAAAAATAACTATAATGCATTATTTCCTCACTATTAGTCCCCAGATAAACTCCATACATTTAGTTATGAGCAGCCTTGAAAGGGTTACTAAGATATTGAAGCGAGAGGTGTAATTATATCAGAGAGCTTCCTGACTGTCTGAGCCACATACACTGCAGATTACATAAGACGGCACTGTTGCCAGAAGTATACGAGTGTTTTTTCCCC
This sequence comes from Nanorana parkeri, assembly GCF_000935625.1. Taxonomy (NCBI): domain Eukaryota; kingdom Metazoa; phylum Chordata; class Amphibia; order Anura; family Dicroglossidae; genus Nanorana; species Nanorana parkeri. Next base: position 3,603,543 of record NW_017306281.1, read on the forward strand.
AGCCTTGGCAGCAACTAATTATTCCTTTGTTTCCATGGTAACAGTGGCAGCCTTCCAGATGCCTCTAGGAGTTGAAAAACTACTTAGGACTTTTAATAGCTCTGTCTCCCCAATCACCTCTAATTATGAGTTCTCCTATGTGTAACCTACTTTCTCTACATGCACTGCCTGGACTCGCTGTTTGATTGCATAAATGCAGAATCAAGATGCTCCTGGAGAAGGACTGCACTACCTTCATGTGAAAGTCACTGATGTCTTCCCAGCCAGAGTTTCCAGACACATTATCACATCTGTCAGGCTTTAGCACCGACATGAATGGCTCGGTTGCTTCTTACATCACTGTGTAGAGTGTTATCATAAAAAATGAGAGAATATGCCACACTGGCAATAGGAAAGTCAGTGTATATGACTACATTCTCTTTCAGGGTTTTTCCGGACCTGATCAACGCAGTTCTCTGCAAAGACACATAAAAAAACAGTTGTCGTCTGTGTGCCTCTTCACACCACGACTAAGCAGTGAGGTGCGGAGTGGAGGCGTGAGGGGAAAATAAGTCATGTCGCACATGAACGCATGTAAAACGAACATGACCGCAACATAAGTGAAAGCAAAACAAACCCCCAAAAAAGGAAGGGAAGTGATGACATAGGGATAAAAAAAACAAAAAAAAACACACATCAAAAAGATGTCAACATGCATAAAACCATACATAAGTATGCATATTAACACATACCAGTGCACGTCAACTTGTCTTTAAAAAAATCTGGGTGCATTCCTAAATGCACAGATTATTACTAGGTATTGACTTCTTAGAAGTATAATAAGCACCAGAGATTGTTGATCCAGGGAATATCAGATTGCCTTATGAGATCAGGAAGGAATTTCTTCCCCCTGTTGGAGCAAATTGAACCATGCTTGTTAGGGGTTTTTTTTTCCTACCTCTGGATCAACTGTGAGTAACTGTGGACATGGCGTTCTGTTTTAGGTTTTTTCTTCTTTTATTTCCTTTCATCTCTATAGGTTGAACTCGATGGACATTTTCAGCCTATGTAACTTATCAGCATTTTAAGAGTTTTTAAACTACTGCAACATAATCACAAATATTTTTTTGTAAGAAACATTTTTTAAGCAACTAAATAACTAAATGTAACTGTAGCTATTACTGGATAGAGTAGGGAAGGGTTGAAACTGCTGTCAGATTTTTTTTTCTTCTTGCTGTCTGTGTCCCAATGATCTGATCTCTTTACTTCTTGCTGTGCCTCTGGGACAGGAAGTGAACGGAAATCTCTCTAAACTGAGGGCAAGTCCCTCTGTTGTCAATAGAACAGATAGGGCATATTTTACCACTCCTGTTCTGGTGACAATTGTAAAATTTTGGATGTCCCGCCAGTTTTTGACCCTACTCTACATGCATCGTTTTTTAGGATACATAAGTATACATGTTAATGCCAATGGGGAGGAAAAGAACAATGTTGGAGCAAGTATACAGCTGTGAAGGTCTTCAATGGCAGGGAGGGTCCACGCGTTTTGGGAACCCCTCTCCCATCTTGAGGCTGTGAATATACTAGACATCTGAAAATACTGATGGCTCTGCAGCAGCAGGGAATCCCAAAATGTAGCTGTAGTTATTTTTGGATATACATGTGGTTATGGAACATGCTAGACAACGCATTAAAGGATAACTGCACTTTAAAACAAAGTGCACTCAACTTTTTTGCCACCCACCCCTAACTTAAACAATGCCATACCTCCCGCAAGGTTCCGCTGATGTTTACCTCCCGCAATGCTTGGATTTTTCACTGCAATGGAACAAAGAATGCCGATTGTAAATCCAGTTGAATTTATTTAAAGGAGAACTATGAGGTGAGTGCTTTTCACTCACCTCATAGTTCTAGCCGACCTGTGACAATGAGACTGTCACAGGTCGGCTCAGTAGATTGGGTGGTGAGCGAACACATACTGGCGTTCGCTCACCTCTCGATCCTGTCACGGCTCTCAGCCGTGACAGGGGGAGGGGCTGGATTCCCCTCTCCCCGCTCCGATCTGCCAGAGCTGACTGGCGGAACGGACGGGGAGGGAGCGAGTACAGCTGGCTCTGCCTCTAGATAGGCAGAGCCAGCTGTCACTCACGCAGCTGGGCGGATCCAGACATAATTGCCAGGATCCGCTTCAGCTGCGGCGTCTCAGTATACCGCGGTATACTGAGTTTAGGGTGACGGGAGGACGCTAGTTTGTGTCCTCCAGTTACACTAAGGAGAACTATGGGGAAAAGCCATAACCGCATAGTTCTCCTTTAACACAGCAAGTGCCCTAAGGAACCTTAGGAAAAGTTATTTGGTCTTTGTCTCTTTTATCTTGTTAATGTGGGTTGGAAAATGAAAAGGAGGATCATAGATGGCTTTCATTGCAGTCACATATATACAGGACTATGTTTATTGATGCAGTGCAAGTAAGAAACTACCACTATATGAATGTGTTAATTAACCATGTGGAGACTGCAATTTGTCAAACATTATCATGCGGAAGAAATAGGGAGGCCGCGGAAAATAAATCACATCATTGTGCTAGGTTATTGCTTACGGAATCCACAAAGACGTTCAAATAAAACAAAAGCTCTCCAAGGCTTAATTTGCCGGCTGACATTAATCTATTTGATTTGACAAGAGCCTAACACATATAACAGTAAGTAGCAACTGGTCTTATATAGCTACTGAAGAAGAAATCTCCAAGGCATCTTACGGAACAAATTGCAAATCCATACATCTCTCTGTTTTGTAGAGAATTTTCTGAATACCTCTATGGAAATAGATTCTGACAGCTGAACATAAGTCAAAACAATTCTGTAAACACTGGACAATTGGCTGCTCTGACAAACTGCTATCACGCTATCCAACAAAGCTGCTCCAAATCATTTAGAAACATCTCTAATATGCTCAAAACATTCTATCTTCTTCACATAGTGGAGGCTGCCCCCTGTAACACCAAAACCAATATAGAAGGAGTACAGGTACTCATAAATAGGGATGCACCAAAACCGTTTCTTCGGTATCGACTACCAATATTTTTTTCCAGGTACTCGCGGATACCGAATACCGATACCGGAAGTCCCATTAAGGAAGCCGGGCGGTGTGTAAAGACTCACCACCCGGCTTCCTGATTATTAGGGAAGCCGTCTCCAGGCTTCCTCGTCACCAGGTGACGAGGAAGCCTGGAGCCGGCTTTCTGGCCAATCAGGAAGCCGGGGACGGGTAATGACTTGCCGCCTGGCTTCCTGATTGGCCAGCTTCTCGACCAATCAGAAAGCTCGGGAGCGAGTTATTACACTGTGCCCGTCTTCCTGATTGGCCCGGGAAGCCAACTCCATGCTCCCTCGTCACCCAGTGCCGGGCAGTGTGTAATGACTCGCTGCCCGGCTTCCTGATACCGGAAGTTCGGGTATGGGGCTAGGCATCTGAGCGAGTACGAGTACTCGCCCAAATACTCGGTATCGCCACCGATATCCATACTAGTATCAGTACATCCCTACTCATAAACATTAGCACAAGGGTAGGCAACCTTGGCATTCCAGCTGTTATGGAACTACAAGCCCCTTGAGGCATTTCAAGACTACCAGAAGCAGAGGCATAATGAGATTTCTCCAGAATCAGCTGGCCCCCTGACCGCTGCCCCTGATATTCTGTTTTAGAGTGGCTCCTTTCCCTTGCAGGGTCCTATGGAGTCACCCTTGTGTGTGCTAGTAAGCGGTGTGTCTCCACAAACACAGCAAGGTAAGTCACTCCCCTCCTCCCTGCTCCCCCTTTCTCCTCCTTCCCTTCTCCGTGCTAGTATATGGAGAGCTACTGGAGACTGTGCTCTCCCTTATGCTCTAGTACTGGACAGGAAGTTCAGGGAAGCCGAGCTTAGAGAGTCGAATTCAGCTTTTTGGAAACATGATGACTAAGTGTTTGGGTAAAAATTTAAGGAATTACTTTGTTGGGCAATGTATATTTGTTTGATCTGGATTCATCATTGAAAAAAGTTGTAATCAGCAACGTAGCCCTAACCTCAGAAACATTCCATCAAATGATCCAAAGTGGACATTTCAAGTCTAGCTGACTAACAAAACAATTGCAGCTCACAAAGTATGCAGCACACAGACAAAGTAACAGTTTCAAATATTGAATGACCCAATCCCATTTAGAATAAGAAAAACATTAAAAAACACATCAGAACTAACATTGTACGAGCAGCAGGAAATAATGTGGCCACACTTACCCAGCTCTGCTGAGCGGTGGCTTATTTGGTTGAAAATAACAGCTTGCCTATGAAGCATCTGAAAAGGTGCTTGTGATGAGAATATAAAACGGAAAGCATGTTCCTTCACCGAACTAGCAATTTTCACGCTCATGTCTAAGCAGATTTTAGCACGAGCCGAATTTTAACACGGTGGTGGAAATTGCAATGTTTTGTAAAACCAGAGAAGAGAAAAAAAATGTCTCAGGAAACACAGACACCACGATGCAGGTAGTATTCCCCTGTGTGGGACCACATCCGCTCAGCCACTGCACTTCACAGCTACTGATCACCTACCAGGAAACAAAAGTTACTCTGGATTATATTCTTTCTTCTTTGTCTTTATTATGGAGAAGTTTTATAATAATAGCACTTAAAGCGGAAGTAAAGCTTCTGAAAGATATATTGCTAATTGCTCAGCTTTATATGGCAGAAGAGAATGTGTAAGACTCTTCTGCTATGAGAGCTCCTTTCTAACTCTCAGCTATTTTCTTTCTGTATGCTAAACCGTGCATGTGCACCTCAAATGCACAGGCCTGGCATGGCAAGATGAAGTAACTTCTGTGGGCATGCGTAGGAGTTAAGTCATCAGGACCTGGCCAATCAAGAATCGGAATGCAGAAGAGGACCAAGCTGAAGATGGAACCACCGGAGAGGAGAAGTAATGTGCCAGAGCGCCAGGCAAGTCTGCCATGATGTGCTAATATGCTGTGCATACTACCACACTATGGCTAAAAGCCTTTATTTCTGCTTTAAACTGGCCATACACTGCTCAATCTTTGCCTACTCTTGCTGACTCAGTTAAGCTGGCCATACACCTATAGATTATCTGCAGATTTTTTCTGGTCAGATGGAAAAAGCGCAACAGATTCCTCCGTCTACGCTAAACTGTGTGGATGGAGGAATCTCCGACTTGGCCAAGCTTCAGTATCTTGCTAGTCGGCCTCGCTGGCTGTAAAAACACATGAACAATCTGATTGGATGCCGGCATTGTTCAGGTGTTTTGAGAGCCAGCTGGGTCGATTAGCAAGATACCGAAGCATGGGCCAGTGGGAGATTCCTCCATCCACACAGTTTAGCGTAGATGGAGGAATCTGTTGCACTTTTTCCATCCGACCACAGAAAATCTGCAGATAATCTATAGGTGTATGGCCAGCTTTAGAATTTAAGCAGTGTGTGGCGCACTCGGGACCCCCCATTCAAAAAAGTTGATTTTCCAGTACAAAATTTGCAGCCAAACTGATTAGCTGCAGTCACTGTCTGGTTATTCTGACAGTGGCACAACTGCCACTGTCAGAATACAATAATACGCGGCGTGGATGGGGGAACGGAGTGGTTTTTTTCTCATTCAGCTCACGGAGCCAAATGAGAAAATACTAACTGTATGGCCAGCTTTATTTTCCAATGTAGAGAGACCTGCGGACTCAGTAAATCAGTAGTTGCCTTCAGCTCCGGGGCCTTGAATTCCCAACAATCTGCACAAACTTTGAAGATTTCTTCAGGACTCTTCCCACAGCACAAAATATGCAGGTAGGTTAGAGAAATGTCCCCTCTGTTACTGTCCCGGTTTTACCAGACAAGAAGTCAGGTAAAATCTCCAACAGCAACACACACAGCAATAAAAATGTTTTCTTATTCCATACAGGAAGTAAAGGCTAAAACCCCAGTCCACTTTTTATTTCTGTGTCCTAGTTGCAAATATTTCAGTATTTTCTGTCTGGAGAGACCGTGTCACTACGACAGGAAAAGAGGGGTGATATCTGTAATGGAGCCTCAGTAAAAACCTGACAGGGGTTCCAGTCCTTCTCCACTGCACCCGGGAAAAAATGGCTTGGCTGAACTTACATTTTAAAAGAGTTTTCAGCACGTGTATATATTTGCCTCTGCATAGTAGATCAAACATATTTAAATCAGTCTGTGGAAGTCGTGATGGTTCTAGTGACTATAAATATGCATTATTAGCTGATGCTACATGCACACTGGAATTAAATGCATGGTTCCAGGTCCATTTGGAACTTATTTCTAAATGTATCTGAAAGCATGTAATGATTTTCTATAGCTGAATGCACACCTAGAAGTTCCCCTTCACATCAGGAGCCCCTCCTCACATCAGAGTCCTTAGTTCCACCTTCACATCAGAGTCCTTATATATAATCTTCACCACAGTGCAGCTGCAGCAGCATGGCAGAGAGCGGGATGTGAAGCAGGTCTGGACATGGGCAGACTTCTGTCCTCTTCTGAATGGTCGGGGAGGTCCTGGATGCAAACCGCCCTGGATTAGCATTATGTGTTTCCATGGTGCTGGTGACCGGCTCTTCTGCACCATGGAAGTGCATGACATTGTCAACAGTGGGTAAATGTGGGCATAGCGTTCTGTTTAGGCTTTCCTTCTTTTTTTTCATATCTCTACATGTTGAACTCGATGGACTTGTGTCTTTTTTCAACCTGACTAACAATGTAACTATTGTGAAACAATTGGAAGCCACCCCTGACTAAGCCAGAACACATCCTAGGGTGGCATGGCACCCTGGTTGAGAAAGGCTGCTCTAGATTCTGAGCTTTGGTTTGAGAGGGCTGGTGCCTATGCCAGCTCATGCAGTAATGCGATTAGTCCGCATTTGTTCAGCACTTGGATGCCTTCCTGGTAAAGGTCCATGCAAGACTAGGAGGATTGGTTTATAGAGCTCCCAGCAAAAAAAAAAAAAAAAATTGTTGAGATGACCTTATGCTAATTATGACTGTAGAACCATGATACGCTCTGTAGTCTTTTTTCAGCATGAGTATTTTGATTAAAATATGACCTGTCTTTATATTCAGAGTATGAGCAAATGCTCCATAAGGAAGGTCTTTAATTCTACTATTTTTCTTGTTTTTTCACTTCTTTGATTGATAAACAAGCATTTTTAAGGAGAGTTGATATGTTTAATGTCTTAAATGCCGCTTAATCTACCTTTTTTTTATTGTTCTATAGCCCCTGCAGATAGAGTAATGTGCTGTCAATATAAAAGGCTGTGGATTGAGTTAGACATGGTTATCTACGGATAGGGCTAATAACGGTGCCAACACCAACGTAACTACAGGAGCAAGGTGACTAGATGACTTACAAGCGTTTGTTTTTTTTGAGTTTGTACAATAAAACGTTTTCTACTACTGTCACATGATATTTTTTGATATTCTGTAGAATGTTTTTTTAAATTATGCTCTAATAAAATGTATGTGTAAGTGTATATGATGTTTGTTGCATGATATATAGGACACCTTTAAAGTCCAATAATGGGTTAGCCATTAGAGGATATGGTGTCCCGTCTTAGAAATGCTTATGTTGCATTTGTTATGTTGCTGCATGTGTGTGAAGTATTAGGACTGACATGGTACCGGATGAGAGATCCCAGACTTCACGTGTGCTGGAATTATTAACAAACACGTCAGCAAATTGTATTACCTGCACGAAAAACAAACCTGATTTAATGTACGGTAGTCATTCTCAGTATCCTGAAAAGAAAAAACATGCTGGGAGAGCATGCGAAAAATTCCTTATTAAGGCTGCCAAACTGTCACATTGCCTAATTAAGCAGCGGGCCCAGTCCGATTTACAAACATATCTCCTGGTTTTCATCTTGTCAAACTCCTCTATGCCTGGCTAGCTTAACTCTGAGACCCCTCTGAAAGATGCAGAGACAGCAATTACTGCAGCTGGAAGTGGCAGGCTAGCCGGGCTTTAGAAAGTGTCTGGAACATTATGACAGTGTCTGAATGAAAACAAGAGATTTCTTCACTTAGCAGACAGGAAGAGGGATGACACTACTTTCCAGTTCAAACACACCTTCTTTAAGCACTCCAACTCAATAAAATGTGAAGGAAATAATGATTACAGAGATACAGTGCCACTAAATATAATATACTCGCACAGAATACATCATAGTTCAAGGAAAAAAAGTATATTCCTGGGACCCAAGTTCTGTAATTTTCCTCCAAGAGTTACGTATTTATTTATGCATTTTGCCAGGTCTAATACACACAGGCTTTTTTTTCATGTGCCAGAGTACTTTGGCCACGATTTGGGTTTCCTACTTGAGGAACGTTAATACTGAACTCATGGTCAAAAGGTACCCTGGCACAAATAAAAATCCCTGTGTATCCCTGAGGGCCTTTTCAAATAAGCAATTGTACTGCCAATGACAAGAAAGCTAACAAACCATTTACCTTTTCCTACAGAGACGTTCCACCGCTAGCTGGACCAGCTCCCTAGCTGCTGCAACATTTCAGGCCAGCAAAATAGCAATTCCATTAAGGGCCATGGTTCCTTTACCTGCGTGATTCTCTGATTCACCAGCAGCAGATTCACTCATCTATAGAGAAGGGGTAGACTAATTCTGGTCCTACAGCAACTACAAATTCCATTAGGCATTGCAAGACTCTGACAGACACAGAGGAAGGTGCATGATGGAATTTTTGGTTTCACCACAGCTGGAAGGCCGGAGTTTGCCAAACCTTGCTACATAATCCTGAGGGATGCGTCTGACTGTACCCCAGGAAAAGGAGAACTATGGGGTTAGGGCTTTCCCCGATAGTTCTCCTAAGGGTAACGGGAGGACACAAACTAGCGTCCTCCCGTCACCCAAAGCTCAGTATAGCGCGAGCCACAGCTCGCGCTATACTGAGACTCTGCAGCCGGGACTATCCAGGCAAATTCTGTCTGGATCCACCCAGCGGCGTGAGTAACAGCTGGCTCTGCCTATCTAGCGCCTATCAGCGCTGGAGGATCGGGGAGGGGGGGAATCCCTGCAGGGAGCCGTGAGTGACAGTCACAGCTCTTTGCAGGGATAGATCGAGAAGTGAGCGAGCGACGGTATGTGTTCGCTCACTTCCTGATCTATTGAGCCGACCGGTGACAGTTTCATTGTCACAGGTCGGCTCGAACTATGAGGCTGAGTGATTTTCACTCGCCTCATAGTTCTCCTTTAACAGGCAGAAGTAAGAATACAAAAATAACTCATTTCTAGATTATTCTAGCCTTTGTTGAATCTTTCTTTAAATCTATCTTTGGATCGGATGGAGGGGAGGTTTAATGGCCTGCACAAGGGATCCTAACCACAACTAATAAGAGGAAAACCATTTTATAGATAAACATATTCAGGGTTATAAAGCTTTATATGTTACAAAGGAAACATCTTCAACCATGAACATATGATTAAGACAGGGCTGGACAAATCACAAGAGCCTGGTAGCCAATGCTCCTTAAAATTTACTGCCGGCGACAAACATTTTAGGTTGTCTTTACTCAATGTCAATTGAGCTGGCTCCAAAAAAATCCTGCTGGCTCCTGGATTGGACAGATACCTGAACTTCATATTCATTTGTCCACCACTGAATTAAAAATACCACTGTTCATTGAATTGAAGAGCTCCCCAACACCGTGTCTGCAAAGTTCCCTTTATCCCCCTGTTCAGCGTAAACATAATTCAACCATCGTTGGGCATCTGCATCCTAAAAATGAATGGTAGCATTAAGTGATTGCTCATGTTTAGGCCTATGAAAAGGGACATACTGCAGACACCTCCGTCACCAACTTATGAGAAGGAAGACAACAGTGACTGATCAAGGTTTTCTGTTGGACCACAGCCTGTGATGTTCATCATAGGCATAGAGATAGCTACCCAACTGTAATCTCATGTATAAGAGTTCCTTTGTAACTAAACTGTGTTCTTCTGATGCTTTAATGCACCCCTAGTTTCTCTCCTCCCCGCAGAACTGATCGCTGAGTGTTTGTAAATAACTGAGGGCATAATGTGCTTACTGTGTCCCCAGGACACAGTGGATAGGAGCACTCAGGATAAAGGCTTGCTGTTTATTCATAGCAGGGGCTGCAGAATAAGAGATTTAGGACTCTTGTGTCCTCAATCACTTGTTTTCTATTTTAAAAGGGAAATATCAGAGGTCTGTCTATACCCCTGATATTTCCCCAAAGCCCCTAACAGTAAAGTAAAAAGAACATATTTTATTTTATTTTTTTAATGGTTGGGGGGGGAAGTCATTTTTGGTTTTGGCCTGACAATTTTTTTTTATTTCGGTTTCGGTCTAAAAATTTCATTTGGACACATTCCTGGTCTAAATGTTTTTGCTCCAATAAAGAAATGCCATGCCTAAACTTTAAATATATATGGGATAATAGGAGGAGTTGAGCCTAACAGGAATGAATTGTGGAATTCATTATGGGCTTCTCACCAGATTTTTGCCCTTTTATTTAAAGATATTTATATTGTTTTTACACTCCGAGTATAGTCTTTTTTTCTTATATTTTTTGTTGCTAGCTGGTTTTCTGCTCGATATTTCAGGTGGACTCCTATGCGATTTGCTAGATTTTGGGACTATGTTCACTTGTCGTGTAGGCCACAGATGAAAGTGTAACATAAATGTCGATTTTACTCCACAGGGTAGCAGATGCGATTTGTCTGTGTGTCTCAGTCCAATAAAACTGCTCCCACACATCTCTACACTCATGAAAGAGCCTTTCTATTTCTCAGCTGCTGAAATACAAAGACCGAAGGAGACATTTCACCCAGAGATGAGTCAGCACTAATCTGGTGTCTGTGTTGCAGCTACACCCACCAAATAATTTGATTTCTTAGTCATAAATCACAAAAGCAGACATCTTAAAAGGCATATTGTCCATAAAAATGTATTTCAACTCTCCTTACTAAGGGCAGGTGCACATCTAGGCGTTTGCCGTTTTGCGTGATTTTGTTTGCGTGTTTTTGGCTTTAAAAACGTGCGTTTCTCCCTGCATATAGGTGTCTATGGGACCAAAACCGCACGGCATCCGCCTGAAAATAGCTCCTGCATCTTTTCACGCAGCAAGCATTTTCTTATGTGCGACGCAATGCTAAGGTGTGAACAGTCGCCAATGACTTGCATGGAAATGTGTTTTCCGCGTAAAAACGCACAGATGTGAACCAGACCTAATGCATTATATACAGATGAATGCTTTTCTCTAAATGTTTAATCACACCATAAAATAAATGGAGAAAACGCACTTATCGCAAAGCACTTTAAAAAACAACCTTGACCTGAGCTTGTGCTAAACAGTACTAAATTATAAACAGTAGTGTACATGTTTGGCAACACAGCAAACATTTGGATTTGTCCACTACAGTCACCCACTTGTGGAATTCTGTGCAGTCAGTCTTTTGATCCAGGCACGCCAATCAGAAAGATAAACCAGACCTTGGCAGCAGCAGTAAAATACATTGGTCAAAGACATGTCCCCAGTGTGAAGTAGCAGCACAATAACAAGTGTTCTCCCTTGCTCACTCTGATCTTTGTTCCTCTCAGCATCTTCACCATGAGCATGTGCACTGCAGCAGAGCCTAGCTGGCTTAGTTCTGGTCCCCTCTCTCCTAACCTGAGAGCTTTTGTGTAGGCAATTGCAGGAGGCGAATATCAAGCCAAATTCAGGTAAGTATACTAATATTCAGCTCTGACCTTATAAAAATGTGGCTCAACTGCTCTCCCATGTCATTCACTTCTCATAAATACCCCTTTCTACATACCTCACATCATCCAGCCCTCACCACGGAACTGGGAGGCTACAGCCTACTACACATGTGCAATGGTTTCTTCATAGGACCGAATAATAAAGGTATTTCGCTGCAAACCATATGGGAGACAGCCTACCCACTAAACAACTGCCACGCATGTGCAGTAAGAAATGGCCTGCTGGTACAGTAGCATGGACTGGTCCTGCCTGACCTGGTGTTGACCAAAGACAGTCAAGACAGGGCGAGGAGGGGCAGTTGGGGAAAAATTATGTAAATGTAGAGTTTTCCTTCAACTATAAGAATACACTTCAACATTTTTATCAAATAAAAACATCGCTGCATTTATTGATTTGTGGTTTAATCTTTGAGATTTTTCTATGCAGCACTCCCAGATTGGAGCTGATGGGTGCTTTAAGAGACTCAAAAAGTGGCTCAGAGAAGCTTTCCACAACCTTTATTTCAGTCACGGCACCCTTTAAAAGTATGCAAAATCTTGATGCACCCCAGTTAAAAATTCACAACAACAAAAAAATGTAAAAAAAGGACGTGTGGCCCCTCCTATATCCATACCAGACCCTTATCCTAGGTTTATTATGGATTTTAAGGGAGCACCCAATGCAAAAACACAGAAAAGGTGGTTCCCTTTTTACATCACAAGTCCCTCTTCTCATTAGGAGCCCCCATTTGCATCAGAAGCCCCTCTTCATTTCAGGAGCCACCCTTTCACATTAGGAGTATTCTTCACATCAGAAGCTCCCCTTTACATCAGGAGCCCCCCTTTCATATCAGAGTCCCCCCTTCGTTTTTACATCAGAATTCGCCCTTCACATCAGAAGCCCGCCTGCACAATGGAAAGGCATGATGTTGTGCGAAAATTTCAAGGCATCCCTGAGGAAGCCAAAAGGCACCAAGGGGTGCCACAGCACCATGGTTTAGAAAGGCTGGCTTAAGGTGCCCATACACTGTCCGATTATCGTACGAGAATCGTGGGAAATCCCACGATCGTACGATAATCGCAAAGTGTATGGAAGGCGTGCGACCATTTCTACTGTACGGTCGCACGTCTTCCGTCGAACAAGCAGGCTGGAAAACCTGCTGGGAATCGTACAATTCTCGGCGAGTTAGTGGCCTGCTTGTTCGACAACTGCCGAACGGGCCGGTGTGCGCATGCGCACACTGCCCGTTTGCAGTCATCGGAAGCCCGCCCCTCATTGCAGTCATCGGAAGCCCGCCCCTCATTGCAGTCATCGGAAGCCCGCCCCTCAGTACGATCTGCCTGTCCAAGATGGGCGGATCGTACGTTTTTTTAATTACTTTACAACCCTCGCAAGACAAAAGTCTTGCGAGGCTTGTAAAGTGTATTGACACCTTTAGAGTTTGTTACATGATTTTTACATGCTTGAGGAAGCTAAATCTACATAGACAAGCATGTACAAGTGAGAATTAATCAATATCTGTGTAATTATGGTCCAAAGTATTTCAAGATCTAGGGAATCGTGGGAAATCCCACGATCGTACGATAATCGCAAAGTGTATGGAAGGCGTGCGACCATTTCTACTGTACGGTCGCACGTCTTCCGTCGAACAAGCAGGCTGGAAAACCTGCTGGGAATCGTACAATTCTCGGCGAGTTAGTGGCCTGCTTGTTCGACAACTGCCGAACGGGCCGGTGTGCGCATGCGCACACTGCCCGTTTGCAGTCATCGGAAGCCCGCCCCTCATTGCAGTCATCGGAAGCCCGCCCCTCATTGCAGTCATCGGAAGCCCGCCCCTCAGTACGATCTGCCTGTCCAAGATGGGCGGATCGTACGTTTTTTTAATTACTTTACAACCCTCGCAAGACAAAAGTCTTGCGAGGCTTGTAAAGTGTATTGACACCTTTAGAGTTTGTTACATGATTTTTACATGCTTGAGGAAGCTAAATCTACATAGACAAGCATGTACAAGTGAGAATTAATCAATATCTGTGTAATTATGGTCCAAAGTATTTCAAGATCTAGGGATTCAAACGTGTGAAGTGTGCTCTTTAATGAACCATTCAAGAGTTTTTTTTCCTTAGTTTATTACCAAAGATTTAAAATTGGGATACCCATTAGTACACTTGGCAACTGTTCCATTTTGCTGAAAGCAAATCAGTATGCCAATTTCAATCACAAATGTAAACAAATGGATTAATTTAAAAAAAGATTTTATTTCAAAAGCTAGACAGAACACAGCCTAATGAAAACTAGAAACCAAACTTATTCTCCTATGCTTTCAAATGTTAAGTAAACAAGAGCAACAATAAGCACTTCACCAAACCACACGATTCATCACAGGTCACAGTAGTTGCCCTGAGTAAGAACATAAACATTTTTTGTGCCATAAGCATTATCAGTGGCCATACATGAGCATTATATTAGGTAAACATGCACAGAGCTCTACCCACAACCTAAAAATTCCAATGCTATTTCAATGTGATTCCAATAAAAATTAGCATATGCATATATTCTTAAAACATTAAAGTGCATATAAAGTAATATAAACTATATTTTCCAATAAAGTATCCAAATATTATCCACCAACAATCTGTGATGTCCCTTAGTACCATCATACAACAATGTTCTTGAAAGCAACACCTCCACCCCTGTGATCAGAGTAACGCACCAGAATGAATTGACCCCTAAATCAATAGAAGGTCAGTAGGGCTTATGCAGTAAAATCTCCACTATTGATCCTCTCCTTTACTTAAACGATGTTCCACATTGCTCAACTGCCAGATGCAGACTGACATGGACCTCTCATATTCCCTTGTAAAACAAAAACTCCCATAGTGTGGTATTGTAAAAATGCTTTATTAAAAACAGTAACATCCAGATTGAAAACTCATATCCATGTGTGCTATAACTAGAACAAGATGACCCACTCCAGACAATCTCGCTGCTCTACAGATTGCGAAAAGGTTCCACCTCCCAATTCCCTGTACTGGAAGAATGACGTCACCCGTTTAGCTGATGACACTTTTTCTCCAATTCTGGACTTTTTTCAAGAGCTCCCCGTTTCCCTACTGCTCAGCTGGTCCGTTGAAGCAGTTTTGGAGCCTACACCGAGTTAGGGACTTGCAACCCTCCTGCAGTGGCAGTGTCCAGCCCCGGCAAGTGGCATTACATCCTGGAACAAGAGGAGACGGTCACATGCTCCCACATACCTGCAAGCATCATGTATGTCTGACAGCTCCAACAGAGTAACAGACCAGTGGTGAAGAAGAGTATGGGTGGGTGGTTGGGTGGCTGGACTAGCCATTTAAAAGACGTCTCTCGGCAAAGTGACAGATTCCCTTTAATACCTTCGTAGCCAGGCACAGACTTCCGCTGTGTGACATCTGCAGTTCACAAGGCAGTTCTAATTCTGTCACATTTTGGTGCCAGCTAACCGAGTAAAAAGGAAGTAGTGAACCCTGCGATTTTAAAGAGAACTCAATACTTCCTCTTCAAGAATCATAATAATAAAAATTGGTTTAACACTTCCTTTTCTAAACTAGTTTCTCCTTTCTACCAAGTCTGATCTTTACATGGTTAATGTCGCTTAAAGAAGTCCATTAAACATTTTTTTTTTTATCTAACCTGGCCAAATAACATTACAACATCTGTGAAATGTTATGCCATATCTGAGACATTTTGAGGCTAATTCAGACCAGCTTTATAAAAACACTGAGCCAGATAAACTATTGTCAGTGCACCAAATATTTGGCGCACAGAAACCTGCATTTTTTGGATGCTCCAAATATTAGCTCAATCTGAAAAGGGAGATGTATTTAAGTATACAAGTGCACAAAAAGTCTTACAATCTGCACCAAATAAATAATGGCTCAGAAAATGAGTTTGTCAATAATTTGGCACAATAGAGGTGTGCAGCAGTGTGCCAATAGAATATTGGCAGTTACACATATAACAATGCGCCAAATAAGCTATATGGGCTGCATCAGAATAGTTTTATTTGGCATGGGATGCGGCAAAATAAGATGTAATGTGCGACAATTCACATTCTTCAATAACCACCAATCTTAATGTATTTGCTCCATTATGTTTTAGCATGCATTTTGCTGCACTTCACTGCATTTGGGGTGCCTTTTTAATGTGAGTTTTACAATGTAATTTACACAGTAAATAGCAGCAAAATGTGCATTATCTCAGACATAGTTACATAGTATTTGAGGTTGAATAATGACACAGGTCCATCAAGTTCAACCTTTATCTGCAAGTGTGTGTGTAGTGTGTGCATGTGTGTATATGAGTCTCTGTGTGGTCTTGGGTTTTAAAGGCTGGGTTCATACCTGGGTGTTTTTCAGCGCTGATCGAAGCGCTGAAAAACACTTAACATTGAAAATCCCATGCATTTCTATGGGCCTGGTTCACACCTGGGCTTTTTTCAGCGAGCTTTGTCGCGCTGAATAACGCCCTACGCTTGAAAAAGTACATGAGCTTCTTTTTGGCAGATTTCAGCGCTGATTCTGCTATAGACTTCAATGGAAAGCACGTTTGAGCGTTTTTTGTGTTCAAAAAACGCGCGTTTATACACACGTTTTTTTTTTACAGGCACACTCTGGGGACTGTCAGACACACTTTTGGACCACTTTGCTGCATCATGGAGGACTCAGCACTGTGTGGCCTTGTGGATACAGAGACTTTTATCCGCATGGTGCAGGAAAAGCCATGCATATACGACCGGCAAGACGCAGGCTATAAAAATAGGAGGACGAGGAAGCAGGCATGGTCAGAAATTGCCCAAAAAATCTGGAGTGATTGGGAAACTTTCAGTCCCAACGTTAAAGAGGCCAAAAAGGTATGTGACATATGGTGCAGGTTTCATGATTTATTACTCCTCCTCCAACGCATGATCAGCACTGTAGCAACTATTGCTGTTATACGTCGCTGTTTGTATAGATCCATGGTAACGCGTCTCACCAGACACTCTACACTGTCAAACAAGGAAACCGGAAAAGGAAATGATATATCTCTGGAAGTAGTTTTCATTGGACGGCTTCTAGTGATTTCAAAAACGCGCGTAAAACACGTTTCAATGAAGACAAGAAAGCCCCCAAAAAGTGCTAAAACGCGTGTTTGAATGAAGACAAGAACGCCCCAAAAAATTGCAAAAACGCGGGTAAAACGAGCATAAAAAAACCCCCAGGTGTGAACCCAGCCTCAGAGTACCTTTACCCCTTTATGTTAAGGTCTCTGAGGAAGGTATCTAATTGATTTGTGAATGATTCTATACTCTCTGCTGATACCACTGCTTGTGGCAGAGAGTTCCAAAATGTAACCGCTCTAACTGAAAAGAATCCCCTGCGCCCTTTGTGGTTAACTTTTTTTCTCCACCAATTTTAGGTGGCGCCTCTAGTCTTTGTTAGGGAGTTTACAGAGTCCTTGTTGGGGAGCTTGATACACATTATATCAATGAGTCATAAAAGAAGTGAAAGATATAGTAGCTGCATGTCCTATACCAGGGTTAGCGAATTAAAATTCCAGGAAAACAAATGACAAACGCACTCAACAATTTGTCACCAGCTGTACAGTAAAGTGAACACGAAATGGGCTTTGAACAGTAAAAAGGCATCATGGCACACTCAAAAACCAGCATGTAAAACAACTTGTCTCACCACTAAGGTTAATAACAGAGGTTTGCATACACGTCTGCTGCAGAATATGTGAAAGCCGCACAGCCGCGCCAAGGCACCTCTTATAGTGCGGTCCTAACTCTAAACTATGAGAGTCTCCATCTTGGAGCACATGGGGGCAGAAGATTTCAAATTGGGTGCAGGTTTGTCAGGAGGAAGCCCTGTTGGTGCAGCGACGCATGGGGGTTCTCAGCTGCCATTGGGATGTGCGGGATTCCTTGTGTGTTCCTGTGCCTTTAAGGAGGTTGGGCGTCCTCCTGACAAACCTGCACCCC
>NW_017306281.1:3625843-3630032 GCF_000935625.1 Nanorana parkeri
CGCACAGCCGCGCCAAGGCACCTCTTATAGTGCGGTCCTAACTCTAAACTATGAGAGTCTCCATCTTGGAGCACATGGGGGCAGAAGATTTCAAATTGGGTGCAGGTTTGTCAGGAGGAAGCCCTGTTGGTGCAGCGACGCATGGGGGTTCTCAGCTGCCATTGGGATGTGCGGGATTCCTTGTGTGTTCCTGTGCCTTTAAGGAGGTTGGGCGTCCTCCTGACAAACCTGCACCCAATTTGAAATCTTCTGCCCCCATGTGCTCCAAGATGGAGACTCTCATAGTTTAGAGTTAGGACTGCACTATAAGAGGTGCCTTGGCGCGGCTGTGCGGCTTTCACATTTTCTGCAGAAGACGTGTATCCAAACCTCTGTTATTAACCTTAGTGGTGAGACAAGTTGTTTTACATGCTGGTTTGTGAGTGTGCCATGATACCTTTCTACTGTTTTAAAATTCAAGGAGGTCCAGTAAGTAAAATGTTCATCAAGCAGAGATCCGAAACGCAGTTTGGACAGAACGGTCACTCAGTCCAAGTCCGTACCCCAGTCCGCCATTTAGGCTACATTCATACCAGCAGTTGCAATATAATGCACAGCTGCTGATGTGCCAATCCCAAAGCATCACACACACACACACACACCTTTTATATAAACATGCATACCCTACGCATACAGGGTCTATTAGACCCCTGAGGTCTCCCCTGTCCTCCAATACAGGCAATCAAGCACAGGATTGTACTTGATCGTCTGTTTACCCGGTTCTGCAGCCGGGTTTTGACAGTTCTGAGGGCCCATACACACCACATCATCTCCAGACCAGATTGTTTGCAAACCCAAAATGCATCCTATGTATCCCTATGCTATTTCTGGCCTCTGTTCACACCAGCGCAGTCCGTTCCAGACCAGACCAGAAAAATACTGCATGTCTCATCTTGTCTGGTCTGGAATGCACTGGAGTTGCGGGCAGGTCCACACTATTTTCTGGACCAGATCTGGTCCGGAAAGTGGTGTGAACCTGCCCTGAAGCAAGAAGCACAACGCTAATGGTGAGGACTTATTCTTAAAATGTTGGAGCTGGCCAGCTGTGACAGCACTCCCTCCAGCCTCCCTCTTCATACGCTGCAGCCATGGAATGTCCCTTAGCGTCATCATGTCCTATACACTTGAGTATTGGACGTGATGCCTCAAAGATCCTTAGAACAATGCAGCAGAGGCTGGAAAGACCAGTCTAAGAGCAAGCTGGCTCCGAGGATCGGGTGAGTATAACTTTTATTATAGCACCTAGACCAAAACGAGCAGGTAACCCTTGCACCACTGCAAAGGTTAATAAAAGCTTTCCCCGGAGCTCTGCTTTAAGAGATGCATCAAGGAAACATATTCTCTGACCCTAGACTTCTGGTCGTCTTCACCTCAAGTTTATCTATCAGTAGCTCAGCTCACTCTGCTCCCTGTCCCAGGACACCTGCGCGGTTTACATTAGTGATTGGAAGACACTGCTGGAAGGGGAAGCTGAGAAAGCTAAACCTGAACAACTTCATTGCTTCTGCTATAAACTTTAGTTTCGTTTTCCCACAGTACCTGCAGCCACAAAGGTCAGTGACAGCATGTTTTACAGATAATTTACTGCATGTTAAGAATATGTAAACAATTTGGATGTCTACAGCCTTGACACACACTATATTACCAAAAGTATTGGGACACCCCTCCAAATGATTGGATTCAGGTGCTCCGTAAAATTTCCTTGCTACTAAATATTCCCCGGTCAACTGTTAGTGGTATTATAACAAAGTGGAAGCAACTGGGAACAGCAACTCAGCCACGAAGTGGTAGGCCACGTAATGACAAAGCGGGGTCAGCGCATGCTGAAGCGCACGGTGGGCAGAAGTCGCCAACTGTCTGCAGAGTCAATAGCTACAGACCTCCAAACTTAGTGTTGCCTTCAGATTGGCACAACAACAGTGCATAGAGAGCTTCATGGAATGGGTTTCCATGGCCGAGCAGCTGCATCCAAGCCTTACATCACCAAGTGCAATGCAAAGCGTCAGATGCAGTGGTGTGAAGCACGCCGCCACTGGACTCTAGAGAAGTGGCGACGTGTTCCGTGGAGTGACGAATCACACTTCTGTCTGGCAATCCGGTGGACGTGTCTGGGTTTGGCGGTTGCCAGGTGACCTCACAAATGCGCTTCTGGAAGAATGGGCAAACATTCCCATAGACTCACTCCCAAACCTTGTGGACGCCTTCCCAGAAGAGTTGAAGCTGTTATAGCAGCAAAGGGTGGACCAACTCAATATTGAACCCTACGGACTAAGAATGGGATGCCATTAAAGTTCATTTTCGTTTGCGCGATTGTTCTTTGAAAACCGTACGGTTGTCGTGTGGTTTTCAAAGCATAGAGCCGTCTATGAGACCCAAACCGCGCGACAACTGCCCAAAAATAGCTTCCGCACCTTTTTGCACAAAGGCGTGAACAGCCTCCATTGACTTCAATGCGAACCTGTGTTTTGCACGATATGGCGCAACTCAATCCACGCGATAAATCGCCTAGGTGTTGACCTAGCCCGATTCATTTCAGCATCTCATTTTTTAACAATATTCTGACATTGCAGCAGACTGGCCTTATCTTTTAATAACCAAGCAAGAACAAAAATGTCAATAAGAAACGTTTAGCCTCCCATAACCAATATCGTACAGGATGTTTGCTCTTGCAGTCACTTTGCAATGTCCCCTGGATGATCTCCCTCACACAGTAAGCCTTTTTATTCTACCGCTCTGAACCAATGAATGATTGCTGGAGCTCTTCAGTGCATATTACAGCAAATCTCTCCACTGTCCCATGATATGATTTACACTCTATTACACTGTCTGCATGCCAACAAATGAATCACTTTTTCCTTACACTTTGAAATGTCTTTCCACCTCTTGTACTGTAACTATGATAAGGTGCTAAAAATATCGCAGTCATCTTCTATTTAACGTATGATTAGCATGCTTACAAAAAAGGTATTTCCAGTTCTGAACAGGCTTACCATTACTGTCCCATACTAGGGATCTTTCATGATAGCAGCTATGTTACAACTTGGCCTAACTGATAAACAGCAAAGGGAGACAGACCAGTATAATACATAGTAGTTTTTCACCACACATGTATTTATAGAGCACTGACAATTTACACAGTGCTTTACATATTGTACATTCACATCGATCCGTGTCCTCAAGAACTTACAGTCTAAGGTCCCTATCTTACTTGCATTCTAGGGCCAATTTAGACAGGAGCCAATTAAGCTTCCAGCATATCATTGGAATGTGGGAAGAAACCAGAGTACCCGGAGGAAACCCACACAAGCACAGGGAGAACATGTAAACTCCATGCAGATAGGGTCCTGGTTGGAATCTGGACCATGGACCCCAGTGCTACAAGGCAGAAGTTAGGTCAGCGTCAATGCAACACACAGTAATGCACTACGGCAAACTGCAAGGCAGACCCATCAAAAAAGTGTGTTGGGCTGCCATTCAAAAAAGATGGCACCACACCAATGCAGGTAAAGTACTTTGACATGCATTGCGGTAAGATGTGCGTTACCACAGCATGTTGGAGTGAATATATCCTCAAGGTCATTTTGTAATGTAGATTTTCTCTATATAAGCTAAGATCTGATTGGAATACACTTTACAAATTGAATGGTGATTGCTTATTCTGAGACCAAGTAATAAACCCAAAATGTGACTAACATACGCTTGTTTGGTATTCCTTCAATCCCATCAGACAGGAGGTTGTGTTTAGTGTTGTATTTAAGCAGTAAAAGTTACGAACTGCAACATTTTAAGGCTTCATTCACACTGCATGATTAGATACTTTTACATGCATTTAAAAACCTTATGTAAGCGCAAGTAGCAAGTGTGAATGAAGCCTTAGGGCTTGTTAAGCACGTGCGTTCCAGAGCGGTAGCTGCTGGAACGCACCGCGATCGATGAGAAACTTCCCCCCACGTTTTGGGGCGGAAGGGGGCGTGGCGGTGCATTGCATTCAATGGCACTGCATCCGCCCCCCCCTGCAGTGCGATCAGCGTTCCGTCCCACTGCAAACGCAAAAAAACAGGGCTAGCAAAAAATAGGAAACAGCCCTATTTTTTGCATTTGCAGCGGCACGGAACGCTGGCAAAGTTTGATCGCACTGCGGGCGGGGGGT
>NW_017306281.1:3630085-3685362 GCF_000935625.1 Nanorana parkeri
AGGACAGGACGACGCGACCTGTAATGTACTGGAATGCACTGGAATGTAAGCAGGCCGACTCCCTGCGTTCCGGTGCGGGAGGGGGTGTGGAGCCGTATTGAAGTCAATGGCATCGCCCACAGTGCGATCGCCCGCACTCGGAACGCAGGCACATTAGTGCCTGCATTCCGGTCCAGTGCGATCTGCAAAAATAGTGCTCGCAGCATTTTTGCGGATCGCACTGGACTGGAACACAGGCACTAATGCAGGCGATCGCACTGTGGGCGAGGGGCCTGCCTGCGCAGCCCACGCCCCCTCCCGCCCCTGAATGCAGGTGTTTTTTCGTTGGTAGATCTCAATGAGCTTGTCATTTGAAAAGTAGATCTCCAGACGAAAAATAGAGGGCGCCCCTGCCCTAAAGGGTACATTCGGTTAGATGTTTTCTAAATATTTCCTTATTTAATAGACATACATTGGTAGCATGCTTTTAAAAAATAGCATGCCAAACACAAACTTGTCTTCAGAAAAAGGAGTAATTTTTGCATTGATGCACATAGTGGCAAAAAACCTATTGGTCACCCTGGGGTTAATAATGTCAAGTAACAGGACTCATAAATGCTGTACACCAGATGCATCTGAAATGTTGATCTTCCTATAACATGACCCATTGCCTCTGAAGACACCTGTTTTTCAAATGTTAAAAGGGACCTATTGAGGAAAAAGTGATTTTTGTTCCAGGACACAGGGTTTACCTCGGCCTGCCTTGGCGATACACTTTACAATTGCCTGTCTAGACAGGGGCATTGTAAAACTTCCTTGTGTGTGTACATTTCTGATAAAAACTATCCAGCTGGCACTGAGACAACCAAGTGAAGGGGTGATATGATACTAATGAATAAAGAAAAGTCGCCCATTTCCTGGTTGTAATATTCATAATACAATCCTATTAAACCAGTTTCACTGCTTCAGGAAACATCATTCTATTTCAACACAAGCTTTGGCCAGATCTATCATTACAGCATGATGATAACACATTTTTGCAGGCAAACACTGAAATATATCGTTTAAATTACACATACAGTGAGGGGAATTTATCAAAACTGGAGCAGACAAAAACTGGAGTACAGTCGACCCCCCGCAAAGTCACGGTTCAGAGTTTGCAGGCTCACTCATTCGCAGATTTTTCCTTAGAACCCAGCTACCCGCATCCTCAAGTGAATCTGCATTAATCACCTTTGTTCGGTGAGAAAGGGAGCTGACCTAGGAAGCAGTCATTCTAAACCAGGACATTGCTACATCAGTAGACAGGGTAAGGCTTTCAAGAGGAAAACCCCTGTTTTGAAAACCCCTGAGTTGAGATTATTATTATCATTATTATTATTATTATACAGGATTTATATAGCACCAACAGTTTGCACAGTGCTTTACAATATAAAGGAAGACCGTACAATCACAATACAAGATGGTAAGGAGGGCCCTGCCCCTGAGGACTTACCATCTGAAAGGGAGGGACAAGTGATACATGAGGAGGTACTCTCACTATCAATGTTGTTCAAAAATTGACTAATACAAAGAAAAAAAATATAGGCCTTAATGGTAATATCTAAACCATTCTTCAAAAAGTAAAGCATATCTAAAGCCCAAAGTTGTTATTTCATATCCGGGGGATTGTTTTCACTTTCTGTCTCAGAGACACGCCGCAGGAAATGAAGGGAAATCTCTGTAAAGTAAGGGAATTCCTCCCTTATACAGTTGGCACCTGAACAAGTGCTCTTCCTTTTTTCCTGTCTTGGTGACATTTCAAAGTTTTGGATTTCCCCCTCTTTCCATACTAGTGATAAGGGTCACTGGACACCTAGAGAGGGTGAATGCCCCATTGAGGCACAAACAGCAATAAAGCCAGGCAGAGGTTCTAACCTTACACTTCTCCATCCAAAATGAAAAGAAATAGTTTCAGATACACCTAAGGTATTACTATATAAAGTAGACCTCTTGGTACCTATGATGATTGCTCCTTCGGAGCTGAAGTTACCCTGGAGCAAGGAATATCAAAATGAGACCTGGATTTTTACCAGCAAGATGCTGGTTCAGAAAGCACACACAAGATGAAAGAGTGAACAAAACAGACTGCAATAGACAGCATCTCGGTTTTTTCTTTCTCCAGTATATAATGAAGGCAGTGCTGTTTCTCCAGCATATACAGTGAAATGCAAAGATTGACTACAAAGTGGAACGGCAAGAATGGTGCACTATACCTCTGAGGGTACAGGAACAATTTCTAGTGCTGTCATCACCTATTATCCCTCAGCTAGGAGAGGAAGGGAGAGGAAGGGAGAGGGAAGAGAGAGGGAAGAGAGAGGGAAGAGAGAGGGAAGAGAGAGGGAGAGAGCGGAGAGAGAGAGCGGAGAGAGAGAGCGGAGAGAGAGAGAGAGAGAGAGAGCGGAGAGAGAGAGAGAGAGAGAGAGAGCGGAGAGAGAGAGAGAGAGAGAAAGTACAGAGCAGAACTTCAGCTACACATGTCAAACAGAGGTCAAATGCTGGGAAATGATCTGACCACTCAACCATGTCTTGGCCCACTGACAAACAGACAGACATGAATGCTTGCATTACATGAGCATACATATCTGTGTGTTCTGCAGATAGCTGTTCCCACTAGTTAAAGAGGAACTTTACCCATATCTTAAAAATAATAACAAAGGCACCTTTAGAAATGTTTAGTAACGACAATCTACAAACAGATTTTTATAGATAGATAATACCCGGATTGTATTTATTGGAGATGACGGGTTCTCTTTAAAAGGTGACATTAGGGGTCTATTATACCTCTAGTGTGACCTTTCCGGTTATTAGCTTTAGCTGGGGAATGGCAGCTGCCTGCTGAGGCACCTAAATGTAAACACAGCAGGCAGTGGCTGAGAGCAATAGCCATTTAAAAATGCAGTAGCCAATAGCAGGCTGGCTAATGCACCCGCCCACTGCAGCAATTTAAAATAGCCAATAGCAGGCCAGCTACTGCTGCGGGCTGCTGGATTCGAAACCTGTTGTGACCGGCAGTTTATTCTAAGAGGGGGCACCAGGGGTATGACGGGAGGGGGCGGCCAAGGGGAATGCAGACTCACAGGTTTTAATTGGCTGCATCGGTCTGTGTACCCTCTGACACAGACAGCTGCAGCTGATTACAGCCTGTGAAGAAAGACCACTGACAGTCTGAGTGCAGCGGGGAGGAGAACGGGGTGTTCCATCAGCAGCGTTATTGGGGCAACGGCGAGGGGCGGCATAGCATAATTTGAGATTCGTGCACACTACCTTCTCCTCACCTCCCTGCTTTTCCTCAGCACCATGCAAGGGGACTAGCAGGGAGGACCCACAGCATCAGCGGATCTTAAAGCGACAGAGGTACAGTGCACAGGCTTTCCATACAGCTTTCAATGGAACCGCGCTGCTCAGCATGGTTTTGGCCGTTTTTAATTGCGTTTCAGCACTGAAAAACAATGAAAAACTCTCAAAACAGCCCCTTTAAAATCAGCGCGGAAACCCCGCTGATCCGCAACCGCCCTCGTGTGAATGGGGCCTGAAGGTGGCCATACACTTTACAACCCCCGCAAGACTTTTGTCTTGCGAGGGTTGTAAAGTACTTTAAAAAACGTACGATCTGCCCATCTTGGACAGGCAAATTGTACTTGCGATCATCGCAAGCCCGCCCCCCTGAGGGGCAGGCTTCCGATTACTGCAATGCTGTGCGGGCAGTGTGCGCGTGCGCACACCGGCCCGTTCGGCAGTCATCTCTCGATCATGTTAAAAAACAGCCGAAAATCGTACGATTCTCAGCTGGTTTTCCAACATGCTCGAGATACAAAAGTCGTGCGACCGTACATTAGAAACGGTTGCGCGCCTTCCATACACTGCACGATTCTCGTACGATCGTGAGATTTCCAGGAATTCTCGTACGACAATCGTGAGTGTATGGGCACCTTAAGAGATTTTTAAATTTTAAAGGACCCCTCCCCATCTAATAGCATAAGAATGAGGACAAACAAACAAAAATATGACAGCTAGTTGTGAAAAAGCCATTTTAAAGAAACATCTTTCTTACATGTGATGAAATGCAAGTGCTGGCCTAAATCTTGCTGTAATAGAGATTTCTTATGGCTGGCTGCACTGTAATGTTTCGAAATTGCTCTCCTGCAGTGACAATGTGAAGCCTTCATGGTATAACCCCAATCAGAAAGATCACAGAGCAGCTTCTGGAAATAAGAGAGCAGACAGATGAGAATCCACTTAAAGCTGTCTGCCGGTAAAGGATGAGGCATTCTGCCCTGAAAATGCTCAGCAGTGACGTACTTAAAATAGTCACTGCTTGACTCGCTTTCAGGTGAAATGGGGATGGATTTGCTTCGTCAATACAATAAATCTCACTTGGGCTCGTGAACACAGGCAAACAGCTGTGTCTTCATAACCACCTTGAGGAGAGTAGGGGACGTCATAGGCAATGCAAGGACATTCATAAGGAGTGTCTACTCTACTACTTAAATGGCGCATCCGTATGCAAAATGTCAGTGCTTGCCCCAGATTCATGTGGCTGTTGGAAACAGACACATGAGTTTGGTGGAAGCTCCAACATTTGGGTTGAGACCCGAGTATTCATCCCAGAGTGAGTATTAAAGAGGAACTTTACCCTCATCTTAAAACAAAGACACCTTTAGAAATGTTTAGTAATGACAATCTACAAACACATACTACTAGTTAGTTGCTGGCTTTTTATTCTTTGCGTACCTTATTGTTCTTTTCCTCCTTATTCTGCTATTGGTTGCCATCTTTACTAAGGGCAGATGAATAGATCTCCCTTTACTCCCTCGAACTCTGGCACATGGGACTAGGACATGTGACCACATCATCTCAGGGGGGAAAAATGCCTTTCCCTGAGATCTCATGAGATTACAGATAAGATTTCCCAGCAATGCACTGCTGATGTAACCTTCCCAGGATGCAACTCTTAGGCATGGGCTATATCACTAATGCCTAAGAGGACCAGGAAGTGGAAAAACGATACTTGCAAGTAAAAGGAAAATATGCTTTTATGTTTTCATTGTGTAAGATGATTTCATATCAGCATGAAAAATGCATACTGATGTGATTTTTAGTGAAAGGTTTACTCTAATTACCTTCAGGTTTTGTTAGCTACAAACGGCAAGTAATGGTTTTTGAACTTCGTGCAGCCATAGAGTCAGTTTTGTAAAAGTAGCACTATGAAGAACTACCTGAATCTGTCACACGTTGGTAAAAGGTATCGAAACTGGCGACAGGGCTTTTAAATTGGCGCTGTATCTTTTAAAGGTCCATACCACCTGAAAATGCTCACAATGCCTTTATTGATGCCAGATTGAGTGTGCCAGCACTGAGAGTTGTTGTAGCGGTCAATCTGAGTCTCTAAAGGCACATTCAGTAGCCCCGGTGCCTCAGTTCTTTCACAGCCCACAAGGCAACCGCATTCTGGTCAACTTCAGGTTTAAAAGCTGCTCTACCTCCATTAAACATAAAATGCTCATCGAGGGAAATTTACAAAGGGATGTGCAGGGACTTCTAACACCAAATATGCACAGTTTGCATAAACGTGTACAAAATTTACCATGACCACATAATAACCATTGTAAATTATGCAAAGATGATAGAATAATGAACAAATCTTGTACTTTTGTCACTTACTGCTTCCTTGAACAACAACTGAGAACAACAACTGACAGCATAGACAGAGCCCATGAAGCCTACAGCCTAAAGAAAGAGCCCCAGGCAAAAGTGTTCCTAACCCTTGCAGTAGGGTGACCCCTGCGCTGGAAGGGTAAGGCTGGGTTCACACCTAGGCGTACGGAATATGCGCGTTTGCCGCGCGTTTTTACCGCGATTTGCGGTAAAATAAACGCACGACAGACGCGCGTTTCCGAGGGCTATCCGGCTGTATCCCAATGGATACGTGCGGCAAATACACCCCAAAGAAGCTCCTGTACCTCTTTGGGTGTAGGGCGTTTTGCAGCGCTGTAAAACGCCCAGGTGGGAACCATGCCCATAGGCAATCATTGGTTTTCACATGTTGAGCGTTTTACAGAGCGTAGGAGTGTAGGAGCGTAGGACTTCTAACTGTTCTCCCCCCCCCCATCAAAAAAAAAGTGCCGATCCACACATGGAGCCAGAGGTGAACCCTGTGTATTAAACTGTTCCATAGCTGGGAAAGCTCTGGAGCTTTGGGCAACATTCTGAATTTAAAAAAAGGTTTTTAAGAACATTCCTTCAAGTCCTAAACCTATGAACGATGCAAGTCACCCATTCACCACCCTTATCTGCAACTATAAAACTCATTAAACATTCAGTACAGAAATTGCAAAGGACACAAATCTTCCCAACAGACAGCAGTAAAACATTGACATAGGCTCCAACCCTTCCCCACTGTATCCTAAAGAACATTCTGGCTGGAGTTACACTTTAATTTACAATGCTATGTTGTTTCTTGCACATCTTTAACACGAAAGATTGTTCATATTATATTTAGCAGAAGTGCAGAGGAAGTACAGGGATTATTATGAGAGGGCGGCAGGACTTTATTACACCACAGTACATAACAGGAACTATTCCCCAGAATTTCACAAATCTTGTACTTTTGTCACTTACTGCTTCCTTGAACAACAACTGAGAACAACAACTGACAGCATAGACAGAGCCCATGAAGCCTACAGCCTAAAGAAAGAGCCCCAGGCAAAAGTGTTCCTAACCCTTGCAGTAGGGTGACCCCTGCGCTGGAAGGGTAAGGCTGGGTTCACACCTAGGCGTACGGAATATGCGCGTTTGCCGCGCGTTTTTACCGCGATTTGCAGGACTTTATTACACCACAGTACATAACAGGAACTATTCCCCAGAATTTCAGGCTGCTCTGACTGAGACAGATGTTACAGCATTCCTTTCTGCATGAAAACTGCAGCGCTCTCAATAGACAGGGTGATGGCACTTGGCAGAACTTGTTCTGAGGTTAGACACCCAATAACACATATATATTTATATATATTACACACACACACACACAAAACCAATTCCAAAAAAGTTGGGACACTGGGGAAAATCTACCTAAAAACAGTATGCAATGATTTGCAAATCTCACTAATCCATATTTTATTCACAACAGAAACTGGAAAACATATGAAATATTTAAACCATTTTAAGAAAAAAAAAAAAGTTCATTTTACATTGATGGCAGCAACAAGTCTCAAAAAAGTTGGGACACGGCCATGTAGCATCCCCTCTTCTTTTAACAACACTCTGTAAACGTCTGGGAACTGAGACCAGTTGCTGGAGTGTTGGGAGAGAAATGTTCTCCCATTCTTCCCCGGTATAGGATTCTAACTGCTCAACAGTCCCGAGTCTTCTTTGTTGTATTTTTTTGTTAATATATCTATGTATATAGATATATTCACAGTTTAAAAACATATTACAAAGAATTCAATTAGCACAAAACTGTTAGCGTTTCCCATTACCTCAAGCAAACTGCTTAAAGGAGAACTATGAGGAGTGCTTTTCACTCACCTCATAGTTCTAGCTGACCTGTGAAGTCGGGATCCGCTCCGGCGTCTCAGTATACCGCGAGCTGTAGCTCGCGGTGTACTGAGCTTAGGGTAACGGGAGGACGCTAGTTTGACACTGACCCCATAGTTCTCCTTTAACACAACTGAATTTGAGGCCCAGCTCAAACTCCGGGCCTCTCTAGGCTGAAATGAAGTCCTGCAACTCCCAGCACCAAACCCTGACTTCCTAGTAAATGCCAGAAACTCAATGGCCAGTAGAAGCTCTAGCATTTAAAATCTTAATGAAAAGGGCAGGTCTTCATGTCAGGAAGTAGTCTTCAAATCTTGACTTGCAGAGAAGTTATTGTCTACAGCGTGGGCCCAAAATTCAGCATCCTCCCCAGGTGTAAAAGAACCGGTTTGAAGACAAATACGAGAACTTGTTGGAGGTGTCACAAGATGCTGTAATATTCAGGACCCGATTTCAAATTAAATATGGCCATCTGCTTCTGCTTACCTAAACTTGTGATTAGCTGAGCAAATACAAACAAAAATTTGCTACAAGAACTAAAAATTAGACAAAAATAGGTAGAAAACAGCAAGCACAAGCAAAGCTTGACTAACTATGGAACTGTATAGTTTTTTGCTATGCCCTTCCTTGCATTTCTATCATACAGTATGTTCCACACAATGTGTAAACTGTTAATTAGATAGGAAATTCTGTAAAAGAGTAAGAGCCCATTCACATGGTACCGTGTGATTAATGCATGGTACCGCGCATTGCACATACCGTACATTCTAGCCTGGCAGGTGTGTTGCATTGCCATTCATTTGAATGTCACCCCAATGCACCTTCCGGCATCAATGCACAGTACTGCAATACCATGCGTTGTAGTCTAGTGGAAAAAAAGTAGTGCATGCACTGGGGCCGGGAGGTGCATTTGGGGTGCCATTTAAATGAATAACAAGGCAACTTACCTGCCAGATTCTAACACGCAGTAGGTGTGTTGCATGGTAGCATGTGTTAATTGCACGGTACCATGTGAAAACAGCACTGCAGCAGTGTGGATGGGCCCTAAATCAGTGGTGCTGCCTGATCTGGAACCAAGAGACAAAGCAGGGCTACTAATATATTTTAATATAATGATGTAAAAAAAAAATTGGTTTGGAAACTGGATAAAACCAACATCTCAAAATTATGCAACTGCAGCAACTTGTGCTAGAGATAAGACTGTGTAATTCAGAACAATGGCCTTAACAGGCATAAATGGAAACATTATCAGTGTGTTATCTCATTATTTCTTCTTCAGCTTTTGTTAGAACAGTTTGAACAAATGCCTATTATCTTCCCTAAAGGTATCTATTTTGGATTTCATCTTCTGCACATTTAGGTTTTACAGATATGCCTGTTCACGTTCAGGAACATTTTAAGTGGCTGCTTTATAGTTGTTAGGAATTGTAAAATGGGTTGCACTAACATTTTTTAAAGGTTCTTTTAATTACTGTACCATGAGAGAGGAACCCTCAAAATAAAGGTCAGCTCCCACCAATCAGAAGAGTGTCATTACCTTAGTTATGGCTGCTATACCTATTAGTAGGGAAGGCACTTGCAAAATTTGGTCTGATCAACAAAGACAATGCTGACGGATAACAATCTAAGCCCTCGTTCACACCTGAACGTTTTGTAGCGCGTTCTACTCTCGACGAACGCTCTACAAAACGCTCAAAAATATAAATCCCATTGTATTTTATGGTCTCGTTCCCACCTTGGGTTACTTCCGCCCGTCCCTAACGCGTTACAAAACGGCCCACGCCTGAAAAGGTACAGGTACTACTTTGGGCCGTTTTGTTGCGCGTTTCCATTGGGATACAGCCAAGTAGCCTTCGGAAACGCGCGTTTACAGCGAATCGCGGTAAAAAAAAAACGCACGACAGACGCGCATATGCAATACGCCTAGGTGTGAACGAGAACTAAAACAGGCTGTCCCCGGATAGCATCAGAAAACAAGCAAACTGAGCATGAACCTGTAGCACAGATTAGCCATTTGAATTATGGCACCTCAAACATGCCACTGTACCAGCAATGGGACCTCTATTTAGTGGATTATCAACCGATGTAGAAGGCTCAGCTGTCTTGACTTTGGCTGAACTTCTATCAAGGTGAAAGTTACCTTCAACGCTAATTAAAACAAACCCTTTCCTTAGACAACGATTACCAAAACTTTTTTCATAAACAACTTACCAGTATACAATCAGTAAGCACAAACTCTGCTAAAACTCGTCCCCTAAGACGCAGTTATTTCCACACTGGGCGCCGCCACCTTGCCTCTTCCACAACATCAAGAAGGTGAATGTGTTATCACAGCCTGGGCCTCATAGACACCTCTGCCTTACAGTCATTTATTGTGTTCTTTGCATATGTCAGCAGTAAGGGACAGTTCTTAGAGATAAAGTAGAGGGTTTAGATGTTAAGTTTTCTAAATTTGCATATCAGTAACAGTGCTATAAAATCTGCTCAAGCTTTTCTGGGAAAAGAAAGAGCATTTACAAGAACTGATGGAGTTGATAATGAAGGTAACACCATGGGGCTGATGTATAAATCATCCGCCCAGTTTATAGCTGGGTGAGTGCCGTTCACACATTATGACCACTAGATGGAGTCGAGGAGCAAAGGAATTTTCTAATGCTCATCGGCTCCATTTAGTAGCAGTAATAGCATGCAAATGGCATTTGCTCAGCTATATGCTGGGCAAACCTTGGGCAAACCTTTTATACATTGTATTGTGTTGTAAATGGAAATGTTCACTTCATGATCTGGGTCCGAGCAGAGAACCTCTCTCCGTTATATGCGTAAATAATCTCTATTTTGGTTGCGCTGCTGTTTTTTTTAAAACATATTTTTAGATTGGTATTGGATAACACTGGGTAAGGACTGCAATGTGTGAAACTTCATCTGCGGCTGGTCCACGTTCATTTGCGCAGTAAGCAGAAGTAGGCTCGATTGTTACTGTACACAGCTCTGTCTGTTTGCATGACATGTATACCACATTTTTCTTATCTTGAAAACACACAGCAGCAACTTGCACATTTTATCAATACTTGAAAAGATCACGTATTTCCACAAACCTTAGTAATTTAATAAGTAAGGCTGAGGTTTACCAAGCTTCTCCTGCAAACAGGTTAGAGTAGTTTTAGAAACATCTGTGGTATGAGAGTCCTCATATGCCCTCTCAAATCTGTTAATTCCTCAACATAAACAGACTACTCTCACAGGCTTGCAAATTCAAAAAGAGTATAGAGCAAAATACAAAAAATTCCATAACAAAGAGCAACCAATCAGAATTCATCTTTAACTGATTACAGAGGCCTGCAGTCTTTTCAGGGGTTACTTACACTTGTTTTGCACCACATTCCTGTTCACTGGACTGCCTTGTAGACTAAGAACGTCTATACTATCTCACTGTATTAATCAATGTACAAGAGTAAAAAAGTTCAAGTTTTAAGGGACAGCGTAAAAAGTGATAAAAAGCACCAAGGCAAAAGAAAAAAAACTGGCAATTTGGAAAGGAATCAGATAACACATCAGTATGTCAGTTTAAATGAAAGGGGTTCTAAACCCTCAATTTTTTTTGCCTATATCTACTGCTATCGAGCAGTAGATATACGCAAAACGTTTTTTGTTTTTTTTAAAAACAAAGCGCTTTAACAGCCTTGTTTTTGCTGCGCGCTCCCGCTCGAGAAACCGAAACTGTTCCTGCGGCCGCAAAGCATCTTGGGGCGGGCGCATGCGCAGTTCGGATTCTCGGCCGGGAGACGAGCAGAGACGCAAGGTAAGTCTATGGACGCGTGCACCCGCATGTAGACACCTCTGGATCGTAAGTGCCTGCAAGCAGAGAGGAGTCAGCGCTGGATCGGAAAGACGCCGCACGGCTGGAGGGACAGATGAAAACATGGGGAAAGAAGAGGAAGATCGGATTAAGAGACATCTAAGGTAAGTGCTGACATTAACATTGGGGGGAGGGGGAAAAATGTCCTTTAATGTCACTTTAAGGAAATCCATCAGAATAGTTCCACTATTTGATGAGTCAATTCCCAGAACGAGCATGTAGCCAGTGAACTCTCCGGGCAGCCTACCTGCATACTTCTTTTAGGTCAGTGACTCATTAAGCTGTGAGGCAAGGGTAAGATTAGACGCCTAGGACTTTAAAATTCGTCAGCTAGCTCCATTATATCCATCCCAACAGGTTCCCTGTAAAGACGATGCAATACATCTGAGAAAGTGTTCTCAGAAGAACAAAACTGTTCTATATATTGTTTATATCAATCTACAAAACTGCCTTCTCTGAAATATTTTCACCTTGGTTGAAACTTGGCAATGGTGCAGAAGAAATTGCAGATTTTTAACTGATCAAAACTAACAGAAATCAATATATCCATAAACAAAAATAACTTTTTGACCATTTATAAATTAATCATTTAAATAAGAAGCTTTCTAAATCTACAGCTAACGCCCAGCCCAAAAAGAGACGGTAACTTTGCCCATTCAGTGGTATTAGCTGGCTAATGGGCACCAGCTCCAGGAATTTTTTGTTGGCTACTACAGTGGATCACTGGAGAGGCAAGTATCTTTGTTCTGATGGTGCGTTTTTAAGTTCCCCTTTTTTCACCGCAACACGCAGTACTAACGTACTGTACGTTGTGCTGCAATGCCTGGCTGCTGGGTGCATTGGAGCACCATATGAATGCCAAAGCAACGCATCTAGTTCTCAGTAGCACACGCTAGGTGCGTTGTGTGATACCATGCACTAAACACATGGTATCGTGCATTTAATGCTACGCTAT
This sequence comes from Nanorana parkeri, assembly GCF_000935625.1. Taxonomy (NCBI): domain Eukaryota; kingdom Metazoa; phylum Chordata; class Amphibia; order Anura; family Dicroglossidae; genus Nanorana; species Nanorana parkeri. The sequence goes on from NW_017306281.1 coordinate 3,642,451, forward strand.
GGTGTGAACGGGCCTTAAAGTCAATTTATAGCTATATCCTACCTATTTTTTGTCACCAGTGACACCATTACAAGTTGTGAGTGGCAATATCAGAAGGATCATAAGCATCAACAAAAATTTGACAGATTATACTAATTCTCCCCCAAAAATGCATGCAAAAAAACAAAGAAAAGTTTTGTCAAAAGAAATGGTCTACCACTGTCCGAATGCGATAGCCCGGCAGGGCGATCCCCCTAATCTACACTGTTTAGTGTGGATGGGGGAAATCCAGTGCTTGACTTGTTCTGGATATACTTCCTCAATGTTCTGACACAATTTCACTCAGCCCTGTAAATATGCACTTCCTTGTGTAACTACTCTAAAAGGTGCCCATACACTGCTCGATTCTCGTACGAGAATCGTGGGAAATCCCGCGATCGTACGAGAATCGAGCAGTGTGAACGGAGACGTGCGACCGTTTCTACTGTACGGTCGCACGTCTTCCGTCGAACCAGCATGTTCGAAAACCAGCCGGGAATCGTACAATTCTCGGCTGGTTAGAACGGTGCTCGGAAGACAAATGCTGAACGGGCCGGTGTGCGCACGCGCACACTGCCCGTTTAGCATTGCGGTCATCGGAAGCCCGCCCCTCAGGGGGGCGGGCTTGCGATGATCGAGAGTGCGATCTGCCTGTCCAAGATAGGCAGATCGTACGTTTTTTAAATCCCTTTACAACCATCGCAAGACTAAGGTCTTGCGATGGTTGTACAGTGTATGGCCACCTTAAGCCTGCTGTGTGAACTACATATCAACGTCTGAAATATGTAGCACTATCATTGCCTGCTGGAAGCAATGTAGGGCTGCAACAACTAATCGACATAATCGATTATAATCGATTATTGAAAAAGTTGTCAACTTTTTCAATAATCGATTAATCGGCTTCTGATCAGTTGGCCCTGTTCTCAGCTCCACAACCACAAAGTTGTTGAAAGGGATGGGTAACTCTATTCCTATTACAATGCTGATGTTATAGAACAGGATAGTATATGCTGTAACTTTAGAACGCCTTTAATTGTGCATAACCACATATTTATAAAAGGCATTTTATGGCTATGTAGATACATATCTCCAAGACTGTTTAGTCTAACACATTGTGAACATATATTGCAGTATCTGTATTTAAAGTTATTTTGATCAAGGACTGCTGCTCTTCCATGAGACAGGAAGAAAGGGATTTTCTGTGAGCTGAGCCATGGATCATCTCACCTTTCGCTCACTGCTGACAAGCTGTTAGAAGGAACAAGAAGGGTGCATTGTACTGGAGGAACTTCTGTTATCTTTCATATCTATGCTAAATCCTAAGCAAACAGTGACACAAAGGAAACAAATGCACTGTATGAGCCTGCTTACACCTGGCAGGACTCCAGAATCAGTCCCGAGTATTGATGATGCTGTGCTCTGCACTCCCACGTATCACATACTCACCAATGTGTAATTCTTCTCCCCTTCTTATCGTAAACGGGTCAGAAAAGTGGTGACACACTGTTATAGTGTAATCTCTGCACTTCAGATAATAGCGACAAAGCTTCATGGGCTGCTCTGACTTTGCAGCTTACTGCTAATAACATTGTTGAGAACAATGAGAACAGTGGGTTTTGTCTATTGTAGAAGATTAAAAGCATCATGTAAGAAATATTTTATTACCATATATATTGAGACAAACGACTTCTCATGGTCCCAGGAATCATTGTGGATGGTCTATGTGATGCCTAGGGGGTGGTGCTTTATGCAATATCAGCATGAAGGGGGTTACTATGCAATCAAACCCAACTAGCAACTGTTCTCATTTGAATGAGAGAGAATGAATGAATGAATGAATGAATGAAACCCAGGCAAATGATATCATATAAAGTTAAAATGATCAGTGTGGCTGTATATTTTTCTGTACTGCAGTCGGCAAGAATTCATGTTGGACTGCCCTGCTGACAAAAAGTTGGGTAGAAAAATGCTTTCAAACTGTCATAAACTACATTCTTTCCCCTGCTGCCCCTATTCATCCACATAAAACAGGGCTGGACATATCCCAGGAGCCAATGTTTTTTAAATATTAAAGCGGATGGCCTAATTTTTGAGTTTTCCTTTAGCCGTATGTAGCGGACTCCTAAAAAAAAAAATCTTACTGGTTCCTTGATTGGACAGTGACTCCTGAATTTCATAATAATTTGCTCTCCCATGACAGACAGCATATATCCAATTCCACCTGGCTATATACAAAATTCTATTTGCGCCCCCCCTCCACAGCAGCAACATACAATTCTGTTTCCTCTGCCCCAACAGCTCCATATACAGCCCCAACCTTACAGAAGCCAAACATACAGTGCCCTCCCAGCCATGCATGTACCACCTTAGCAGCTATAATCCCTGGTTCCAGTGAGCATTGCTGGTGGTCAAGTGATTAGTGTTATGCCTTTCAGTTGATAGGTATAGCAGTAACCATTAACTATAAAGCTCCCCTTTACAGGCCTACGTCTCAGAATGCCAAGAGGTGTAGTCATCTGGGAAACAGGAACAACCTGGCACAAGTTGCTACATCCAGATGCTACAGGATATTGACCATAGGTAAAATGACACAGAGCAAGCCAGGTCCTGGTTCCTGGAATTGGGCAGATCACAATAGCTGCCTCTACCAATCCTCTTTGTTAATTGAACCGGCTCTGCCAGAGAAAGAAGAGAAGCACCTGCATTTTTTTGCATCTTTTGGTGCACTCTTTATGCACTTTTTCAATGTGAATTCCATGTATTGTAAGTAAATTTGCCATTAAACTCTATAGGACCAAAAAACATGTGTTGATGCACCAAAAAGGCACCTGTATTACTTTTCCCAGACACATGTGTTGTAACAACCAGGTGTAAACAGGCCCCGTAGACAATAATGGTAATCCTCTTGTTGTGTGGTGGCCAATGTGCATTAGATTGCACAGGCGTGAAAGGGTGCTTAATTTATAAATCAACCATTTAAAAGACGTCACAAAAAAAATTGCTGAAAAAGCTCATGTATAAGGGTTCTAAAAACCCTTATACATATTATTTGCAACTATCCAGAGGCAGCTGACAAAATTTGGCCCCTGGCTTGAAAATGAATTCTCCAGATGATCTGTGAAAACTGTTTTGAGTATGTGTTGTTTGTATCTTTATTAAATTCATATTGTATGACTTTCCTGAATAAGTGTTTTAGAATATTGGTATCGTGGGGTGTGCCAGTGAAGCTGGATATAAACAATACATAATGGGTTAGACATGTGCACATATTTCCACTATCAAATTATCTTTTCATCCATTGAACACTCTCAGGCAGTCAAACAGAAAGGTGTAAACATTCACAGAAATCAACATATGCCACATTATCTGAGTGAATGCGAAGGCTGCCATCCTTGCTCATATGTATTCCTCCTCTTGGTGCTCAATTGAGAACCTCCACTAGGCCTGAAACCAGCACTTCACTTATGTGCTAGATGCATTTGGCCAAGAGATATGCTTCCAACAAGAATGGCTAATTATTAGATTGCTACATGGCTCCTGTGATTAGCCAAGTCCTTAAAACACAGAAATATTTTCAAGCCAGGGAAAAAAGTAAGGACTTCAATATCCATCCCATATCAATTTACCGTATATACTCGAGTATAAGCCGTCCCGAATATAAGCCGAGGTACATAAGTAATCATGTTCATTTTTTACTCAATAATCTCAACACAATATTTTCTAAAGGCAGACATTTCACGAATGGGTCTTAATTCTTCCACTTGGCAAACCAGACCACTGGATAAACCAACATTAAGTTATTATAAATCAGCATTCACCTATTCCAGTTAATCTGGAAGCCCTTCACAGCACACTCTTTGAATCCAACAATAACCCATTAGGTTTGTAGTACAAGTTCAGGCAAATTCCAGTCGTCATGGTGACTGAGAAGCTCAACCCAGTAATTGAGTAATGTCTTCCTTGCTCACCACTAATATTTAGCAATTCATGCTCTGTGTGAAGGGAAGCATTATAGCTAAGTTAGCATTATTGCCTTGCAGTAATTCACAATGTATCTGTCTTGCATCTAAAACAAAGGCTGTAACCTGTATGAGTCTGTAAAATTGCACTAGGAACAAGCTAAGCTCAGCATCCATGCTTTGCAGGCTCCATTGCTGTGTTGACAACACATGCAAAATGTTTCATGGAAAATTCGGGTCAGCATGATGTAAGGCCCAATGAACAATTACTTGTGTACTTAGCTGTTCATCTCAGTCCCCCCACTTCAATGTAATGATTATAGGGCAATTGGCAAGTATTGCTTCCATATGTACTGTCATGGCTCAATTTCTTCTCACGCAAACCCTGCTGCAGCCTTGCACAGAATTTATGGGCATCATTTTTGAGGGTTCCACAGATGTGTACAATCTAATGTTTTAACTTTTTAACTGCCCTTGAGTGTTACACAGGCAAGGTATTTGCTAAATAAACAGTTTAGGCCTAAATTAAACTTAAACCTTTTTCTCACTTTCTTGTTTCTTGAGGCACTGGTCATGTTGCCTTCCAGGGAGTTCTTGGGGGTAAAAAAGGCTTTGTGCCTGAAACAGTGTGAGATTTCAAGAGCTCTTGGGAAAACCTTTGGTGGGAAGGAAAAACCGGGCACAGATTACCTTTTTTTTTTTTAAATGGCCATGAGGATTAGGGACCAGGGGTAGATGGACAAGAGGAATTGGGGAAATACAAGACTGAAGGGGCATGTAACCGCAGGCAAGTTTATTTGATTTTTTTAATACACATTTTATCAGTGCTGCCAGTTTATTGAGATAAAGTGTGTGTCTGTGGGGAAGGGGGGCAGATATCCTTTAGCAAAGTACACCACTCCTGCAGGGGGAACATGTGGATACCGGACAGTAGACATGTGCACTGCCAAAAAATTCGTTTCGTTTTAAATTCGGATTTGTGTTATTTCGTTTTTCGGGATTCGGGTGTGAAAGTCAATTCGGATTCGGAATTCGGATTCGGACGAAATTCGGTAGCGTTCGCACGAACGATCGTTTCGTTTTCTGTTCTTATTCGTTTCGTTCGTTTGCAGCAAAAGTGACATTTGAGGGGGAAAAAATATTTTTCTCCTTCTCTAATGTCACTTTGCTCCAACGAACGAAACGAATAAGAAACGAATAAGAACAGAAAACGAAACGAACGTTCGTGCGAACGCTACCGAATTTCGGAAATGGAAATTCGGATTCGTTTGCATTCGTTATGTCTGTAATTCGGAATTCGGATACATCCGAATGTCCGAATTTACGAAAATTCGTCCGAATTTCGATTCGGAACGAAACGCACATGTCTACCGGACAGCTTCCGATATTCTTGATCTTGGCCCTCTTTAGGGTCTAAATTAATTTAATGACGTGCAGCGTCCACAAACACATTGACATGTAAATAGCCTATTAGTATTAAGAGATGTTAACTTTATTATATTATAAGCACCATCATTGCTGATCTTCTAGTTGACCGTCTGTTATTCTGATACTCTGGCTTCAATACTACAGCAATCTAGAACACGTATGTAGATCAATAATGCCAGAGGACCTGATCTGCATACTTGTTCCTGGCCTGTGATTCAAATTGTTAATACAAAAAGGGTCAGCATGAGAGCCAGGAACTAGCATTTTCATAAGGAGAAGTTACCCATGCTTCTCTCATTACTGGTTTCCTGCAATTCTACCACGGAGGTTTGGTGTGGGAAGCGGTTGTGAAAAATTACATGTTCTACTTACCTGCTTTTATCTGGCTACATTTCTTTCAACTTCTAGCCTGGCGAGGGGGTTAATGCGACATAGTGTTAATTGTTGAACATTCTGAACAGAGTTTTTTTTTCCTTTGTTGTGTGCGTTTACTGGCCGGCTGAATGTCTTTTTGAAAGACACTGCACTGGAGTTTACCAGCCTTTTTCCGAGGGCTGTTTCTTATTATTATCTAAAGAAAAATAACTCATACCAGCTACATTGTACACATACTTTCTACTTATTCCAATTCACTGCTTTTTCTTGGTATGGTGAGCAAATGGCAGCCCCCATGTTCCTCTCAGTTTTCCTTTAACTTTATGCCAACATTTCCACTGTTTATAGTCAATTACCATAGATTGCTAAAACGGACTGTGGTAATCCATTTGGCCCGATTTGGTAGACTTTGACATACTTAACATGGCATACTAGTGCCATGTTAACAGAGCAAACCTAACCTGTGATAGGCTGACTACAGCACATAACATGCTGTAGTTACATAGTAGGTAAGGTTGAATAAAGACACAGGTCCATCCAGTTCAGCCTATGCATGTTCATGTGGGAGTGCGTTTCACATAATTTAATACACTTATTATTTCCCATACCCTTCTATAATTTGTAAACTAAGAAACTCATCTAGAAATTTCTTGGATTTATCAACGCCATCAGCGGACACCACTGACTATGGGAGGGAATTCCACAATTTTACTACTGGCACAGTAAAAAAAAAAAACCTACGCAGTATAAGATTAAACCTCCTCTCTTCTAGCCTCTTGTGTCCATGCGTCATCAACAAAGTTCTTGGTGTAAAAATGTTTTCTCGAATACTTCGGTCCCCATTAATGATTTTGAAAATTAAATTAGGTCCCCTCTTAAGCGCCTTTTTTCTAAGGAAAATAAGTTTAAATTCTGGAGGCGATCTTCATATCTCAGGCCTTCCATCCCCTTTAATAATTTAGTAGCCCTTCTCTTAACTTGCTCGATTTTGTGGACATCTTTCCTGAGGTGCCCAAAACGGAACAGCATACTGAAGGTGTGGCTGAACTAGTGTTAAAGTGGCAAAATTATGTTTCTATCCCTCGATAGGATTCCTCTTTTAATGCAAGATAGTATCTTGCTTGCTGCTGCTTGGCATTGCATACTATTGCTGAATCTATGATCTATGAGAACCCCCAGGTATTTTTCCGTGTCCGCCCATCCCCAATGCAGCACCCCCTAGGTAGCAGTTTGCACACATGTTCTTCCCTCTATGTGCATAACCTTACATTTTTCTAGATTAAATCGAATCTGCCTTCTTGCAGCCTAGGCCTCAATTTTAGCTAGGTCCCATGAATTTATGCCTAGTTGAGAATTAACTACCCTACATAGTTTAGTATCATCAGCAAAAACTGAGACTGAACCATTTATTCCAATCTCTATATCGTTAATAAATACAATAAAAAAGGATTGGTCCCAAGACTGATCCCTGGGGCACCCCACTCATTACTTTTGCCCAATTAGAAAATTAACCATTTATTACTATTCTATGGATAGGATCGCTCAGCTAGTTTTCCACCCACGTACATACAATCACATCCAAACCGATAGACCTTAGTTTGTGGATTAAATGTTTGTGGGGTACTGTATCAAATGCTTTAGCAAAAGTCAAGATACACAAAATCTACTAGTATTCCTCTGTCTAAATTAACTGACTTCCATAGAATGTCAACAGATTGGTTTGACAAGAACGGTCTTTCATGAATCTATGACCATGTTGTCTTGAATTGTATTGTGATTGTAATGTCTTCCATATATTGTAAAGCGCTGAGCAAACTGTTGGCGCTATATAAATCCTGTATAATAATAATAACAACAATAAAAATGTGTTAAACACTTCTGCCTTCTCCCTGTCATTGGTAGCTAACTTTCCCTTTTCGTCTCCAATGGGGCCTACATGTTCTGTCCTTACTCTTTTACTATTTACATATTTAAAACATTTCTTGGGGTATCTTTTGCTTTCGGTTGCTATGTGTTCTTCAAACTCTATTTTCGCTGCTCTGGTTGTTTTTTTGCATCTTTTGGTGCATTCTTTGTAGTATTTGAATGCCGATGGTGACCCATCTGACTTATATTTCTTGAAGGCCCTATCCTTCACTTTAATTTATTGCTTTACTCTGCTGGTTAACCCTGGTTTAACTTTTGCTGTTTTGAATGTATTGGTTAATGGAATGCACTGGTGAATGTTGTTTTGAACATTTCCTTAAAAAACATTCCTACTTCCCCTCCGTATTCCTATTGCTGAAGATTTTGTCGCAAATAATGTCACATAGCAGGTATCTCAGCTTATTGAAATTAGCCTTTTACAGTTTAACTTTTTTGTTGTATCAACTCGTCTAGGTTTCCTGTAGTTTATTGTGAAATGAATCATTTAATGATCAGTATTCCCTAGGTTATCCCCGATTTCTACCTCTCTAATCAGTTCTGTGTTTGTAATTAATAAATCCAGCAGGGTATTCTTCCTAGTTGGGGTTTCCACCATTTGTCCCATAAAATTGTCTCTTAGTATGTTCAAGAAGTCTAGGGCCCTAAAGTTCAATTTGAACTTTAAATTACACCCCCCAAGACACACACACAATTGAATTAGCTAGTTTAAAGCTGAAAGCTCCATTTACTTCCCTAAATCTGAATTCACGTGATGTACCTTGTCCTGAGTCATCTATCTTTATTACAGCAGATGAACAGGGTCCTTTGTCAGGTGTGCATGTCACTGCCTGGCTTACGTATACACTTCCTATTAGCTGTTGAGATAGTGATCCTCTCCAGAAGAGACTGCACACAGTGTGATAATGTCATGAAGAGGCGACAAACTGAAACAGGCACAGACTGTTACACTGGAGTAGGGGAGTTAGGCAAGTACAAAAGAGCGTGAATAGGTATTTTATTTCTTAAGTATTTTTTTTTTTTTTAAACTGATAAATAGGTGGTTCTAAACCCTCCACTTTTTTTGCCTATATCTACTGCTAGCAAGCAAGCAGTAGATATAGGCAAGGAGTAAAAAAAAAAAAAAAAAAACCCACTTTAACTAGTTTTAAGCTTACCTCGTTATAGCTGCGCGCTCCCGCGCCGAGAATCAGGAACTGCACGTACAGCCGCAAAGGATCTTGGGGCGGGCGCATGCGCAGTTCCGATTCTCGGCCGGGAGACGAGCAGAGATGCAAGGTAAGTCTATGGACACGTGCACCTGCATGCAGACACCGCTGGATCGGAGGGACAGAGCAGTCAGTCTCGCACCGCTGGAGGGACAGATGAAAACATCAGGAAAGAAGATCGGAATAAGAGACATTATTTAAGGTAAGTGCTAACATCAACATGGGGGGAGGGAAGAAATGTTTTGACTTTAATGTCACTTTAAGGTTAGCTTAGACATGTACTTGAATTTTTTAGTGTAAGTACCAGAGTTTTCTATATTAAATAGTCTTTACAGTGCCTGTAAGCATCTGAGCCTCTAAAGCAGAAGTACTCTGAATCAGAGCCTGCATCCTCTTTCAGGAGTTGTGGCCATCACTAAAAAGGCTCAGTTCTCTGCCTGAGAGCCAGTATACTGCATGTATGACATACGTCAATCTTCATGGCAGATTGCCTATTCCAGAAACTGGTGAACACCTGGTTTACACCACTTGAAAAGTACATCCCAAGCAGAGAAGATGAAAAGCTCTGTGCCTCATGAGTGTTGTAGCTGTGCGACAGGTGTAGACCAAAGAGTGGCCTACATCTGCATTAAAATCTGTATATGAAACATAGAAAAATGACTGGAAAGAAAAAGGTTGGAAAAAGCTTTGCATACGCTTCTGAAGATACTTGGCATCAATCATTTGACACCGATTCCAAAAGATCAACTTAGGTAAAAGTGCATTTTTTTAAAAAATTCAAAGACTTTGTATAAACACATGTCAAAATAAAGTACTAGATGTGCATTCCTGGTAAGCTGCTAATATTCCCCTCTGCTAAATGAAATTGCTGTGATATATCACACACTGAAATGTCTGAGCACACCGACACTCCAGACTCTATTTTCTTGAACTGCAGATCTTGTTGGGTGAGCACTTCAATGTACATAGGCAGAGCATGGATTCTGGATGTGAATCTACATCCAGTACCTGTGAGTGCATAACCATTGAATATATTTACTTTACAGAAACCTTCAAAGAATGTAGGTATACTTAGAAGTGCCAGGCACTGGCCTACCCTTCTACATATAGCTCAATCCTAATGTCTACATATACCGCCTACTACAATATATGCATAACTCTGTCAAGTATGGTTTCATTTAAACTAAATCATCTCCAGCTCAGATCTGTTACAGCAATATATAACCTCTAAATACACCCTTTTGTATTTGTTGTTTGCTATCAAACCTATATCTGGAATGTCATTATTCTCATGTTGACAACATGAATAAACCAATCAAAACCATTAAAAACACAAAAGATATGCAGGTGTTTACCTGAAATGATTCTGTAAATAAAAATAAAAGATGCTTTAAACATGCTTGACAAATATTCATTGGATGATCCTGGCAGCAGCACTTTAGTGCTTTAGCCAAGCCGGGGGTGTGCTGTGACTCATCCAGTGCATAACAGCTGTCAGTACTCTCTGAAATTCTTTTTGCAGGTTCAAGCTGTGTCATACAACAGGTTGAATCCCTGATGGAACAGAAGAATTGCCAGCTTGCAGAATGAAATCATTTGCCAAGTAGGTAGCAATCTACATAGCTTGTCAAAGACCACCACTTCCCATCTGTACATGACATGAGACAAACGCTGGAAAAAGTTTGTGCCCACCTAATTTGATCTTCTTACATATTTCCACAATGCGCCACTAATGTAAGTCTGAAAGTGTGAGGAGATCAAGCTATGAGCAAAGCTTATGGGCTGGTCTAGATATGGCGTGTTGATGGAATATCTGGGGGGGAAAATTAATGGGCTGCTTACAACCATACAGCAGATGAAAAAATGCACATGAACCTTTTTTAGCAAACACATTGCGCAACAATGCAGGGTATATGCACTGCGCTATGCTGCGGTGCATTGGACTCTACTGTACAATGAGTACAGTATGCTGCACATAGCGCAGGTACAAAACTGAAACATGCAACTTAGCGTGCGTTATCGCAATGCACAAGTGTGAATGGGACTTCAGAAAAATGTGATGTCAATTCACTCTACTGTGGCTTCCATAATTCAGATACCTGGTAATGGTTTCAGTTAGCTAACACAGCAAGTTAAAAAATCTCACAGCCAGACTGTGACCTTAAAAAGCAGGAAGGTATGGCTTTAGTCTCTTCTGTTATTATATTGTATTTCATTGAATTGCTAGTGGCCAATGAACTCTCACTTTTGGGCTGAATTAAATGTTAGTGTCTGTTATCATCTGTGGCATACTTCCAGATAGCAGCCAAAATCAGATAGATTTCTACTTATAGCCTAAAGACATTTGCAAGTGGGACTTTTAAAGGTAACAACCATAACAATTATTTTATTTTATTACATAAATTAGAAAATCACATGAGACCAAATAAAAAGAAATTCCTTCTGATGAATGCCATGATCATAGAACATTTTTTATTAGAAACCTCCCATATATAGCCTCAACCCCACCATTCAGCTTCTTGCGATAGCTTCTCTCTTCAGTTTGTTCATTAAGGGTTTGAAAATGAAAGGTGGATGCTGATTGGTTGTCATAGGCAACTGATCCAGATTCTGTTTGCACCAGTATTGATAAATTCCCCTCAATCTGTTTCCATTGGTTTAGTGCTGAATCTTAGAACCTTGCAGTGGGTAGGAATAAATGTTTTTTTAACATAACGTAGGGAAAACTTTTCTTTTTTGGTACTTTTTTCATTATATAGTAAAAAATAAAAACCCCCAGTGGTGATTATATACCTCCAAAAGAAAGCTCTCTGTCCCTAAAAATTTTTAACATAAATTGCAAGGCTATAGTCCGGTCATGATGACTGGTGACATTTTTTTACTGACTGATGAGACACCCTAACATTTTTCAAGCCCTGTATGTATCTCTCTCTCTGAGAGAGATTATATATATATATATTTCGAGAGATCTATGTTGACACATCATGAAAGATGTGTCAACAAATCACCAATGCAGCCCATCAGTTGCCTCCCTCAGTTATCCACAGGGATCATTCAAGGGTTCCCAATCTACAACAATTCCTTAAAAGGAGAACTATGAGGTGGGTGCTTTTCACTCACCTCCTAGTTCTAGCCGACCTGTGACAATGAGACTGTCACAGGTCGGCTCATTCCATTAATGGGCTTCACCCTCTCTAAAATGGTAAACATCAGGGGAGAGGGAAAAACAGCCCATGTGAGTAATGGAGACAGTGAGGAAACCACGAAAACATACCTGCACAGTAGGGCATATCTAATGTTTGCCCGACATGAGCCTCCAAAAGAGGGAAACTGACATAGGATGGCAATGGTGATGACAAAGTCCCAAGTGTTTGCAAAAACATTTCATCTTAATACTGTATATATGAATACACACTGAGTATTGGGACAACAGGGAGCTTGTTCTTTAGGTGCTTTTTCTGTGGGTAAATATAAGTGACAAATTTGTCACCATATTTACGATCATATATACTTTATCGGAAATGGTAAACTGTGAACTCTGATTAGTAGACATGTAGGCCTACAAGACAACGATGATGCATCACGTATTCATTTTATGGCCCTGGACCGCATGCATGTGGATCCAAGGAGTGATGATTTTGAATGTGAAGCCTATTGGATACAGTGTTTAAAGGCTCCTAAGCCCCCAGGACTTAAAGAGGCTCTAAGCTTGTATTGCAACCCATTAGAAGCACAATTTTTCATTCAATAATATGTGGCAAACTACTGCCAGTGTATACCGCAGGATAATGATTGCTATTTGTGTATGATGTTCATTTAAGTGAAGTAGGAATATTGATCGGGCACTCTGATATGGTGTGGTATACAATATGCTATAATGCCACTAATATGCTGTAGCACCATGTAGCACATCAATAGATCTAATAAGTATTTGTATGATTAGTGGAACACGTTCTCTATATGTGAATACACACAGTATTATGACAACAAAGTAATGAGATTAAATGTTTATGGCTTTGTGATCACCCATGCCGCTCTGCGTTAGCTTACCATTTTTAAAATGGTATTTGCATGTACACCCCTGTGGGGCAAACTTTAGCTATGCCCTACTGTGGAGGTATGTGTTGGTGGTTTCCTCACTGCTTCCACTATTCAAGAGCGCTACTGGCCCTTTCTCCCTTGGTGTCTCCAATTCCAACTGGCTTTGTTGCGAACTCCATGCTAATCCGTGACCTGTTAGGTAGGGATTCCCTGGCTGGCCCCTGTGGGGTGGATCCCTGGGACGTGTTTAGCATGTGGACAGTTCATCCAGCACTGAGGTCTACTGCGTATAAGTGAGAGAGAGAGAAAAAAAGGGTATGGCCTTGATGCAAGACAAATTTTATAATGATTATAGTTGCACTATAAATAAGCAAATACCATATGCACCCATACCATTCTAGATAGGTTGAAGCAGATCTCTTGAATTGGGATTTTTCCTACAAATGAACCTTCATGCAAAAGATCTTTAAAATAAAATAATGATATGTCGCCACTCCCTCCTGCAGTGACACGAGTGTCAAAGGCGTGCCAGAAGATCAACATTCCCAGAAGAAATCGGTTTCCCAGCAGACTTCAGGGGACAAGAACATGAAATTGAAGAGGTGTTTGGCAGTGCAAGCACCATGAAAGGTACTGCCCTGTATTACAGATAATTTGTAAAAAAAAAAATTGCGACTAAGTTGCTTTTCAATGGCATACTCCGGAGCGGTCATCCTGAACCTGCCTTTACTACCTCGTGATAGAATACCTTGGACATGAGAGTTACTGTTTTTTTTTTTTTTATTTCACAGGCTGCATACTTATTCTGGGTCAGTAAAAGTCATTAGGTAGTAAAGACCAGAATCAAAATGACAGCCCTGGAAAATGCACCTTTAAAAAACAAGTCAGCAATTGCAGTTCTCAAATTTATAACCTCAGAGGTTTAAAGTCAGTGACAAAGGGGACTGGTCAATAAGCAGCAAATTCAAGGAAGGTATAGTAATGAACAGGTTAAAAATGTCGCCTCCTCAGAATTGAATGTCCTTGCTCAGTCACTGGGGAAATCCTCCATGCTTTTAGCCAGATCATTTTTATAGTCTGCTCTACAGACGGTGTCAGTTTCTGCTTCAGTAACTCCCTGTAAGGGTACAAGAAGTGACAGCGCTAACATCCGCCTTTCAAAAGTCCTAACACATCTCCCTTTGGGGAGCTGACCTACGATCCTTGCTTTTTTCCTTTTTTTCTTTGCTTCTACTACCAAACATCTGATGTAGAAATCAATTAACAAGTTTTGGCAAAATATTCCAGGTAAAAAAACACATCCAGCACAAAGGCACACTTCATACCAGTGCCATGATATTCCTGTGATTTAGATAACATTGGGCAACTACTAATTTCTCTACAACATAAATAGAAGAACTCCAGGAAAATAGTTAAATGCACAATGGAAGAACATGTGATTAGCGATTTACCTGCCAATAGATTTGTAATGGTGTCCTGCTAGTCTTATGATTTACACAGTTCTAGCATACTGCACAGCCAGGGAAGATCCATCTACTACTTCCTAGATCAGCTCTCTACTCACTGGACATAAGTGATTAAGCTGTTTAATGAATCAGCACCATCACCTGTGTCCAATGAGCGGAGACTCCATCTCCAGTAAACCAGTTATCGGGATGAAGTAAGAATGGCGACACTAAAGGTGCCCATACACTGCACGATTATCGTACGATAATCGTATGCGATCGGTTTTTCGTACGATAATCGAGCAGTGTGAACGGAGACGTGCGACCGTTTCTACTGTACGGTCGCACGTCTTCTGTCGAACCAGCATGTTCGAAAACCAGCCGGGAATCGTACGATTCTCGGCTGGTTAGAACGGTGCTCGGAAGATAAATGCTGAACGGGCCGGTGTGCGCACGCGCACACTGCCCGTTCAGCATTGCGGTCATCGGAAGCCCGCCCCTCAGGAGGGCGGGTTTGCGATGATCGAGAGTGCTATCTGCCTGTCCAAGATAGGCAGATCGTACGTTTTTTTAATCCCTTTACAACCATCGCAAGACTAAAGTCTTGCGATGGTTGTAGAGTGTATGGCCACCTTAAGACCCCGTTCACATTGAGCGATTTATCGCGCTGTAATTCCCGCGATATCGCGGCAAATTACCGCACGATATCGCGCTCCAATGCAATCCAATGGGGCAAAGGGTCCTGCTGTCGCGGGTCGTGTGTCGCTACAGCAGGACCCTTTTTGGAGCGGATTTAGCCGCGATTCAAGCTTGCTCAATGCAAGCTTGAACGCGACATCGCGCGGCAAATCTTGCGATGTCGCGCAATATGCAAATCGCGCGACAAACGCACGATTTGCATATCGCGCAGTGGGAACGGGGAATGATATGTAATGCTGACTCACCTGCCTGGATGTAATCTGTGACAGACAAGTGTGAATCACAAGACTGGTTGTACAGCTTGACTAATCCTTTTACAGTTTAAGCAATACATATATACAGTAAACTGTCACTTAACCAGCACCCAAGGGGACCAGTAGATGCCAGATAACTGTAGTTTCTGGATGGTTGAGAGTTAATACAGTTTGTGTACCATACACCCCCAGAAATGTAATTTCCTGCTTCTGTGATTGGCTGACTGATTTTGACAGGCATCTGCAACAAGAAGTATAATTTTAGGCATCTCTTGCAATAGAAATTGTATTCTTGATGAGATACTCCCAAAGGATTAGTTACTACTAAAGGGATGCTGACCCTGCAATATTTCTCATTACAACATAGAAAGTGATTATAACTCAGACCCTACCACTCAGGGATCAGTTTGCAGAGGACATGCTGAAACACACAGCTATTTCTTCAGACCAGAAACAGGTAGAAAGCCACAACAAAGTTACTCTTTAAAGCTGCACTGCAGAGAAGCAGTGTTTCTGTTGTTCGGGACACTAAGGCTGGGTTCACACCTGAGCGGTTTTTTTATGTTCGTTTTTTTCACGTTTTTTCGTTCAGTGAAACGCACGTTTCACTGGCGGTATGATTTTTTTTTTCACTTTTAAACTTCCCGCCGGCTCCGCCCCCTGCGATGCGGCCGCTCGGAAGGGACGGAACCCGGAAGTCGGTAGCCGCCGAAGACACAGTAAGTGGTAAGACCTGTACGCTGTATTCCCGAGTGTGG
The DNA here is from genome assembly GCF_000935625.1 of Nanorana parkeri. Lineage (NCBI taxonomy): Eukaryota > Metazoa > Chordata > Amphibia > Anura > Dicroglossidae > Nanorana > Nanorana parkeri. Next base: position 3,658,559 of record NW_017306281.1, read on the forward strand.
CTCGGGGTTACCCCTTTGTTAACCTCGATCCACATTCAGGAATACCAATGGACGTGCGGCAAAACGCCCCAAAGAAGCTCCTGTCCTTTGGGCGTAGGGCGTTTTGCAGCGCGTTCCTACACACTGTAAAATGCCCAGGAGGGAACCATGTCCATAGGCAATCATTGGTTTTCACATGTTGAGCGTTTTACAGGTACGTGTAGGAACGCGCTGTAAAACGCCCAGGTGTGAACCAGGCCTTAGAGGACTATTTATAAAGAATTTGCAGAGCAAACAGTCCTGTGAAATTGCAATTTACATTTGTTCTATGAAGGCAAAAATGATTATTATCGTGTTTTCTATGGACAAATGTCTCTGCAAATTGTTTCTAAATACACCTCTTAAAGTGTAGTTCAGATTTGTTGCAAGTCAAATTTAAGAAAAACTTTCTAAGTGTATTATGTGTTCCAATTCACACCGCATGCCTACATTTATTTCAATATTTCTTACCTTTTATATCTGTCTGAGTAGCAGGCCTTTGGGCAGACTGCAAACACCTCTGTACAATTTTAAAGTGGCAGGAAATTCTGTCTGTCCCCATAAAAAGACTAGGAACACCCTGAGCTTCCTCTCTGCCAGCACAGTACATATACAGGGTTAATCATGTTAACAGCCTGCCCAGCATTTCAGAAGAAAATTCAGTACAGATAAAAACTTTTCTTTCAGAACAGTGCCTGTAATGTGCAAGCAGCAATTTTTATTTTATTTTTTTTAAGTTACGGTATGCTCTCTAGGCCTCTGGCCTTTAGGTCACTATTGTATTCTGTAATCCGTGGTTCTTAACTGGTGGATCGTGAACCCAAAAGTTGGTCACAACCCCGTGTTTATTGGGTAGCCGCATGCCTTCCACTTTTCTAGGTGAGAGGCTCCTCAGCCTCCCCCTAGCACAGCACTGCCGGCTCTCGCGCCGAGCAGCCATTCCAAATATGCTGCCAGTGCCGAGCATCAGCTTGAGGTGAGGTGGGTGTATGGCCGCGAGGGAGTGCCATCCATACGTGCATTGCTTATAGCTCTCTCACATGCCCTGTAGAGTTGCCTGGACCTAAATTATGTCACATTCTAGCTCCCGGTACCTCTGAAGGGCACGCAAGGGAGCTGTACCAGCAATGCATATATGGATAGAGCTCCCTTACAGCGTAGCAGCCCACACTCGGCCCCAGGCTGAGGATCCACTCCAGTTCCTGTAAGGCAAGGAAACTGGGTGGATCTTACAAAAAAAAAAGAAGAAAAAAAAAAAAATAATTTTTGGGAGTGTGTGCGCGTGTGTGAAAATGTCTGTAAGTGTGCGAGATTGTGTCTGTGGTTGTGTGTTTTCTGTCAGTGTTTTTGAGGGCTGTTCACGGTAGTACAGTGCGTTAATTACACAGTCCCACACAATTAACGCACTGTACCACGCAATCTCACCTACCACGTGTTCTGGTGTGGGAGGTGCGTTGCATTGGCATTAATTTGAATGGCACCCCAAACACACCTCCCACCCACCATTCAATCACCCGCATGGGAACGCACGGTACCACAATGCTGTGCATTCCAGTGCGGTGTGACTTGGGTTGCGACTTAATGACCAAGGACAAATGTGGGTCCTGAGGTTACACAGGTTGAGAACCACTGCTGTAATGGGTGGAGGCGAGAAAGAGGAACCACAGCATGGGACCCAGGAGATCAACATTCCCGGTAGTGTTAGTTTTAGAGCTGCAACAGTTAAATTGATTTAGTCGATTAAAATCGACGATTGAAAACGTTACCAACGAGCCTTCGGAGTTCCAGAGTTTTCTACTGAATGGAGGGGCATTCTGATGACATGGACAGCAGAAAAGGTAATCCCTTTTTTGACAGGGTTGCTTTAACTTGGCCAATTTCTTTTACATACCAACATTTTTTTATATAACCTTTTTTGTACCTCTAGTTTCATAAATTGTCAATAAAGAAATAGAATTGTATCTGGATATACAGGCATAACATCCTATGGTCAATGCCATAAAACCTATTATGTATTAGACTCTTTCCTGCTTGTCTGCGAATCAAGAAGTCAGAATTATATTTATTCCTGGAGCACTTTCCTTTGAGTCTTGACTCGTGGAGGACAACATTTTACTACCATTTCAAATGATTTCAGCAACCTTAGGGTCTCAGAAGATTAATATTTTCGACTACGCTGGATTTCTTTGATTAATGCTACAGATCAACCATTTTAATAGAACGCTAATTATACAAATGAAGGCCATCCTAAACAACTCTCTAATCTTTGCTGTATAGCTCATGTATGACCAGCATAATCCTGCCATGCCATTAGCCATGACACCATTAATAAAGATTAGCACGGTGTCTAAAAAACCCATAAGCTAGAAATTATGGCAGAGGATTTAAATTCATACACCATCGTGATACAACAATGAAGACACAATTCAATGTAAAATGATGAGGGGGCAGTTGTCTAAAGAGTTAACCGCCTCCTCAGAAAACCTAGGTTCATATGTTGTTAATGCTTTATACTCACATGTGACTTGGTTGTCCTTTTACACATCTTTACTTAGGTCCACTTTTCTGGCAAATTATAGTGTATTTGCACATATTTAGGTCACTATTGCAAGATTTACCAAATTTTTGGTTTGGCTTTCACGTTTTACATGTTCTGTCATTTTAATAAATGTAGATATGTTAATGCAACATATTTATTTACATGTAGAAATCATTGCCTGCAAACCAGGTCTCATGTTCATTTTATATACATCACTCCTAACATACAGTATCTGGCAATATATATCAACTATCCCCAGCTGGGCAGCATTTCCTGTGGGCTGTAGTGGTGGCACCACAACAAAATTCTAGCATTTCTGCCAATTTCTGCCACCATAGTTCCATAGTAGAACCCTTCAGTGATAAACTCCAAGCCAGGTGGCGTGTAATGTTAAGGAGGTAGCATAGAAACGACTTTCTGGCCAATCAGGAAGCCAGGGGCAGGTAATGACTCACCGCCCGGCTTCCTGATTGGCAGTGCCGAGGGCCAGTGAGCCTGTGACCGAGTGACGAGAGAGCATGGAGCCGGCTTCCAGGCCAAACAGGAAGCCAGGGGGTGAGTCATTACCTGCCTCCCAGCTTCCTGATTGGCCGGGAAGCCAGCTCCATGGTGACGCCCGGCTTCCCGACACCGGTAGTTCCAGTATCAGGATAAGTATCGAGAGCATTTGGGCGAGTACTTGCCAAAATACTCGGTATCGGTGCATCCCTCATAGCAATCTCTCCTGAATTTACTGCATCGGAAGCAGGATAGCCAGATCATCTTATCTTAGAAAATTATCTAGTGGCTAGTTTACACATCTCTATATGTAATACAACAAAAATATGCAAGAGCGAGCATGTAAAAATGTAACAGTATTACAAAAAGTAAAACTATAAATTAAACACTACAAAAAAAACCTCAAACAATGTGCTCGCTATACTTTCCCTTTAAGTCAAAGGCACAGACAGCAGGTTAAGCAAACCTTCACTCCGGTACTGGTGAATGCAGGGCTGTGCAAACAAATAAGAATCTCTATGGTACTAGCACACAAAGACTGTATACACTCCTACATTGCCATGTGACAGAACAATAGAGCCACGTCAAATGCTACTGATACACAGCAACATAAATAATTTTTTTTTTTTACTGACACACTTTGCCCTACATTTTTTTCTCCTGCTTCACTGACACGTTAGTAAATTACTGTGTAAGGCTGAAAAACATGAGAGTATTTGGCCTCATTCACACTGCCGCACGTATGTGCGCGTATACGCGCGCATTGTACCATATACAAATAAATGGCTCCATACACACAGCCGCGCATAGAGCCGTATATTTGCGTAGCGTATATATGCGCAAAAACAGAATAGAACAGAGATGCGTCCGGGCAGCGTGTTTCTGCTTATTTACGCGCAAATACGCGTGTTTACGCGCATATATGCGTCTATACGCGTGTACATGCGTACAGCACATTAAAAATTCCATTACGAGTGATGCATTCTGGGATTGCATATAGTGCACGCATATACGGATATACGCTCGTACATACGCGCATAGACGTTTATATACGCAATATACAATTTTGCTTGCGTTGTGTGTGAATGAGGCCTTTAACTTCTTTATGCTAAGAATTATGGAACAAAGAAATACCATCACTCAGCATTTTTGTAAAATAGGTTTAAAGCAGAACTTCAAGATAAAAATGAATAGCCCATTAAAAGATACAATATGATGAAATATTCACGGTCAATGCAAATCTCTTCCCCGCGGTAATGATTTCGCACCTTAAGATGTTCTTGGGGCTCATGGCCAGCATCATTCAATCCCGCTTCCTCTGAGCCTAGACTGGCTTGGACCCACCCCAGCCTGTGATTGGACTGTGAAAGCAGAACAGTGATCTACTAAATTTCCCTGTCACTCTGATTTCTCTACTCATCAGCATGTTCCTTGTTATTACATAAACCAACTGGCTTCATCTGCTGCTTCTTCTTCTTTTCCCACGCCAACTCCACTATACAGGGACTGCAAGAGGCTGTGTCAAGTGTTCCTTTTCGTCTAGGTTCAAAAATAATAGTTATACTCACTGGAAGCTCCAAGCCAACCAGCTGTCACAGCGCTCCCTCCAGTCACGCTGCAGCATTTGAACATTCTTTAGCGTCCTCACGTCTATGCACAGTGTATAGAACATGATGATTTACTGGACCTTAGACCGCTGCAGCAGAGGGAGAGAGAGGCAATCTAATGCTGGGCACACACCTTACAACCATTGCAAGACTTTTGTCTTGCGATGGTTGTAAGGTAATTAAAAAACCGTACGATCTGCCTATCTTGGACAGGCAGATCGTACTTGCGATGATGGCAAGCCCGCCCCGCTGAGGGGTGGGCTTCCGATGACCGCAATGCTGAACAGGCAGTGTGCGCTTGCGCACATCGGCCCGTCCGGCTTTTATCTTACGAACATGCTACACACCCGCCGAAAATCGTACGATTCTCGGCTGGTTCTCGAACATGTTCCTAAGATAAAAGTTGTGCGACATTACAGTAGTAGAGGTCGCACGGCTTCCACACACCTTACGATAATCGTACGATCGCGGGATTTCCCGCGATTATCGTACCATTATCGCAAGGTGTGTGGGCACCTTAAGAGCAAGCTAGCTTCAGGGGTGTATAACTTTTTTTTTTTTTTACCCTAGACAAAAACAACAAGCAGTTAACCCTTGCAGTGCAGGGGTTAGCCTCACTGCAAGGGTTAATAAAAATGTTTGCCGAGTTCTTCTTTAAACTTAAATTACTACAAATTAATACAAATTTAAAAAATATATTACTATATATTATTATTATTATTATTAGTAACTCATTTATGAATGATTCATTTATGTTTATCAGCCTAGAGTTGACATTTAGGTCTATGATTGCAAAGTGTCATAAATACTCCATAGCATTTAGTCTGCCTAGTCACCAATGTGGGAGACATATTCTGTGCTCACCCTTACTTTCTCTTCTGACTACAAGCCAGGATTGGTGAATGTGAAACTCTCAGGAGGGAAGGTGAAGTTACATACATTGCGTTACATACATTGCGTAAGCAGCATGAAACAGGATGCAAGGAGCCCCAGCAATAAATGGGGCAAAGGTTTCACATAGACAACGAAGAACATAACCTCCAGTATGGTGAAAGAAATGTGCAGATGTTCCCTGTTGCCTGCTTAACTGAGTAATAGCATTACAAACCGAGCTGGTTAGGCAGACGTATTCCGATTATGTAATGTATACATAAAATAATGCCAACATTTGTCTTCAGCAGTAGTCTGTAAAAGGTATTTCAAAAGAATGCATATTTTAAAAAAGTGAGAAGACATTATTTCACTTTTAACCCCTTCATGACTGAGGCCTCTTTTTTTTTTCATTTTTTGCACCCATGTTATATTCCACATTTTAGGCCTGAAAATTACTTAAAACCCCCAAACATTATATATTTTCTGAAAGCCAAGACCCTATAGAATAAAATGCTGGCAGTTGCAAATTTTTATGTTGCACTACATTAGCGCAACCCCTTATCAAACCCCCAAATTTCGTGTAAAATGTACTTAAATGCCCCAAAACACAAAATACCAATTTTTTAAATAAAATATGAGGTTACACCGAGTAAATAGACACCCAACATGCCCAGGTTAAAAATTGTGTGCATCCGTGAAAGGGCGACAAACTTCAGTACCCCAAAACGTCTATAGACGACGCTTTAAAAGCCCTCACAGGTCATTAATTTAGAGATACCCAAAAATACTGGCCCTAGAAATAATGCTCTCACTCCGGCGTGCGCGGCGATACCCAAGATGTGTAGCGCGTTCGTCGTTTTTATACGTAGGCGCACTCGACGCGTGTTTCTGTGGCCACGCGCGTGCTCGCGGGGGCGGGGACTTTCAAATATTTTTTTATTTTTAGATTTCATTTTATTTCATTTTAAAAACAGTTTTTTGTTTTTTTTAACTTTACTTTGATTGTTATCACATAGGGGGGCTTATAGCAGATGGTGGTGACAGGTACTATTTAACCAGTTGCCCTCCACCCGTTGCAAAAAAACGGACAGACTGCACAGTCGCATTGGCGGGTTGCAGTCTCCAGGCAGCATTTTTTTTTCTGCGCGCACGGGCAGAAAAAAACCCGTCCAATGTAAAGAGCTGTTACCGGCTGTTTCCCATATACACGATCAGCGGCTGCGTGCCCCCCTCGAATGCTGCCGCCACCCCCGTTCACCTTCAATTCCGGGATCAACTGCCCCATCTGCGGAACAGGGACCGGCTCGGGAGGGTGTCAGGAGGTAAGATGGCAGGGAGATCAGCATCTTCCTCCTTGATGATCCCCCTCTGTGCTGTGAATGCAGAAGTGATGTGTATTACATCTGCATTCACCTGTCAGTCATCTGGCTGCTATAGCCAGAGAAAAGAAGCTGATGAAGCAGATCTCTGCTTCATCAGCTTCTTTTGGGGTCCCCAGGTGACATTAGGGGTCCTGGAGACGCCTAATGTCTCCATAAAGAGGACCTGTCAGTGTGCCTTTGCTATTATATAGGAGGATTTTTATCCCTCTGTGTAATAGCAATAACAATAAGTGTAAAAATAAATAAATATAGATAAAAAAAGTTTTTCCTTATTATAGTAAAAAATAAAAACCCCAGTGGTGATTAAATACCACCAAAAGAAAGCTCTGTCTGTCCCCAAAAAATAGTATAAAATTAATTTCAGTACAGCGTTGAATGACGGAATAAATGTCAGTCAAAGTACCGCAGCGCTGAATACTGAAAAATGGGAAGGGGGTTGTAACACCGCTGACTTCAACTGGTTAAGGTGATGCTGGGGGACCAAAAGACCCCCAGTGTCACCTTTGCACTAGAAATAAGCTATTGAAGTGCAGATCGCACTTCAATAGCTTATAGCTGGGCTTCAGGAGCCAAGAACTGACAGCTCTGGGAGTCTGTTTAAACAGCCCCGATGCTGGCGACGTACACTGTACGTCGGCAGTCGTGAAGGGGTTAAATGTTAAACATTCAAGCTCTAAAATCAGCCCAAAAATAACTTTCACATGGAATGTTCTTAAAGGATAAGTGCGCTTTTCAAAATGGTACAGGTGTGAAAATGATTTTCCAGAAATGTTGATGCATTACATTTTACTTGTCTAAACATATTTTTCACGGATCATCCCACATGTATCCTAATATGACCATGGCTCCTGATGATACTGACTCCAAGGGGTTGATTTACTAAAGGCAAATAGGCTGTTCACATTGTAAGGGTAATTTGCACTTTGCAGGGGATGTTTTCCTCTAGCTTGGTGAATGTGGTGAAATTTCACATGCAAAGAATATTGCGTTTTTTTACGCAAAGAATCGCGGCAATGTATACAGCACTGCTTGGCCCCAGTGCTACTATTGCAGCAGGTGGCTGGGGTGGGGGTGAAACAGCACATCAACTGCACAGCTTTGCCGCCAATATGAACCAGGCCTAAGGCTGGGTTCACACCTAGGCGTATCAAATATGCGCATTTCGTACCGCGCGTTTTGCCGCGTTTCCGAGGGCTACCTGGCTGTATCCCCTGGCTGTTTTCCAGAGCGTAGGAATGCGCTACAAAACGCCCCGGTGTGAACCGGGCCTTAGTGAAAGGGAAGTACATGCTTATAGTGAATAGCTTTCAGTCTGAACACAGAACCAACATCCCTCCCAAATGAGACAAGTAGGTGGGCAGGGATAAGTCAACAGGAGCCATTGTTAGCAAATCAACCATAGCAGCACATATAAACAAGGCCCTAAAAATAGGTTTCAATGCAAAAAAAAATGCATTTTAATAAAAGGTTTGCTAAAAACATTTAACCTTTTAAAAAGCGCACTAACCTTATAAAACACATATATTTCTCCATGCATTGAAGCTTTTGCATCAGTCATATGCATGTTATATTTCCTAAAGCTGGTAAGCACGTGAAAGCAAATATTTAACCGGTTGCCTTGGCCACTAATTTTTGAAATGCCTTCTGCTCTGGTTTTTGTTTTTTGATGAGCTCTAATGCTCCTGTGATATTCCCCTAGATGATGTGATTCTATATATAAACACACAACAAACACCTATACTCATTTTCTCCTCACTGTATGCCCTAATCAATCCTCCGAAGGTCTCTTGTGACCTCATTTGGCTTTAAAAAGCCTAGGACAATTAAGGTCATTCCCGTTTCTAAACTCTTAGCATGTAACTGTCTCATCCACAATCTATTTACAATGTATCTGCAATGTGGATCCTTCCTATGTTTTACTATGCATATTCTGAATGATGCACCTCTGTCAGGTTTTTATTGCTGCACCAAATGTATAGGAGTCCAAGTGTATTTATATCATGGTCCAAAGATAACAAAGACAAGCCAATGCTTTTCAGGGGTTAAAGGTTCCCTCAATCCTCAGGGCTCAAATCGCTGGTTTTGTTGCACTCCTGGTTGTAAACACAGGGTTAAATGAACTCTGAAATATATGTTGAGTCATTTAATCCAAAGGCATGCTTCAACAGCTGGCTCTTTCACAACTAGCTGCTCTAGCATGATTTTAGATAAGAGAGCCAATTTAGCCCAGAGTTCATTTAGCTTTTTATTAACAATAAAGATTCATGCAATTTGAACCCTGATGAATAGAGAAGCTTATAACCTCTGAAACGTATTGGTTTATCATCTCTGTTATCTTTGGACTCCTGCATTGAAATAACCTAGACTTCCGATACAAGGGGTGTGGTGCTCTTATTCTTCTTGCACCTTCCATTGTTCACTTGACACCTTTGAGGCCCCCTTTCTTTTAGAAAGCTGAAAAGTAAGGGAACTTCCTACCTTTGGCAGATGTCATCAGAACAGATATTTTCCTTTTATTACTGTTTTGTTAACAACTGTGAAATGTTAGAGAGCATTCACTAAGACAAAACATAAAGGTAAAGCTCTTGAACAGGGAAATAGACAATAAAAACTTGACAGAGCCTTAAGACTTTCCTGGCTCTACTCCAAATCAGGAAATGAAAAAAAAGTTTTTTCCCTGTAGTTTCTCTTTAAAAGGAGAACTATGGGGTCAGGGCTTTTCCCCATAGGGTAACAGGAGGACACAAACTAGCGTCCTCCCGTCGCCTTAAGCTACAGCTCGCGGTATACTGAGACACCGCAGCTGAAGCGGATCCCGACAATTATGTCTGGATCCGCCCAGCTGTGTGAGTGACAGCTGGCTCTGCCTATCTAGAGGCAGAGCCAGCTGTACCCGCCCCCTCCCCTATCCTTTCCGCCAGCCGTGACAGGATTGAGAGGTGAGCGAACGCCGGTATGTGTTCGCTCACCTCCCGATCTACTGAGCCGACCTGTGACAGTTTCATTGTCACAGGTCGGCTAGAACTGAGGTGAGTGAAAAGCGCTCACCTCATAGTTCTCCTTAAAGGAACATTTTGATAAGCTATCAGCTTTACATGTTCAATGTTGATAGTTACAAAGAGCTGAATACGATTTTTCCATGTTGAGAAATATTTTCCGGACGTCTTTTCCCTTGCTATTACTGGTAAAAGCTATAAACAGAATACATAATGAAACATGTCATTCGAATCCAGGTGTAATTATATGATCAATGATTCCCATTACCAATATTTATGAGAAGTTGGTTTCTACTGAATGGCCCAAGTTAGGGCTCGGACATCCAGCAGCACAAGACATTATATTGGCCTCCACAGAGAAGCAGTTCTAGAGAAAAGTACAGTTTTGGTCTTCACACAGCGATGGTGATGTCACGCTGAGCAAAAAGCAGAAGCATCAGAGAAAAGTGCATCATGCAGTGCTTTTTCCACTCGTTTTTCCTATCTCTGTCTCAAACTGATATCAGTGGAGATCTATTACAACCTATGACAATGCAGAATGAACGTAGAATTCCTCTCTCTGACCTATTTTTTCCATTTGTGCCAAAAATATGAAGCAGAAGAGACATGTTAGAAGGGGTTATAAAAGACCCCAAACTAGAAAAGTCCATGTCATGCACATCAATAGCACTACTCTGGATTAGAATCTTCCTGTGTAAAATGTATATTAGGGCTGCAACTAGTAATTATTTTCATAAATCGATTAGTTGGCCGATTAATCGGATAACAAAAATTAAATAAATACCATCCTTAATTTAAAATGACATTTCCTAATGCAATGTGCTATTAAAAAAAAAAAAGTTTACTTCAGAATAAAACTGCATGCACAATTTTTGCAATAGCACTGCACTGGAATGCACGGCATTGCGATACCATGTGTTCCAGTGCGGGCGATGACACTGTGGGTGGGAGGCCCATTTGGGGTGCCATTGAAATTAATGGCACTAAACGCACCTCCTGCAGCAGAATTTGTCATAACGAAAACAAAAATTACATTTCCCACCTTTTATTGTTATTATTAATTTGTAATTGTATTGTAAGCACATGGCACTTGAATAACTGACAGCTGCCAGTGGTAAGATTCCGCAGACAGCAGCTGAATGTAAATACAGCAGGTAGTGGCCTGGCCTGGTGCAATAGCCAGCCTGCTGTTGACCATTTCAAATTACAATAGCAGGAGAGAGCTAAGGCATGCAACCAACTAATTCATGAGAATAGTTGACACCTATTATCATAATCGATTATCATCGATTGATCGATTAGTTGGTTGCATCCCTATGTATATGAAACAAATACAGAGAGAAAATGCAGATGCATTGCTCATGGTCCAATATGTTGGGTTTCAACTTCTAGCCTGCAATAGTTGAAGGTGTCTAGTGGTTTAAAATAAACACACCTCCGTTTCTGCGGCCAAACAGTTTTATAATTAAGACGCAATATGGTTCCCGTCGTGACCTTACTGGGATAATGATAACAGGTTTTGATTTTCAATCTAGTTTTAACAATTTACAACAGCGCTAGGCGACAACTGTGATTATGAGAGCCACCTAAAAATAGAGAAAAATGGAAAGAGATCTTAACTTATCAGTCACGGAGGCCAACAACTTTTTTAAACAGTTCCCATAGATCAGTAGATAGTACATGGGCATCGGTGACAGTCCTAAGGGCTTGTTCACACCAAATGCGAAACACCAAATAGAACGCATCAAAAACGCATCCAATGTATTCCAATTGTATTTTGGGCTCTAGTTCACACCGCAGCGTTCAGTTCCAGAGCATGTGGAAAAACAGCAGCGAGCCATATTTTTCCTGCTCTACAAGGCCCTGGAACGCACTGAAAGACCATTTTAGGCAAAAAAAAAACCTCACTGGAGCGTGTCAAAACGCATATGTATGCGTGTGCACAAACGTGAGCAGATCTGCTCTGCATTTGATGTGAACAAGCCCTGAGGAGAGTGGTGGGTACAGCCAAATATCATACCAGATATCATACCATACGCTATGTATTAAAATAAAGGAATATTATAGCTTTTTTCTCACTTAAAAAGAAACCATTATAGAACCAGATATTAACCAGATTAAAGTCAGCTTCCAAAGCACCTATGGTAATGGGTTTTGTAGCATTTGCATGACATTAGCACATCTCCCAGAAACCCAGCCGCATAAAACAATTCATTAGCAGGAAGTATAAAAGATCACATGTTCATATCAATGGTCTATTAATTCAGGGCTACATAAATATCCTCAGAGCTGAGCAATGCTGAAAGCAGTTCTTTATAACAACACAACATACTGAGAGAGCTCATTACAGAGTGCCAGTAATTGTAGAACGTTATGGTTCAGCATGCATGATATTACGGCAATAAACATTTACATTTTGTCATTTATGTGAACAATTGTGAACCCCCCCTTCACACTTCTAAAATGCATCAAAACACAGGTCGGAAATGTGAAGCCCCGTATTATTATTATTAAGTGTTCTGAAGCGGTTATTTCGGCTGGTGGCTGAAAAAGGAACACATCAGCGATGCAATATTTTAACAGGATGAATACACAACAAATAAAGTGATTGACAAAGGCAGGCATTCCGCAGAGCATTCTTTTCCAAAGTACATCAAATACTGTCTATATATTCAAAACGTGTCTGAAAAGTAGGAAGATAGGTAAGACCTACGTGTCAAGCGGATCTTATCTAGTCAAATCTGAATTAGGCGTAATGAAAAAGGCACTGATAGATTTCAGAAGGCGGGGGAAGATCATCTCAATAAGCACAAGTGCTGGTGTAAGGAGATTGATATGCAAAGTGCTCAGTATCAGATGTCAAGAGAGGCAGACACAACTAGATATACATTCCAAGAGAAGGCTTGTAAATGTTTAACTCCAGGCCTGCCGGAGGAAGCTTTGCGCCTTCCAGGCTCTGCTGCATGACGTCAAGTTCATATTTCAGTGTAAAGTGTCTAAAATAAAAACGGAAAAGTCATCTGCCTTTGATGTCATTTATGGCCTCTATCAAAACCAAACACACTGAGAGAACTTTCACAAGAGCTTCAGAAGTGCAGCTGGAATGTTGAACAGAGCCGGGTGGTTATGTCCATAATGGCCTTCATCATAGTGTCCTTCACTAATAGGACAATGTGGCTGCCATGGGCAACAGAGAAATGTTCTTAAATAAAAAGGAACCATTCACCTAGACCCTTGGTTCTCAACTGGTGGGTCGTGACCTAAAAGTGGGTCGCGACCCCGTGTTCAGTGGGTTGCTGCATGCCTTCCTCTTTTCTAGGTGAGAGGCTCCTCAGCCTACCCCTAGCGCAGCGCTGTCCATTCTCACACCAAGCAGCCATTTAAAATACGCTGCCCGGCACCGAGTGCCGACTTGGGATGGGCTGAGGGTACTGCCGCGAGGGAGCTCCAGCCATACGTGCATTGCTTACAGCTCCCTCGCATGTCAGGTAGAGGTGCCTGGACCAGAGTGACATCACATTCTGGCTCCCGGCACCTCTACCGGCACACATGGGAGCTGTAAAAGCGATGCACATATGGGAGTGAGCTCCGTCACAGTACAGCAGCCCACACTGTCGAGCATTCCATTGCAGTGTGACTTGGGTCACGACTTAATGACAGAGGACAAATGTGGGTCCTGAGGTTACACAGGTTGAGAACCACTGACCTAGACCAATGTATACAATGTTACTATTTTACAACAGTGGGCCTGGGTATCTATCTGGTAGGCCAGCTGCACGTAAAAAGCTGGCCCACCAGCATGTAAAACATCATAAAAACTTTTTACCATAGCCTATTCCCTACCGTATGCCACTTACTAATAGTCATTTCAATCCATAAATACAAATGCTAGGTTCACACCTGCACTACACCGTACGACACCCGGGACACACGTCCCGGGTGTCGTGCGCTCCTGCACAATGCAGGCAGTGATTGCCGTGCGGCCCCATTGATTTCAATGGGGTGACATCCACGCGACAATCGCACAAAAAAAGGTACAAGTACCTTCCCTTGCGATACACAAAGCGCGGCTGTTTTAGCCGCAATCGTGTTCGGAAGCTGCGGGAAACTGCCCGATCCGCCCACTGCGACTGGGATGCCATTAGAAAATAACGGCACCCACAGCGCAATCAGTTCACACTTTGGCGACTCCTAACCGTGCGGCAATCTGTGCGGAATCGTGCACGATTGCCGCGCAGTGAGGTGTCGCCTAGGTGTGAACCTAGCCAGATACTTGCTGTGTATCCCAACTGTCAGGCTAGGTTCACACCCGTTTAGCCGTTTTCGCGCTATTGCGCGTTTTTGTTTGCGGGACTGTGCTTTGAAAACTGCACGGTTTTCAATGCATAGAGGTGTCTCTGGGACCCAAACCACACGACAACCACCGAAAATAGCTCCTGCACCTTTTTGCAGGACAGTTGATTTCTATCGTGCGACAAAACACAAAAGGTGTGAACAGCTTTCATAGACTTGAATGCAAATCTCTGTTTTGTGCGATATCACGCGGATCGAGAGAGAGGGTTGAAAGAGCAGACCATAATAAAACAGAACCTTAACCAAAAATATGATAAAAATAAATAGCCCACTCAAAGATAAAATATATTTGCTTTTAGTACATTTGCTTTTAGTGCAATATTCACGTTCAATTCAAGTACCTTTTTTTTTTGCGATACACGACTCTCAGCTGTTTTAGGAAGCACGGGCGGAATCGCAGCGGGAAACCGCGCAATCTGGGGTGCCATTAGCAAATAATGGCACCCACAGTGCGATCGGTTCACACCCTGGCGACTCCTGACTGCGCGGTGAGGTGTTGCCTAGGTGTGAACGATTGCCGAGTGGTGGGGTGTCGCCTAGGTGTGAACGTAGCCTGAGAGTTTAACACAGCTAATATCCATATTTATGGTCTGAGTTGACTATTAGCAGAGGTGGACAAATTAATATGGGATCAGGTACCAGTCTGTCCAATCCAGGAGCCAGCAAGATTTTATTTTAGGAGCCAACTCCATAGACCAGTAGAGAGAACCCCAAAGGTTAAGCGCCAGCTGTAATTTTTTGGGAGCATTTGCTACCTGACTCCTGGGATTCATCAAGCCATTCTATTAGTATATAGCGGGCGTATTGAATTAAAATTCAAGATCTAGACCGCCATTTAGGGACACCTAGTATATAGAAAAAAGGTAAAGAATGAGGGTCAAGACCAATAGATAGAAATGTTGCATGCAACTCCTTACTGTGGAGAGAGCTATAAACCAGGGGTGGACAAATCAATATAGAATTCAGAAGCCAGTCTGTCCAATCCAGGAGCCAGCAGGATTTTTTTTAGGAGTTAGCTCCGTTGACAACAACTAAAGAAAACCTCAAAAGTTAGGTGCCAGCTGTCTTTTTTTAAGTAGTATTGGCTACCTGGCTCCTTAGGTTTGCCCAATCCTGCTATAAACCGCCCCTATAATTACAGAAACACGAGAGGCACCATTTTTCCTCTTTTGACATGTAGCCTTCAGTGCTCACACCAAAGACAATTGTAGATCCTCCTGATCCTGGTTTCACTGACCTGGCACACACATACAGAATGGTAGTTCAGAATTCACTGGATTTGTGCTTGTCCTAGGTCAGTGACTCACTAGGTGACAAAGCCCCATCAAGAAGACAAAAAAGGAGCCTGCAAAGCTATACTTTGGCCAGGTTCTGACCCTTCCTACTCTAACCTGAACGTAGGAGAAAATTCTGGGAAGCTGGAGTTGTGCGTTAACATACAAACAATCTATGGCCATCTCAACAAAAAGACAACCTTGCCATGACTGGTAATTATAGCGATGCCAAGTAAAACACACACCCAGATGTAACTCCAACTCTGCTCTGTGTACACACAGGTCAGCAACATCTTCCCACAGAAGCTTCATTTGGCCTGCTTTTAATATGTCACTATGTGAAACGGTACAGCCTGACATTTTTCTATTGTCATGACATTGCAGACAGATGTTTTCACACCAAAGTCAGCTGCGGCCTAAAGCAGCATCTGAAAAAGTCAAATGACTTTTGCACAAAAATGCTGACAGCTCGTGTTTAAGATGCAGGTCACTCAGATAGCATCTTTGGCAATTCTCCTTGCTGCTCTAAGAGTCCGGATTCATCTCCACACTGGATGAATTCCCAGCAAGGTAAGCCTTGATTCCATTACACAGAAAATGGTACAGAGTGTCTCCGGTGTAATCAAAAATCTAACCTGTTAATTAACAAAGCACTTGGTGTTCCCGAATAGGGACAGCATCGCAGAGGACATGGCTTTCGGCGATGAAACAAAATCTATTATGAACATTTCCATTTTGCTGCACACAGATGGTAATTTCAATAAAACAATATCATTTTTCCATCGGCGAAATTTACCGCCACAAACGTTTCTATAAGCTTTGTCTGTTAACTATGAGTGCACTTTAACCCTCGCATTCAAAAAGTTTGTATGTTGCCCATCGCAAACAGATTCCATCTGCATCCAACGTAGGCTTGCAAACAAGGAATGGGATTTGTTGTGGTTGTAACATTTCCATTTCATTATTTTATAGGACAGGAGTTCCCATATGCAGAACCCAGACTTGGTTCTATCTGCAGAGTATGTGCCCCACCATCTGTTTTCAAAACAAAGTATGCTTCTTGTGTTTTTAGAAGCTGCCCATTATGGCTTGTTCACACCGAATGCGGTGCTTTCCAGAGCGGCAGCTGCTGGAATACACCGCAATCCCTCACAAAATTTTCCCCTGCGTTCTGGGGCGAGAGGGGGTGTGGCGGTGCATTTAATTCAATGGCACCACTTTCACCCCCGCCCGAAGTGCGATCCGACGCGTGGCAAAACTTTGCCTGCGTTCTGTTCCATTGCAAACGCAAAAAAAGGCTGCTTGCTCTATTTTTCGCATTTGCAGTGGAACGGAACGCAGGGGGGGAAGCGGTGACATTGAATTCAATGCACCGTCTCGGCCCCTCCCGCCCCAGAACGCAGGGGGAAGTTTTGAAAGGGATTGCAGTGCCTTCCAGCAGCTACCGCTCTGGAACGCAATGCATTCGGTGTGAACAAGCCCCAATGATACCTTCACCTTTGCAGCTAGAAGGCCTATTCAGATCTGTGCAATGGGGTAATGCAGATTTAGAATGGCCCCCCAATGTACAACTACAATAACAGTTCATTCACACTATGGGTGCTGTTTATTCTGCAGTGAGGATTCTAAATTCACCAAGCATTTGGGCCACTAGCTAAAGCCAAGGAGCATAGTTTTACTACCCTTTGCAATGGGGCCTACCCCTGCACTGCAAAGGTTAAGTGATCATTTTTGCCTAGGGCCAAAAATAACAAAGTTATACTCACCCGATCCTCCGAGCTGGCCAGCTGTGACAGCCTCTTTCTTCCTACACTGCAGCGATGGTATGTCCCTTGGCACCCCCACATCCTATACACTGTGGGAATTTATCAAAACTGCAGCAGACAACATTTGGAGCAGTTGCCCATGGCAACCTATCAGCTTCTCTCTTCAGTTAAGATATTAAAATGAAAAAGAGAAGCTGATTGGTTGCCGTGCACAGCTGCTCCAGTTTTGATAAATTCCCCTCCTATTATAGAATGTGATGACTCAGGGACTTAAGACCTCTGCAGCAGAGGGGGGAGAGAGACTCCAAAGACCGGTCTAAGAGTAAACCGGCTCAGAGGATCAGGTGAGTATAACTTTTTTGTAATTTTGACACTTGGCAAAAACGAGCACTTAACCCTTGCACTGCGGGGCTAGCCCCACTGCAAGGGTTAATAGCATTTGTAACCAGAGATCTGCTTTAAAAGGGACACTGTCAGCCTATTCAAAAAGCCTTAACGCAAGGCACAGTATTAATAAGCCCTTCAAGTTCAGTGTTATCACGGTACGTACATTTTTGGGTCTGTAGACAAACGCCAATAAAAAGGAGTTGGCAACACAACGCAAAATTTGCCAAGGCACCAAAAATATGAGATAATGCGCCCTTAAAAATACTACTACTGGCTACTTTCACGGTTTGCTCCCATCTGTCTATAACCTCTCCATGTAGTCATTTCTCAGGAATTCCAAAGCTATACAAACAACTTGAAGTGACATCATAAATAGTCCTTCCAGTAATTCACACACTACACAAGAGTCTTTAACACTCGATATATCATACACTAGTAGAAGCATAGAACAGGAACAAGCTGTCTATCTGCCGAGGTAAAATATTGCTAAAACAAAAAAAAACACAAATATTGACCCTTGTACACAATCACAAGACTATTGAATTGATTTCAAGCCTGTAGGCATTTGAGCATAGAAGTGAAGCACATGGAGACAGGAAAGCCAAAGGATATACAGTATATATACACTGAGTGGCAAGATTATTATGACCACCTGACGTTTGTAGGCAAATTAGCTATAATTTTGCGCTGAAGTTGCTAGAGGGCCAGGCCATTATAAATAGGGAAGCAGGTTGTTTACCACGACAGTAGAAGTGATGTTTTCTGAAGATATGGGGAAACAACGTGATTTAACAGCCTTTGAATGTGGGATGATTGTTGGCGCTCGGAGCCATGGAGCGAGTATCAGCAAAACAGCAGAATTCGTTAAATGTTCAAGAGCAGCTGTTGTTAAAGTGTTTAAAGACTGGACCGTCAGCCGAAAATCTGGGTCTGAACGTGAGAATTGTGGCCGTCAGCGACTAGTCAATGTTAGGGCAGAACGGAGAGTGGCAAGACTGGTACAAGACAACAGAAGGGCAACAGTGCAGTGTCACATTCCTCGCATCACCTTTCAACATCTCGTGGAGTCACGAGGCGGCCCATCAAAGTCATCTCGTGGAGTTATCTCGTGGCCCAATGATGGGGTGGTCATAATAATCTGGCCACTCAGTGTATGTGAAATGTATCTCTAGCTGGGAAGAAGTCATGTATTCACTAGCAGAACAGTGATGTCATCCCAGTAAAGGTGTATCCAGACAACAGTACAGTCAGTCACATCAAATGAATACATATTTTAGATAAATCCGGTCTATCAGGAGATTCAACAATTTGAAATATCCCTCCTAGTATAATATACACAAAGAGACAATAGAGGGTTCTCAAGAAATAATCCATGGACAAAACCCAAAACTAAATATGTATTTCTATATTGAACTCTATCCCACTCCTAATATTCATATCGATCTAGAAAGATGACCATAGGATGTACTTCCTCAATGCACTGACACAATTTCTGGGAATATGCACTTCCTTGTGTCACCGCTCTAACTAAGCCTACCGTCTGAACTACAACTCAGTGTCTGAACTTCCCACAATGTAATATCATTGCTTCTTGGCATGATGGGATATGTAGTCTTGAGGAATTGAGATTGCATCACATTAAGCAGCAGGAAAAGAGATGCAAAGCACACTGGGAATACAGGAAGATGTTGAAAGTGATGGGCAGACAGAAGGCAACACTCACTACATAAAAGGGATTTTTTTCAAGTAAGCTTTGATTTGCATTATCAAAAACAACTCTCGTATGTATTCCTATTACAATGCTGATGGTATAACAGGTCAGGATGTGCTGGGACAACTCTTTTAGGGCCTGTTCACATGATTTTCAGGTCCTGATCAGTTGCGGATCTGCAGACGCGGTGCTATGTGTTTTGCCGTGTTTTTGATGCGTTCCAATTTAAAAAAAATATATTTTTTGCTATAGTGGGGCTGTCAGTATGTTATCTGCAGTGCAGTGTGTTTTTGCCGTGTTTTGCGTTTCCGGACCGTTTCCTGACCATACAAAATGTGACATGCAATATTTTTTCTGTCGTAACCTGAACGGACTGCGCACGTGAGAACTGTAGCCCACAAAACACATAGGGATACACTGGGATGCATTTTTAGTGCAGGAGCGTACGGATCAGGTCAGCACAGAAAACGCACGTCGTGTGAACAGGCCCTTAATGTACATGGGCCATGCAGGTCAGAGTCAATGACTAATAAGCCTTTATCCTACAGTGGGGGTACATCACTACCACCATGTTACAATGTGAACCAACAGAAATCCCTTACCCAGGTAGGATCATCTCTACTGCCAGTTGTGTTTGGGCTTTTATTGAGTAATACGAATTCCGTTAAAAAGAGTACGCTGGGAACAAGTCATGTGATCCTAATTCATTGAAGACATTCCTGTACCCCAAAGATACTTTATGCTAACATGACAACTATTCTCCAAATATTTGATGCCGTATTTTAAGGGCGCGACATAGAATACAGCTAAGTCAATAAAAAGGAACATTTTATATGCACTCATAACATTTTAATATACGTATACTTCACCTACATGCAATTGTGAAAAACGACATTTGCATAGTTGTAAAAACTAAACCAACGAGCTTCAAAAATGAATAAAACTAGCAACAGATTCCCATTGTATGCAAAGAGCTCTAACCGCTTGTTCACACCATGTCCGGATCATGCCCAGACCAGAACTGTTTGTTCCCGAACCAAAAAAGCACCCCAATGTATCCCTAAGGGATTTCTGGGCTTTGTTCACACCAGCCCAGTCCGTTCCGGCCAAAAAAAATACTGATTGTCTCATGTTCTCTGGTCTGGAATGCATGTAAACACATAAACGCATCCAAACGCACTGGACTGCACCTAAAAACCCATTTTAAGCTTGAAAAAAAAAAAAAAAGGAGGGAACAGCACCGAAACGCTTAACATCGCAGCAAAAATCAGCTCCAGACATGGAATGAATGAACATAACCTCAATGATCTGCTTAGGAAATGCAACTCTCCAAATGTACTGGAAGGAGGAGTTCAAGAGAAGCCAACTGTTCCTGATCTCCAATGACTGTCCTGAGTCTTATCCAATCAATTGTCTTTCGGCACAGACCACTTTTCTGCACTTAGACTGTTGTTCACATGTTTAAAGGGCTTTATTGAAGCCCTTAAATCAGGGGTGTCAAACTTAATTTAATCGTGGGCCGCATCGACATTATGGTCGCCTTCAAAAAGGTATCTGCAAGACTATATAAATGTATCTAATCTTTATCATAATTGCCTCTGCATTGGATTATCACTTAATACCTAGATCTGAAAGTAGAAGTCTAGGAAATGGCCTGGTGGGCCAGATTCGCTCCCTGGGCCTTGAGTTTGACATATGTGCCTTATATGAAAGAGCTGCACATAATGGGAAAAAGCCATTGGAATTCTAGAACCAGCCATTAGTTCACACTTTTGTTCCATGGTCCTTCACACGTACAAACCAACTTCCTGAGATGGGACAACTTTTAGCACAATATAGGCAAATGACACCTCCAAACACTCCAACTATAGAAATAATATTAAAAAATAGTTACCTGATCCCCGCTCCCCTGGCAGTCAGTGTCTCCCCTATGCTCTGGCTTGTGAACTGTTGCCCAGCGTCCTCACATACAGGTGAAACTCGAATAATTTGAATATCGTGCAAAAGTAATTGCAGTAAGTGCTGCAAAAGGGGCCCAAACCAAGTACTGAGTATATATGCATGCTTGTACTTTTCAGAGGTGCGATATTGTTCTATGTACAATCCTTGTTTTATTGATTGCATGTAATAATCTACTTTTTTGAGGTTGTGGATTTGGGGTTCTTGGGGTTTTCATGAGCTGTAAGCCATAATCATCACAATTATGACAAATCACGGCTTGAACTATCTTGCTTTGCATGTAATGAGTCTATCTCATATATTAGTTTCACCTTTTAAGTTGCATTAGTGAAATAAATGAACTTTGCACGATATTCTAATTATTCGAGTTTCACCTGTATAATGCTGGGCTATGGGCACTATATTGCACTTGATGTCGTCACTGGGCCTCCGTGTGCTGGAGCATAGGGGGGAGAAGCTGCAGGGGCCAGTCTTGGAGCATGCTGGAGTGGGAATCAGGTAAGTAAAAGTAGTTTTCCCCAGGTACCCTAGACCTACACAAGCATTTAACACTTGCAGTGCTGCTGCAAGGGAGTTTTGTGTTTTTTCCTGGAGCTCAATCTTAAAGACAGTATGGTGGTGAGCGAACAACTGCTGGCTCAGCAAACAAACAAACCCTACCATTAAAAATAATGCAGAACTGCACATTCTGGCATTCCATGTCAGCAGGGGGGCACATTGAGATGTGTAGTCCCTGTCAGCAGGTGGCATGCCGGGATGTGTAGTCCATGTCAGCAGGTGGCATGCCGGGATGTGTAGTCCCTGTCAGCAGGTGGCATGCCGGGATGTGTAGTCCATGTCAGCAGGTGGCATGCCGGGATGTGCACTCCATGTCAGCAGGTGGCATGTCGGGATGTGCACTCCATGTCAGTAGAAGGCAAATTGGGATGTGCACTCCATGTCAGTAGCAGGCACATTGGGATGGGTAGTCCATGTCAGTAGAAGGCAAATTGGGATGTGCACTCCATGTCAGTAGCAGGCACATTGGGATGGGTAGTCCATGTCAGTAGAAGGCAAATTGGGATGTGCACTCCATGTCAGTAGCAGGCACATTGGGATGGGTAGTCCATGTCAGTAGAAGGCAAATTGGGATGTGTAGTCCATGTCAGTAGAAGGCACATTGGGATGGGTAGTCCATGTTAGTAGAAGGCAAATTGGGATGTGCACTCCATGTCAGTAGAAGGTACATTGGGATGGGTAGTCCATGTTAGTAGAAGGCACATTGGGATGGGTAGTCCATGTCAGTAGAAGGCACATTGGGATGTGTAGTCCATGTCAGTAGAAGGCACATTGGGATGGGTAGTCCATGTCAGTAGAAGGCACATTGGGATGGGTAGTCCATGTCAGTAGAAGGCACATTGGGATGGGTAGTCCATGTCAGTAGAAGGCACATTGGGATGGGTAGTCCATGTCAGTAGAAGGCACATTGGGATGGGTAGTCCATGTTAGTAGAAGGCAAATTGGGATGTGCACTCCATGTCAGTAGAAGGTACATTGGGATGGGTAGTCCATGTCAGTAGAAGGCACATTGGGATGGGTAGTCCATGTCAGTAGAAGGCACATTGGGATGGGTAGTCCATGTCAGTAGAAGGCACATTGGGATGGGTAGTCCATGTCAGTAGAAGGCACATTGGGATGTGCAGTCCATGTCAGTAGAAGGCACATTGGGATGTGTAGTCCATGTCAGTAGAAGGCACATTGGGATGTGTAGTCCATGTCAGTAGAAGGCACATTGGGATGTGCACTCCATGTCAGTAGAAGGTACATTGGGATGGGTAGTCCATGTCAGTAGAGGTCATGTTGTGATGTTTCGTCCATGACAGCAGACGGCATGCTGGGATTTGTATTCCATGTTGACAGAGGGGATGCTAGGATGTGTAGTCCATGTAAGCAGAAGGCATGCTGAGATATGTAGTCCATGTCAGCAGAGGGAATGCCAGGATATGTAGTCCATGTTGGTAGAAGATATGCAGGGATCAATGTTGTGATGTGTAGTCCATGTCAGAAGAGGGCATGCTGGTATGTGTAGTCCACGTCAGCAGAGGGTATGTTGGGATGTGCAATCCATGTTGAGACGTGTAGTCTATGTCAGCAGAGGGCTTGCTGGGATGTGTAATCCATGTTGAGATGTGTAGTCCATGTCAGCAGCACATGTTGAATGTGCAATCCATGCTGGGATGTTTAGCCCATGTCAGCAAAAGGCATTCTGGGATGTACAATCAATGCTGGGATGTGTAGTCCATGTCAGCAGCAGGCATGCTGGAATGTGTAGTCCATACCAGGAATTGTAGTCCATGTCAGTAGAGGGCATAATCGGATGTGTAAGCCATACTGGAATGTGTAGTCCATGTCAGAAGAAGAAATGCTGGGATGTGTAGACCATGCTGGGATGTGTAGACCATGCTGGGCAGTATAGTCCATGTCAGCAGAAGGCATGCTGGAATGTGTAGACCATACTGGGAAGTGTAGTCCATGTCAGCAGAGGGCATGCTGGAATGTGTAGACCATACTGGGAAGTGTAGTCCATGTCAGCAGAGGGCATGCTGGGATGTGTAGTCCATATTATGAGAAGGCATGCTGGAATGTGTAGTTCATGTCAGGAGAGGACATGCTGGGATGTATAGTCCATACTGGGAAGTGTAGTCCATGTCAGCAGAAGGCATGGTGGGATATGTAGTCCATGTCAGGAGAGGACATGTTGAAATGTGTAGTCCATACTGGGAAGTGTAGTCCATGTCAGCAGAAGGCATCATGGGATGTGTAGTCCATGCTGAAAAGTATAGTCCATGTCAAGAAAGAACATGGTGGAATGTGTACTCCATGTCAGCAGAAGACATGCTGGGATGTGTAGTCCATGTCAGGTAAGGACATGCTGGAATGTGTAGTCCATACTGGGAAGTGTAGCCCATGTCAGCAGAAGGCATGCTGGGAAGTGTAGTCCACGCTGGGATGTGTAGTTCCTGTCAGCAGAGGGCATGCTGGTAAGTGTAGTCCACGCTGGGATGTGTATTTCCTGTCAGCAGAGGGCATGCTGGGACGTGTAGTCTGGCTGGGAAGTTGCACTAGGCCTGGTGTCATTACTGGAAACAACTCCCCCTGTCACCCAGCTGCCAAAGTTGCTCTTACTGTTCAGCTCTCTGAGCACTCGGTGTCCTCTGCTCAACATTGATCTGCACTCACCACACACACAGCTCTCACTCACCTCCGGACTGATCCCAGCCAGGGCCCATTCTACATACAGGAAGGGGGGACCCATCGGCTGCTCTGTGCCTGTAGGCCACTCCGGGGAGAAGTTCTCAATGTGCTCAGCAGCAGCAGCCAAGACTTTCCCAGCAAATGCTGAGCGCACAGGGAGGGACACCGGAATGATGACTTGTAATGTTTAGCCCATGTCAGCAAAAGGCATTCTGGGATGTACAATCAATGCTGGGATGTGTAGTCCATGTCAGCAGCAGGCATGCTGGAATGTGTAGTCCATACCAGGAATTGTAGTCCATGTCAGTAGAGGGCATAATCGGATGTGTAAGCCATACTGGAATGTGTAGTCCATGTCAGAAGAAGAAATGCTGGGATGTGTAGACCATGCTGGGATGTGTAGACCATGCTGGGCAGTGTAGTCCATGTCAGCAGAAGGCATGCTGGAATGTGTAGACCATACTGGGAAGTGTAGTCCATGTCAGCAGAGGGCATGCTGGAATGTGTAGACCATACTGGGAAGTGTAGTCCATGTCAGCAGAGGGCATGCTGGAATGTGTAGACCATACTGGGAAGTGTAGTCCATGTCAGCAGAGGGCATGCTGGGATGTGTAGTCCATATTATGAGAAGGCATGCTGGAATGTGTAGTTCATGTCAGGAGAGGACATGCTGGGATGTATAGTCCATACTGGGAAGTGTAGTCCATGTCAGCAGAAGGCATGGTGGGATATGTAGTCCATGTCAGGAGAGGACATGTTGAAATGTGTAGTCCATACTGGGAAGTGTAGTCCATGTCAGCAGAAGGCATCATGGGATGTGTAGTCCATGCTGAAAAGTATAGTCCATGTCAAGAAAGAACATGGTGGAATGTGTACTCCATGTCAGCAGAAGACATGCTGGGATGTGTAGTCCATGTCAGGTAAGGACATGCTGGAATGTGTAGTCCATACTGGGAAGTGTAGCCCATGTCAGCAGAAGGCATGCTGGGAAGTGTAGTCCACGCTGGGATGTGTAGTTCCTGTCAGCAGAGGGCATGCTGGTAAGTGTAGTCCACGCTGGGATGTGTATTTCCTGTCAGCAGAGGGCATGCTGGGACGTGTAGTCTGGCTGGGAAGTTGCACTAGGCCTGGTGTCATTACTGGAAACAACTCCCCCTGTCACCCAGCTGCCAAAGTTGCTCTTACTGTTCAGCTCTCTGAGCACTCGGTGTCCTCTGCTCAACATTGATCTGCACTCACCACACACACAGCTCTCACTCACCTCCGGACTGATCCCAGCCAGGGCCCATTCTACATACAGGAAGGGGGGACCCATCGGCTGCTCTGTGCCTGTAGGCCACTCCGGGGAGAAGTTCTCAATGTGCTCAGCAGCAGCAGCCAAGACTTTCCCAGCAAATGCTGAGCGCACAGGGAGGGACACCGGAATGATGACTTGTCACCGATCTGCCCTCCATTAACCATCCTAATGTATCGCCTCCGATGTGTCTCCCGCCCGCAGATAAAGGGTTAAAGCCGTGCCAGCCGATGGCGACCATGAACTCCGGGCAGGGAACACACAGCCCCCGGAGTCAGTGCGGCACACATCACATCGGACTTGTTTCCTGATGCAAAGGATATAAAAAAAAAACCCCAACATAAAGGCGATGATGAGAAATGAACACAGTGCCGCTCTCCCTTACCTCCACATCCATGATGGCTCTTCTCACCCCGGTCTCCAGCACGCCCTGGAGCCACTAGCTGGATCAAAGTGTTCCCTCTACATACACCCCGATCCTCGGTCAGCTTCCGCGGGTTCCCGGGCTCAATCCACAGATTCTCTCTCCCCCCCCCCCTCCTTGTGCCGGCTCTAAAGATGTCTGGCTGCTTCTCTCTGCTCTGTACTGCTTTGGAGGAGAGTAGCAAGTTTGTGATTGTGCTTTGCTTGGCTCCTTCTGTGTCTGTGATTCTGCAAGAGATTGATGGCACCGATCCAAGCCAGGCTTACACCAAACAAATAGCTTTCACATTTCTCCCTGGGCTTCTCTTAAAGGGACAGCACGCCTTTTTCTTCTGCCTTACACTGATTTGTGTACACAAAGCTTACACAGAGACTCCAATAGGTTGGACTTGATGGACTTATGTCTTTATTCAACCTTAAATACTATGTAACTATGTAACTTCCTAAGCCCAGGATTTCTTCTGCTTCCTGTATACAATTTGCATACAGT
>NW_017306281.1:3685554-3689461 GCF_000935625.1 Nanorana parkeri
AAAAATAGAAATACATTGGTTGTCATGGGCATCTGCTCCAGATTCTGTCTGCTTCAGTTTTGATAAATCCCCCTCATTGTGTTTCAGGACTTTAACCCTTTGTTAGGACAGACAGTCCCGCTCAAGAGCTCTTAGCAACCTGTGACATGAGGGGGATGCTCTGGCTGGCGTCCCGCTATGCTCCTGGCAACCAGTGGCATCAGTGAGCCGGAAAGGATACCGAACAGAGCCACTAACAGAGCAAGTAAATACTTTAGCCTGGATTCACACCTAGGCGACAGCGCTTTTGCGCGTGTCTACGTGCGTTTTTGATGCACATTTTTTGTGCGGTATATGCGCATAAATCAAATCATGTGTTTTTGTGAGCAGATCGTAGCTCATTAATGTTAATGAGCGATTGCGCATGAAAATGCACAAAAACAGTAAACACGCATTTTCAAGTGTTTCCTATTGAGTCTATGGAGCCAAAACGAGCTGTAATAAGGAAGGATCTCAAGTCTCCCTGATGTTCATGGAGTCTCCCTCTATTAGATAGCGGCTCCCTGACGTCCGCGAGAGAGGCATTTTCTCCCTGAAAGGTTTACTCTGAGTAAACCTTTCCGGTAAGATATCAGTGGGTAAAGTTTCAGAGTGAGGCTTGCCTCCTGGAGGTAAGGTCATGTGATATCTAGAGTAGCCTCAGAACGAGGCTTGCCTCCTGGAGGAAGGTCATGTGATTTGTAGAGTAGCTTTAGAACGAGGCTTGCCTCCTGGAGGAAGGTCATGTGATCTCTGGAGTAGCCAAGGATGTCTGAATATGCCAAAAAAAAGTTGCTGTACTTTTTCCCTGCGACAGGCGTATTGCTTATTGCGGAAAAAACACTCAGATGTGAACAGAGCCATATTAAAGGAGAACTATGACATGAGTGATTTCCACTCACGTCATAAAGCCGGGATCCGCCCCAGGTGCGGCGTCTCAGTATACCGCGAGCTGTAGCTCGCGGTATACTGAGCTTAGGGTGACGGGAGGACGCTAGTTTGTGTCCTCCCGTTACCCTAAGGAGAACTATGGGGAAAAACACTGACCCCATAGTTCTCCTTTAATGAATGTTTTTTTTTGGGGGGGGGGGAGGGGGGGCATTTATTTTGAGCATATTTTAGGGCAGAAAAAGCTCTACAAAACGCTCAGTGTGAAACAGGCCTTAAAGTGGACCTTTACCCCTGTTCACTAAACCCTCATTCACACTGTAATCAGCCCGCACGTACAGCTCCATGCTGTGTGCGGGCCGTACCAAGCAGCTCCCAGGAAGGACAGGTGCTGCGTGTGATTAGTACGCAGCCCCCGTCCTTCTCTATGGGACTACGCGGCCGTACGCTCACCCGCCCTGCACGTCCTTGCGGGTGAGCTTACTCGTACACTGACAGGATGGATCCTGTCTGTGTCCGAGCCGGAAAACACGCACCCCTACAGACCAGCACTTGAGGTGAGCATAGGGGGGCTTACGGCCGCGTAGTCCCATAGAGAGGGACGTGGGCTGCGTACTAATCACATGCAGCACCTTTCCTTCCCAGGGCATGCTTGGTACGGCGCTGTACGTGCAGGCCGATTACAGTGTGAATGAGGGCTAAGGATCACATCTTGATGCAGCTCTGCATGTGGATATAAAACCATTTTACATTCATTAGTGAAATAAACATGTCTTGCTTTTACCTACATTTACATTACTGTTTTTCCACTTCCTGGTTGAGTGAGGCACTGGTGATGTAGCCCTGTCCTCACAGATCTCACAGATGCATCCTGGGAAGGGTACATCACCAGTGCCTTCCTACGAAATCTCAACTGTAAATTAAAAATTCTCACAGATGCATCCTGGGAAGGCTACATCACCAGTGCCTTGCTACGAAATCTCAACTGTAAATTAAAAATTCTCAGATCTCAGAGAAATTGAATTTTTCCCCCCCTAGATGATTTGCACTGTCACATGTTGCAGGAGGCAGACCCAGAGTTCCAGGAAGTAAAGGGATATAGATTCATCTGTCCTCAGTGAAAATGGGTAATGTGAAGAAAGGAAAAATAAAGTCTGCAAAGAATAAATTGTGTGTTTGTAGAATGTCATTACTAAACATATCTAAAGGGCCTTTGTTGTGATTTTTATGATAAGGGTGAAGTACAGGTGTAACTTTTTGTGCATACTTAAATTGGTCCAGCTTGGCCCATTGTAAGTATGCATATGCCACAGGTCATCGGCTCACGCGATCCTGTAAAGCACTGTAGTAGCCGCAGTTACAACAGTGCATTACTGCATTGCAGCAATCATCTGGGACCTATTTTGCCAACGTGCTGGGCAACCTCCCCCTTGCTTTGAGGCGCCATTCACACTTGTTTGTGCAAGTTCACACATGTTTTTGCTGTAGTTGCTGCGCGTCAATCAATGGGCTTCCCGATGTGTGACAAGTACGTATTTCTGTGCATTTGACACGTGTCCACACGCGGAAAAAAATGCTTGTTTTTACTGCCCGTGTTTGGGGTGCCATTAATGGCATCACAAGCACACTGCACATTTTTGGTGCAATGCGAAGGTTTGATCCCAGCCTGAAACACAGTGGGTGGGGCACATTGGCTGTTCAGAGAAAGCCTAATATTTTTTATCAATGAATACAAGGTGTTCTCCGATTGGACGAGGAGCCAAGGAGATTGTGATGCCACCCCTCGTGGTTGTAGATTTCCAATACTAGTCACCTGTTGAACGTGACAGTTTTGCAATGGCTATGGAACTTCCTTTAATAGTGTGACAATGCTCACTTTCTGGCTGCCAAAGCTGTGGAGATGTTGTCACCCTGCTGTGCAAACAACAAGCAGCCTTTGCCAGCCAATGTGCTGAGGTCAGTGACTGTCAAAATCTCCCCATTTAGCATGCGAAACCAGGACTTTTCAACTGCAGCAATGTCACCAGCTTCTCCTCACGTACAGGGACAGACGTGCTGCTATAATGGTCAAGTGACCACAAAAAAAAGACAGGTATTTAAACGTATTCTTTAATGCTAAACATACCAAATATTATAATTGTATTCCTCCACTTTGCCAATGCCTTGATGTGAACCATAGGGTTTACATGTCCCTACAAAAATGCAGATCAATGGACCCGAACACTTTGCCCCACTGGCGTGAACCATGCTGGAAAATGTAGCAAAATGCATGTCAACACTGGAAGAACAAGTCTTCCATTGCCTCATTATGTATGAATGCATTCATACTGCAAGCTGTCACTACATTCTGAAACATCATTACATGTATTTTAAGATCTCTACCCCCCTGAATAAAAAATGCATAAATGTAAAATGTTAATTTACAAAAATCCACCATTTAGAAAAGACCAAAATATATATTCTAATAAGCAACTTCAATCGCTTATGGGGTCAATGCACAAAAACACTTACGGCATACATAATGTGCTAAATATCACCTTGGCTAATTTACAACAAGGATTAGCTCACATTATTATCATTACATTTACCACTTGTTACCATGAACTATGTGTAAAAGTCAGTTCACAAAGGTTATCACTTCTTAATGCCCATCCCCAGGCAAATGTAAACTTTCCCTTAAAGCGTTTGTCAAGTCTGCTATTCACCAACAGACTATCACATCAAATGCATTTCTTTTTCTAAACGTTTCTACAATATAACATGCTGCCAATCACCTTAAAAATGAATGTGCTTCGACAGTCCCATGACTGCGAGAGCTCCATTCAGAATCCTCTTTTGTATGCTGTGGGTGTGGTTAGAAAGAAGGCATGCAGCCGGTGTCTCTTGTCAATCAAGCTGAACAGGTATGCCAAGCATTGGCATGGTGCACTGTAGGTCTAATTAGAAATTAAAGGGATGCAATCTGACCACACTGGGGCCTGAGCCGGGGGGGGGGGGGGGG
>NW_017306281.1:3689631-3702168 GCF_000935625.1 Nanorana parkeri
TGGTAACCAGCAGCCGGCGAGCCCCTCCATCTCTGCGTCAGGAGTATCGGATGATCTGACACTCCCAGCACAGAGATAATGGGGTCCGCCGGCCACCTGATACTGAGGAGAGAGCCGAGAATGAAAAAGCCTGCAGGCACTTCATGGGGCAGCCCTGGGCCTTGGCCGTGAGGACCCAGCAAGCAGCCGCCTGAGCACAGGCGCGATGTCTGAGACTCTGACGCACAGACACAAGGGTGTTTTTCTGCAGCCTCTACCACCCGAAAACAGCCAGAAGAGGTGAAGGTAAGTTATTAAATAAAATGATTATTATTTGTAGCCCAACTGATGGACATGCTATAAAGTACTGCTAGTATTTGTAGTGCTCTATAGCCGGTGCCATTCTGCATTGCAGCAATGCAGAATGGAACCCTCTATAGAGGACTACAAATCCCAGCTGTACTTTATAAAACAATGCAATTTTTTTCTATTTTTTCCAACTTTATTTTTTATGGTTGGTTCAGGGGATGTGGATTGGGGGGGTTTGTGGTTTTTTTGGGGGGGTGCGGGGGGCCCGAAAAAAAAAATCTTCCACCAGGGTCCTTTGTTCCCTAGGTCCGCCACTGCACTGTCTCCCCCCCCAAAAAAAAAAACAGTGCATCACTTGAACAGGGATTTTGGAGTTTGTTTGTTTTTTTTAAGCACTGGGGTGATTAGGTGATGGGGTGTCCCTGGTCAAAGTTCATTAGGGATGAGGTTCAGGTTTGCAGTGAATCCTTGGCATTCACAGAAAACAAAATTGTGGCTAAAAACTTTGTATGTCTGCTATCATGAATAAGGAACAAACTACAATGCAAGTTGTAGCCTTTTCTCCCAGACAGCTAAGTCACAAGAGCCAATAATTTGTAGAAATAGATAACCCAGACAGCTTTCAATAAAAGGGCGGGCTTGCAGCAACTATATTGTAAGTGGGTGTTGGAGATACTGTTTGTTTTTTACATTTTATTGATTTTTGGCATTGGTACATGTCCACCATTGCAGTGCCTGGCTTCCCATGCCTTGTGTTTGACAATAGCTTACTTAAGAGTCCTACAAACCCAGGCCGATTTGCTAATTCTCTAATATCAGGGAAGCACAGTGGCTTAGTGGTTAGCACCCCTGCCTTGCAGCATTGGGGTACTCATCCAGGACCCTGTCTGCATAAAGTTTGCATGTTCTCTCTGTGCTTGCATTGGTTTCCTCCCACACTCCAAAGACATGCTGGTAGGTTATTGTGCTGACTTTCCCCTATGGAATGAAGGTACCTACAGATAGGGCTGTGCCAAGGGCAGATGCCGTCCTAGATGGCCATTTTTCCTACCCTCTGGAGCTTTGTAACGCTGAGCCAGGAGATACTGCGCTTTATAAGATGTTCTTGTAGAGGTGGCCATCCTGTTACGGGCAAGGCTTTGCTTCTTTATGTCAGAGCCTCCAAAAGGGAGAACAGTGAGCATCACAGTAATAACCTAACTAAAGCTCACTCCACATCTCCTGAGAGTGGCAGTCAGAGGCAGCATTTAGATCTAATACTGCATATATACAAATATAAGTCTGTGGGCACCTTCAAAAACCAGGAAGTGCTCTACTATTTTTCAGGAGGAATTCAAAAGACAAAAGGTAGATTTTTCTTGGTACTTGGTACAATTACCATTTCTAAAGGTTCTCTATAGCAACATTTCACTTTTTGAGTTCAGATCCACTGGCAAAATTAAGTTTCTAGCTATCAGTCTACTTAAAAATGATATTTCTAGTAGTGCCTTTTAAATAGTGATTGACTTTACCTTTGCATATTCCTCTGCAACCATTATTTCCATTTGTTTTTAAACAGAAGCACCAACATATATTTATTCAGAGTTAAATGGTATGAATAAAAAGAGTAAAATTGATCTTTTAAAAAAAGCTTCTAGCTTCGTTGTAATTAGGAGTTAAATGAACTTCTGCGTGATCCCTGTTCCAGTGGTAATATGGGGAAGGGATTTTGGTGACAAGCCAGGTTCTACTTCTGAAGTTCCTCAGTTTCAGTCACAAAGCAATGTCAATATTATCACTGCTAATTTACTTTTGTTAGAATTTTAACCATTAGTAACTTTTTGTTACCAGCTTTAAGTAGCATTTCTATTGTGAAATGTGTCGTTTTATTTCTTTTTGAAAGCTGAATTCGGTGCTTTGCTTGCCACCACCACAATAACCATGCTAAAGTGAAATTGTCATAAATGTTAACATGTAGACATGTCACAACTTCCTTTTGGTGCCTACTAGGGATGAGCCTCGGGTTGACCTTGATTTCAACCCAAATTCAACTTAGCAAAACAGCAAACTTGTGCAACTGTCCCCTGCCATAGCACCCTAAACCCAAATTCAAGTTGGCAAAGCGGCAAACTAACAAGACTGTCCCCTGCTATAGCAACCTCAACCCACATTTAAGTTAGCAAAACAGCTGACTAATGTGACTGTCCCCTGCTATAGCAACCAATTACCAATATTGCACTTCCTGGCCTTTGAACTGTGATCAGATGGCTTAGAAGGGCCAACAATGGGGGCTTTCTTTTGTTCCATCCCCCTCCCTATAAAAGTCAGGCTTCCAGCATCTTTTGTGTGTAGAGGAATTGAGTAGATAGGGACAACTGACAGAATGTTTGCAGGGAGAGATAGTTGCTGTTATACAAAGCTAACCTATGTATAACCCGTACTATACAATACTAAGTGTTGTATTGTGCTATCAACAGTCCTTTTTTTAGGACTATGTTTTTGAGTTGCTGTTGAGATGATGGGCCCTTCTTGTTTTTTTTTTTAATTCAAATACACTTTGCGAGGGTTTTTTATTGTTATTTTTTGGGGTCAGCAGTGAGAACTTGTTCCTAACACAGGTAATGCTGCCCTTTGGTTACTTTCATCACATCACTGCAAACTAGTGTGGTACAGTTTAGTGCAGCAAATTACCACATTGTTAGGTGCACAAAAAGCACTACATCCTCAATCCCCCTAATTACATAGCTGCTAATAAAGTTAGGCAATCCCCTGTATTTTTTATGCCTGGAAGCCCTAAAAAGAGAGGCAGACGTTGATCATGTGCAGCTTGTAGATGGCAACTAGGTTCTGCATCCGCAGGACAAAGTGGTGGTTGGGCTGCACCGTTAAAAGGCAGGGCACATCTGCATTTTCTTTATCTTTTCTATACAGATGTCATGTTACATCCAAAGAGCATCATATCTACACTTATTGTCATTATCATTTTTTCAGGATCCAGCCAGGTGAAGTTAATTCAAATACAAATGCACAGTGTCCAAAGTTAATTAAGAATCTGCAGAAGCATTTTAGCAATACAGTGTCTGGGAGAAGCCAAATTTTAAATTTGTGTGTTCTTACGGTGATGTGCCCTTCAGACACCAGTCTATGGAGCTACAGCCCAATCATCCCAGATGTTCGGTAGACCCCCCTAGACTCTTCATCTGCATCTAAATTAGCCTGGGAAAAGATGTGCATTTTTCAATGTTCAAAATATCTCAAATCTAAAAAAAGTTTATCTGAAAATTCATAAACTTTATCCAGTGCAGCGCACAATTATAAAACCTTTTGTAAATGCCTGGTTGGGTAAAACAAAGTTATTTGAGATCACATATGCTAGTTTTACCATCAAATATAGGTGAATTATTAAAATGTGGCTCTTTTATGGAGCTACTGATTCTAGTAGGCGTAGCACATTAGAGTTTGGACTCTAGGCATAGCAGAAGGACCGCTGAAACTATTACTTTCACACTTATGAGGTTTTAAAGAGTGTTCTTACCAAAATCCTACCTGAGCTAATTAGGTAGTATGCAGCAGACAGCTTCTTCAATCTAATTGGATATAGATTTATCAAAATAAGATGGTTTTAGACCTGAAATCAAATCTGGGTCATATTTCAGGGGTCCCATCGATGTGTGAGGTATGGTACATGTTTTTTATCCAGCCTTGGGAGCAGGTTAGTTTATCCCTTTTATTTCTGTGTGCGTTTGTATGATGCACTTATTTCTGGTTTTATGACTTTTTTTTATTAACTGTCTTTGCACTTTCCATCTAGGGAATTTAAATATAAAAACAAATGAGTTTTTCATTGCACTAAAGAATGCACACATCGGAAAAGAGATTGTTGTGTGTGGTGTTGTACTGTATCATCAGTGCTTGTATGCTAGGTTGTAAGTTACTGTTTATCTGTATGATATTGCATTGTGTGGCTGCACTTACCCTTCACCAAAAAATTGTTCCCAAAAAGAAAACATTTTCTCCTAATTGTCCACAAAAAGAAAAAAAGTCACCCATTCATCCCCCTACCCAGCTTCTAGATGGCATTTTGGCAAAACTGCTGGCTTTACAGCTGCTCCCGTTCCAGCTGATAGAGTCTGCCCCCTTCTGCAACTTTGTGGCCTGTGCTGCACCCAAGTGGCAGCTATCCAGCACAGAAGGCCATTCCTGCACTCCACCAGCATGTGGAAGCTAATGTCTCTGTGTTGCTGGACGATACAGTCAGTGGCAAGGTCCACATGACCAGGTACACGTTCACCCGTAAGTATGAGCAGGGACATTGCATCTCCTTTAAGACACACTGGGTAATATTGCTGGTGGCTGGAAAGGATGCAGGGCGAAACACACTGCTAGAGCTGGTGGTGTCCTGCAAATAATTACACTCTAATGCTGACTTGATTAAAAGCTGCATGGTGTCTCTCCTTTTTTGAACTGTGGCCTAGTAAAACTGCTTAAATACTGTGTATGGAATCAGTACAATATTTCTGGATGTTGTACATGGCAATACTCTAATTTTTGTTTCATGAGAAAAACTGCCTAGTCTCTCCTTATGTTGATGCCCAATTAAGCTGCCTACATACCCTGAAGCCACTGTACCATATGCATGGCTATTGTCTCTGAAATATTGCACTCTCATTTGTCTTTTACCAAACTGAAATGTAGGATTACAGCATGGACCCAAGGAGCCATTTCAATTATAGAAAATTAGTATACATGTAAGCAGTAGGAGTCTGAATATAATAAATGTGGACCTGCAATAGGTAAAAACATTGCCATAGACAGTTATGGTATGTGAGAGTATGTGACTGTGCTGTAGTAGAGATGGCTGGTATGTGCTATCAAGCACAAGGCACATCTTGAGGAGCGATGTCATAGGATATCGGCTGGTAATAACATGAATCAATGTGTGGAGGCATACATGCGTAACTCTAGATAAATGGAACTGTAAGTATCAGCTAGGGAGAGAATGTTTTAAACTAGGGAGAGTGATTTTAATGGATTGAGAGCTGCAGTGGGGAGGAGAAGAAGCAAGGAAGAACCAAAAGAAAAAACAAGAAAGAAGAAAAAGGTAAGATCAGATATATGGGGAAATGAGACAGCCCTCAATGGCAGTGCCCGGCTCCCTTTGCCTTTTAGCCTTAAAAATGGCCAGATTTTATCTACAAGATTCGTCCTCCTCCTCCACCCTTATAGATTTCAATGGGTTTCAGATTAAAGTGTGCAATTTTCAGACTCTGCAATGGGTTTGGCAAATGGCCCAAGTATTTATCACAGGCTGATTCGCTCATCATGCATGTGCTTGTACATGCATGTTGTTGTCCAGAAATCTTCTTTAAACCCAATGAACCACTGATGTCACAATGGCAATTCCTCTGCTTGTAACATATCACCAACAGTAAATCCCTGTGGACAATTCACAGTACTAAACTGTCAAAAACAGCTGTGGGAGGGAAGTTTTCCTCAGGGTCCGTACTGCGAGAGGTGATGTCGACATCCTTCTGACAAGTATATTAACTCTCCCCCCCCCACATAGGTGTTTTTTTCATTTAAGTGCAGCAAATTAAGATGTAGAAGGGGGCTGTCATTGAATAAACATACTGTACCTTGCTATTTAGCTTCGAGGTTTGCTTTTTGCTCCCTTAGCATTTGGTCACCTCTTGGTTGGCCATTCGGTTGCTCATATTGATTTGTAGAATGCAGTGGGTTTCTGCTATTTGTACATAGTCTTTGCACTGTGCACTTTGTATAAAAAATAACCTGTAAGGATACAAATACTAGAGCTGCTAGTGCTAACATTAAAACAAATGTTTTTTTTTTTTTTTTAAAGATGCTGGTTGTGGGGCCATCTCACTGATCCTGTGATCCTGTGTTACAGTGTATCATTTACAACATTTCATTAAGTGGTTTCATAAAAAATATTTTAATAATATCCTTGGATTAGTAAATATTTCAGGCAACTACTAGAGACAAGTGGAGCCTGTGCTAGTTTGGAACACACTTGTACCAATCTCAACAGATGGGTTATGTGACTCACCTCATAGATGCTTGACATACTGTTGCCCTGTACTGCATAATCATTCTGCTATGTATTGACATTTAGAAATCAAGGATTGCACAACTGTACAGCAAGAGAGGGTAAGGATGACTACAACATTCAATTGTGCACCTATCCACCTAAAATGTTAATGTCGTTTTATCATATATACACTCCAGCAGAGTGTGCACATGTCTAAACCTACTATTTACATTCTGTATCACCATGTTTATGCTGTAACAGCTGTATATGCTGTTTTCCTTTAGTCTGCAACACATTTATTTTGTATGAATATTGATTAGATATCTGAGACAAAATGTACACAATGATTTTTTTCTGAAGTTGAACATTTTTGACACATATTTTTGTCTTCAGGCCCACACATCATTACTAAACTCATACAACTTGAAAAGCATACACGGTGAAAGAAATGTGTTTCATTTTCCCCAGGCTACACCTCTAATTAAGTGAAGTCTATACTTGTGAGATATACACTTTTGATTGCCAGCGCTACATACCTGGTTGAAGTGTGGGCTCCTGAAGGTATGGATTCTGTTTGATGGGATGTACCAGAGCTGATGTTTTGTCAGGAGTGATGTGACCGCTTGCATTGATGTGTACTGTGTCTGTTGTTGAAAAAGGTTATTTGATTTTTAATGAGATTTTTTATACTCACCGTAACGTTCTTGAATCTCGGACAGTGGGGTTATAGCACCACCTTCAGGAGTAGGACACTAGGCACAAAAACAAAAGCACAGCCTAGGGGCAGCCCCTGAGAGTGGCCAAACCCCCAATCTGCTAGAGGCAGCTCAGTTAGGTCACAAGCACAATAACTGGTCACAGACATAACAACCAGAGGGGTGGGTGTTGTGCCCTTCAATAAACTCAGAGAAAAAGATTTTAGGGTAAGTACAAAAAATTAGTTTATCTCTGTTGTTCATTAAAGGACACAGATGAGATCTTGAATCTCTGACAGCAAGGGCATCCCAAAGCACTGTCTATCGAGGGGTGGGAGAAAGCTAACAACTCCCCACAGACAGCACAGGTACACAGCTGTTTGTAAACTTCCCCACGTGAACGATGTGCAAAGGCTCAGACAATGGAAGAAAATACCCTGTATACCCTGAAGCCTCTCCCAGAGCTTAGAAAGGTGGGAGGCTTGTGCATCCACAAGGCTGACAAAGATAGGCAGTGCAACAGACACAGATAGGAACAGACATGCCACAGAAACAGATATACAGTATATACAATATCTATACAAGAACCCATGTGAAGATTACAATTATGGGGCCCACATCGCCGCAACCAGATAGCTCCCTGTAAAAGAGGGTAGAAAATCCTAGGTCGGCTGAAGGGGCAGGATGTGAAGAGTGAAAAGAACCAAATGCATATCCCACAGATAAGGTCAACTGCTGAACGAGGTCCTGCCACAAGAAAGCAAGATGGCACACATAGAAAATTCCCCAGAGAGAAAAGAGACTCAGCTGAGAAGGGGGCTGCCCGTGCACCTCTTGTCCCACACCTCTGGAAGTAGTGACAGGGGATGTAAGGACAGAGCAGAGCACAGGTGCCGATACTGGTGGCTGGCCAGTTCTTGAGGAGGCACTTGAGTGCGTTGGACCAGCTGGTGAATCGACAGGACTGAGATGACACCGGGACCTCTTGAAACCAGAGCAGGCAACGGGTATGAGGCCAAGGAAGCACTGGCAGGATGTTGTTGCTCAGGATGCTGATGGAGCGATCCACAAAGTGGCAGACCAGGAGGGAAGTCAGGTTCAAGCCGAGGTCATACACAGGGAGCCGAATCACAGATCAGGAGCAGGATCAGGAAACGTAAGCCAGGGTCATACACAGGAGATCAGAGAGCAGAGGTAACGAATCAGGAGGAGGCGAAGTCAAATGGTCACAAGCCAGGTTCATACACAGGATGTCAGGATACAGGAACAGAGTACAGGGCACACAGGGACAAGCTGAAGACCACTCAGCAACTTGGTCATGGCTTCATGTCTGTTTAAATAGGATAGTGTGCACACTAATGGGCGCGCACCTGTACGCTAACGAGCGCGTTTCTGAGCACTCACGTGCGTGCGCTATTGCTCATAAACGTTCCTGTACGCGCGCATTCACATGCTAAAGCACGTTTTCCAGGAATTTTGGGCAATGGATTGCATACTTGTGTGCGTGCACGTTTTTGAGCAGAAGTCCATCTGCAGGTAAGTCTCTTACACAGCCACAGGAAGCATCCACTGCTACTTCCAGACGATTCCGTTACCTGGAGGCCAAACTGTCTAGTGTAGATGGAGCTACAGGACAGGAAGCCCACAACAAACAACACATACGCAAAATACAAGACCAGCGACCTTAGAGAACAGCCTCCTGCATCCAGATGCTGCTGGTAGAGCTAGTAAGCCCACCATGAACCACACCCAGAAAAAACAACAGTGAACCAGGCCAAAAAGAGCAGCACGCCCAGTACAGGAACCTGTCCACCTCACACACTGCAATGAGAATAGTGGAAGGAATTATTGGATTCAATTGTTTATGTACTAAAAGAAAATTATTTCAGCTCATTTCAGCTTAAGGGATGCATATCTATATTTAAAGATCATTTCAAAAATTCCTGACATAGGAGGCATACATGGAAGGTCAATATTCCATCTTCACTTGTCACTGCATTTTAGCCTATTTTACAAACTTTGGATATTCACCAGACTTTTTTTTTACAGGTAACTGTGGTATTGAGATTTCAAAAGTTTCTCATATTGTCTTATCTGGATCCAATTTTTCCCACTGTAGACGTACTTACATTTGAAAGTCTTAATGAGTGCCCCAGAAG
This sequence comes from Nanorana parkeri, assembly GCF_000935625.1. NCBI lineage: Eukaryota > Metazoa > Chordata > Amphibia > Anura > Dicroglossidae > Nanorana > Nanorana parkeri. Next base: position 3,698,802 of record NW_017306281.1, read on the forward strand.
CCCAAATCCTATAAAAAAATGCAGCTGTTCTGCACCTTCTTGCACCTCCATACTAACTAATAAGGCTATTTCATTTATACATGTAATAACAAAATGTTATAGTTGTATTAAACACTCAATCTTTTTTTCCATAATGGATCCAGACCAAACAAATATACATTGCCCAGCAAAGTTTTAATTTACATTTTTGCCCAACTGCTTACAGTTATCATGCTTCATAACAGCTGGCTCCAACTCTCTCTGCTCAGCTTCCCTGAACTTCCTGCCCAGAACAAGATCACAAGGGACAGAGCAGTCTGCAGCAGCTGTCCATTTACTAGCTGGGAGAAGGAGAGGGAAGCAAGGAACAGGGTAGTAACTTTCCCTACTGTGTATGTGTTTATGGAGACACACAGCTTACTAGCGCAAACAAGGGCAGCTTTATGTGACCCAGCAAGGGAAAGGAGCCATTAGGCCCCATTCACACTGAGCGATTTATCGCGCGGTAATCCGCACGATTTCGCGGGTATTTACCGCGCGATATCGCTCTCCAATGCATGGCAATGGGGCTCTGTCCGTCGCTGTCGCGGGTCGTGCGTTGCGGGTCGTGCGTCGCTACAGCAGGACCCTTTTTGGAGCGGATTTTGCCACGATTCTAGTTTGCTCAATGCAACCATTTGCGCGATATCGCGCAAAATGCAAATCGCGCGACAAACGTGCGATTTGCGAATCGCTCAGGGCCAGTGCTCAGGTGACTAGCTTATTCTTTTAAACATCAAGGAGCAGCATCCATCGTAAATGATTTATTCAGCATATGAAATAACTAAAACAACTTTTGACTTTAATATCACTTTAACAAAACTATTTACTGCATTAGTGTGACAACAGCTCTTAAATCTAAACTCCTATTCCAGTTGATACTGAAAGTTTGTACTCTATTGTTGTTTTATATATTTAATCAAACAATATTTTATGAAAATTGAAATTATAACCTTGTAGCAGTATGTTTCAATGCTTTAATAAACATTTATACACATTTTCATTTGTGGCTTAGTCTGTAAGCTTACAAAGATCATAAAAGGTGTCAGGGTTTCTTACCCTTCCTACCCCAGTTGCTTGCAGCATGCCTTGTTTGCAGCATGTCTGACATGGCTTGTGCCTTCTTATGACCAATCCTGTAAACATCATCATTCTGCAACTACTGGAAAACTCCTGAAAAACTCCTGGAAAATTCCTGTCTCAGACTGATGATGCAAACACCAGTTCACTATCCAACTATCAGCTGGTCCATTTAGTCTCCACCCTTGCGTGTGTTCTGATCTACCAAGTGCTCTGCAGATGTTCCTGTTCTCTGTGTATGACCCTGACTCTGGCTGACTGATTTCCTGGTTCCCGACTCCGGCTATTATTTCCATTAATTCTGCTCTCAGTGTTCCCTGACCTGGTTCGGCTGACTACCCGCTTTGGCATCTGACCTATGGTTTGCATCGACAAAGTCCTGGACTTCTTCCGTTGTTTTTTTGCCATTTTTGTTTATTGTTAATTTCAATAAATTCCTATTATTTTTTACCTGCACTTTAGTTTCTCTCTGGTTTCTTGGTTCCCTAGCAAAAGGTTGTAGAGCATAGCTCTGTCCAGCTAACACTGACACCCCATGTATTCTTGGCTACTGTTCTGCTATGTGATCCTGCAGTGTATAAAAATCTATAGAATGCAAATAATGATTGTCTGTCTGAGGCGGCTGATAACTGGGCCTGCACTTGTGTGCTGTATAGACTTATGTGGGCTTCCTGCCAGTAGCTCAGAGACTAATGTACCAGCAGCCCACAGAAGTCTATACAGCTTACCCGTGAACACACAGTACTGTGCTCAGCCGAATCAGAGAGAAGTCCTGCTGGGCTGTTATGAGCTTGCCTTTGCAAATACTCCTCTGCTCTGGTTTTTTATTCTGACTGCTGGGGACTATAAGGTGACTTTAGCAATTTCATTTTCACTTTAAAGCTTAACTCCAGGCAAACAGGTAAAAACACAGATAAAATACCGCACAAAGGAGCTGTTTTACCTGCCACAGAATTTGTATTTCTGTCCAGCCAGTTCTGCGATGTACACAGCTCTGCCACACAACACATCCCTGTCTAGAAGGGGAGGGGACCTAATTGTTCCCTGCAGCAGTTTCACTTTCATTTACAGGTCTCCTCCCCACCATGCCCTGTGACTGGTCAGTAAAAGGAGAAGCAGCATATGAAGGAGCTAATACAGAGGTAGGAAACCTTGGTAATCCAGCTGTCATGAAGCTACAGGTTCCATAAGGCATTGCAAGACTCTGACAGCCACAGGTATGGCTCCCAGGGGCAGAGACATGGGGGGGGTGGGGGTGGGGGGGAGAGAAGCCACAAGTGCTTTTCACTGTGCGTGTCCCTGCTACATTAGTGATCGGATAGATCGGGACAGGGACTAGGTACGGTACACAGTACTGTGACAGAGCTGAGCGGCGGCTATTAACAGAGGAGCCGTTCGGTGTACTGTGTAGTCACCTGGTGTGTGGGAACACTGTGGATGTTGACAGAGTCCTGCTGGTCTGACAGCGATATGCTCGTGTGACCCGCCAGAATTAGGCTGGAGTCACAGGCGTCAGAGGGATGTATTTTGCAACAAGATCCGAAACTAGGCCCCTTACTCCCAGCCAGACCATCAGTCACCTTTAGAAAAGCTAAAAATCAAAACAAATAGAATAGCGCCCAGTTAAATCCAACATTTTGGCGACAGGGGTCAACAACACCCGGAATTTGACAACAGAGTTGGTACCTACCAGTGTAGGAAACCCAGACGTCTCACTTGCCAGTTTATTACACATGGTCAATCGGAGTTCACAGATCGGAACACTACATATTCAATAAAACTATTTACCACCTGTTCACATGATCATGTAGTTTATGGCCTAAGATGTCCTTGCAATTTGTTATATGTTGGCCGAACTATCCGCCCTTTGAGAAAAAGCAGGGAGATGTGTATGGCCCTTACACATCTCCCTGCCTGGCTCTTAACAACCTGGGATGCCCTGGCTGGCGTCCCATCCAGCTCATGGCAACCTGTGATGTCCCTGGTTGCCAGGAGCTGGGTGGGACGCCAGAGGCGCAATTGTGTTGTAGATCCGCCTCTGGGCAGACGAAAGGCAGCTTTTACTACATAAAAGGTATTTTTTTTCAAGTAATCTTTGCATTTTTAAAAACAACTATAGAATGTATTCCTATTACAATGCTGATGATATAACAGGATAGGATATGCTGGAACTTTACAACTTTTCTAATACTATTCAAAATATACTTAACACATTGGGGGGGGGGGGGCCCGTTGGGGATCGGGAGCACCTTCTCTCTTTATTTTGTTA
>NW_017306281.1:3702604-3704668 GCF_000935625.1 Nanorana parkeri
GGGGGGGGGCACGTTGGGGATCTGGAGCAGCTTCTCTCTTTAGTTTGTTCAGTTCAGTGTTGAAAATGAAACAGAGAAGCTGATTGGTTGCCATGGACAACTGCTCCATATGTTGTCCACTCCAGTTTTTTTTAACCCCCCCATTATTTTTTGCTTTCTGCATCCTGAATATAAGGACATCAAATATGCATAGGTTTTGATACATGCATTTACCTATGCAAACACAGAGTTTCAGTAAGTCAGTGCTTGCACAGGACTTGGGGAGCTCTAGCAGCAGATCAAACAGGTGGGTATCATTGGCAAGGCAGGAGCAGGCAAATTACAGTGACTGCTGCACAGTGTCAGGCATAGTTTGCTTGTCATAACCTGAATATGGTTTAACATGAAAGAAATCTTACATTTCTGTAACAAAAGATTTTGCTGAAATTACTAATTGTGGTTGGTATAAAATAGCAGCATTTAGTAATTCCGCAGTTCTTGTAACCATTTAATCCTATTCATATGATGATTATGTTTCTGCAACCTTCCACAAGATTAGTTGTCTTGTGCATATTTTGGCTTGAATACAGTGCAAATGAATAGCTTATCTGTACTCTGCAAGACTTTATTCTCAACGACTGCTGTGAAGCCAACAACATTACATTTGTGTTATAAAGTATACGATTCAATATTGGCTTATAGGTATAAGACAGCAGTGTTCACCTACAGAATAAATATCTGTTCATTTACTAACAGGTTATCTAAATCCCCCAAAAAACTAAAATGTGATGTGTTGCAAAGTACCGGTCTTTAGATAAGATAACTGCATTAGTTTTCTTTTTTTCAGGCTTTTTCCCTTTTTTTTTAACCTGGTGATCCTAATGGTAACACTTCCTGTCCTATTGAGGATCAGCATTGTCACCAAAGCCAGTAATTAAAGTGAATCAAGTGACCCTGCGCTAAAATAAAGCAAAATTAAAAAAGCTTCTTTGTGTTTGTTTTTCATTAATCTATTAAGTGTTAGCATGTGTGTGCATCCCTTCTCCTTGATCCAAAATCACTGATGCAACATACAGTAGTTATACAAATGTGAAAACAAAGCCTTCCCATTCAGTTAAATAGTATCAATGCATATACAGTATGTACAGTATATATATAAACAAGATCAAAACAAATGTCCAATAGAGTCCTAGTGATAGTTTCCAATCTATCCTAGTAGTCAGTATTATATGGCAATCTCCTTGCTCTTCATCTTGATCTTGTGATATAAAACGTCTGAAATGTGCACTCACCAGCTGTTTGTGGTCACCTTTTTATGGGCTGACCAAAGATCGCTATATTACTGCTCTCTTTCATCCGTGGCGTATCCGTCCAGGTTGCCGATTACGAATTTTCCCAAATCTCCACTATCAGATCCTCTATGATCCTATGTAGCGACATATCCTTCATGCGGCTTTTTGCTTTCCTCTTATTGAAATTGGTCACCGATAGCTCAGGGAGATAGAAAAGTTATCTCCATGTGTGCAGTATTTTAAAAAGACTTTTATTAGTAAAAAGATGTATTGCACTTACAAAATCAATAAAAACTTTGCGCTCGATAAAACACACTCAGCTGAATCATGCTGCTCTGCAAGTTGTGATGTCTGTATGCTCTGCCCACCAACTAGTTTCGTCACTCAGACTTCCTCTTTGGGTACACTAAACTCAGGATTTAAATCTTAAAGATGCATTCAAGTACCTTAACTATTAACATTATTATTTGTGTATCACTCAGCTGTAGATCCTCAAATCATCTCTGAATTGGTGCCTACGCTGTCCTTCCTTCTGGAGGGTGGCAACTTTTGTTCCCCATGGTCCGTGTGTGTTGTAAAGTAGCCACCACTCCAAGCTCGCTCCCGTGATGGACTACAATCTCATGTTTAGTTTACTAATTTGCATTGAGATTGTAGTCTATCAGAGGAGTGGGCTAGGAGCGGTGCTTCAGCACATTAAGGTTATTCCAAAAGCTGTTTTACTTACAAAAAAAAGCTCTGGGCAAAACTGTTATTAACCCTTTCATCGGGGCTAGCCCCCCCCCCCCCCCCC
>NW_017306281.1:3704678-3730642 GCF_000935625.1 Nanorana parkeri
GCAAGGGATAACTGCTTGTTTTTTTGTATTCACCAAAGCTCAGAGCCAACCGCCTGTCACAGTGTTCACTCTGGCCTGTCTTCCCCTACGCTGCAGCAATGTTATGTCATTCAGCGCCCTCACGTCCTATACACAGTGTATTGGATGTTATGACTTAAGGATCCTTAGACTGCTGCAACAGGGGAGGAGAGAGGCTGGAGGACCGGTCTAAGAGCAAGCCAAGGAGCTGTAAGGGTAAATACAAGTTTTGCCTGGAGTTCTTCTTTAATATTCAGGAGTGACCTTGGGAAGTCAGTCTTGCCCCAAGTCTCATGCCTGGGGGAGGTACACAGTTGTATATCTGAGCCTCCTAGGCCTGCTGCCTTAGGAGGGTGACCACATGATTGGACCAATGTCTGGGTTGGAGGCCCAGTATACTGAGCAAGGGGATCCAAACACCATGGAGGAACTTCACCCTTATTGGGATACCTGGGTATCTGGGACAAAGATTTGTCCTTAACTTAGGGGCGGTGATCTTGTTTTGGACCTGATCATATATAGAGTGTACACTCAGAGAGAAGAATTCACGCTGAGACAGAGAGTTCAGAGTAAGGTACTTCTGTTTTATTGTTCCGCTTTAACATAGTTTTATATAGGCATGCAGAACGTGTATGTTTAAACGTATGAATTGCAAAAAAGCATTTTAGCCTATATATTCTAGCTTATAATTGGTTAGATCCATTCATGCATAACTTCCTGCCAGGATGTTTATATCTTGTCTTGGGTGTTGTCCTGAAGAGGAATAGTCAGTGTACCCATTGCACTCCTTACCGCTAAATCCTTGATGAATGGGTTGGGTGAGCTCTTTATACTTGTCCTGAAGAGGAGGCGCCATCTTGGTTCCTATTTCTAGTGCGTACTTCGGATAGGAGGGGGAGGGAGTGCTTAAGCACCAATTTCTGAGTAAGGTTTTGAGTAACATAAACGAGCAAATAGCAAAATAACATATATATATATTACAATTGATCTATTGAGATAGGCATTTTGTCATAATCATACTTAACCACATCCATTACAATCTCCCCAAGTATTCAGTAACTGACCCATCCAGTGTCTTGCAGCAAGGCTTGGATTTCCCAGAATGCCAAGTTATCTTGAAGGCTCTTCGTCTGTGAAGGCTGTAAGTACTTTTTGTCTCTCTCTTCTGGAGTTGCTGCGTTCATGGGTGCCCTGTGCCCTAGCCCTCTCTCTCAGGATAGCTAAGTGAGAGTCAATAAACTGCTTGTTTGCATTAAAAAGTGACTGGTGTCAATCTGTTTACATTGCCACATGATTGCAGAGGACCACACTCTGAGGTGAAATTCTAACCTACCCTGCCTATGGGGCTCCTCCTTTGCCCTCGGAGGAGCGCGGGGGGACTGTACTTGTTTAGACTGTCATATAAGAGCCTTTAGTTGTACTTTAAGCATATTAAGCTTCCCATTGCTGACTTGTGATACTACTGGCAGCATATACAATACAAAATATAACTAAATAAATCAAGTCCAATCCATGCCTGTCCAGCAGGTTGCCTTATTATTATATTATATTAAAGTTAATTACCTTAATATAATGATGCCTTCAACAGCCAGGGTGCAGGGTAGATCACAGTTTGACTGACCTACATGTGTCACACCGATCTCGTGATACTGTAAAGCTCAACTTTTGTTCGACTCCTGCTGCATTGTCTGAAATTCAAGCTGTGGGTGGCCCTGCCGGCACCAACCAGATCGACAATAGGTCAAGATTGCGATTGTCTTTTGTCAAAAGATGCGAGTGGAAAATTGTCAGCCAAACAGTGCCTTCAGAGAATCAGCTTCAGTCACTATTCGGTTATTTTGACAGTGGGTGCTTCTTCTGAGAATACACTAGCCCGGCAGGGGAGATTTGTCCATCTGTGCTGTTTGTCATGGATTGATTAATCTGTTCAACCCTCAGGCTGAATGAAAGAAGTCTGTGTGTGTATAGCCAGCTTAACAATTTCTATTACTAACAAAAGATAAATTGCACATAAAGCTGGTCAATAGTTGAAGGCAGACTTCAAAAGTGACTCACTTAATATGACAGTCCTAGGACAATAGGACAATAACCAAGCCACAGTGTTGTTAAATGGTGAGGGACCGTAGACCATATCAGTTTCAACTTCAGAAACTGGTAGCTCACACACACTTGCTTCTCCTGCTCCTGGCAGCCTAACCGAGCAGTAGGGACGAGATGAAAAGGTGAGTAAGTGCTGGACTTACTTTAAAAAAAATATTTTTTTTAAATGATGCTTATTTCTGTGTCTAATGTTGAATGTAAAAGCGGATTAAGTGGTACACTTATTACCATAATTGTTTAAACAACCTATTTTATCCAAAAATATTTCATTGCTAATACAAATAATAAACTACTTTGTCCTATATAAAGAAGTTATTCTTTACTTTTTTTGATTCATTTTCAACAGCACAACACTAACAGGATCTGCTTACACTCTATTTAGTGTTGAGACTGACTCAAATTAGACATGAAGAAAGTATTTTCAATGAAAAGGTCACATTCCTCACGATTTAGGGTTCTCAAAATATTTCAGTAGAACATTGATTAGGCGTCCCTTCTATCTATCTATCTATCTGTAATTTATCAAAAACTAGAAAAATAAATTGTCTCTAGTGACTATAGCTAACAGTGACCATAGTTAACAGTATTGCAAATGTAGCCCCCATCACCAACTTTAATGTAACGTGGTGTGCACTATTTTAAAAAAATGTCACTTGAAAACATTTGTTAAAAAGTTTAGCCTTTTCGTTGTTTCCCCTTTTCCATCCAATTTTTACTTAGATATCCACTCTCAATATGTGAGTCCATTTTTTAAAATACTTCAGACTCCGTAGTCTTAAAAGGCAAGGGGTAAGTGTAGCCCCCATCACCTTTTGTGAGGTGGCTACTAGAAATGTAGTGATTTCCAAGGCTGTAGTTAGCCTGGCTGGATTATAGTTGGCATTTATCTGGTTAATTCCAGGTGTCTGGCATTGACTGGCTGCCCCACACTACAGTAGAGTCACACTCCACCCAGGCAGGTACAATGAGGGCACTGTGAGTATATGTACAGTTCACCAGCCAATCACTGGTCTCTCTCTCTATCAGTGGTGCATGCTGGGATAGAGCACATATACTGGAGAGAATCGCCATGGGCTCAATCTAGTTCGGGACCAGCCATAGATTAGTCCAGGTGGGAGTGCTATCCAGCCTGCCCCCCCAGGCTAGGTCTGAGGCCTGGGGGTGGGCAGAAGCTGGAGTGCGGGAAGAGTTCCACTAGGCCTCAATTGTGGAGGAGGCCTGTGCTGTTGTCAGAGGAGGAGAACCAGGAAAGCTGATGGCTACTGGAGGTGCCCGGAACATGGTGGATCTAAGGAGCCAGTCTGGTGTATTTCCTGCTGAGGATCTGTGCTCATTGCCTGCTTATCTGCTACTCAAATTCTTATTTGATATGTTACAAATGTGTCTAAACTGAGATGCTTAAAGGAGAACTATGAGATGAGTGATTTCCACTCACCTCATAGTTCTAGCCGACCTGTGACAATGAGACTGTCACAGGTCGGCTCAGTAGATCGGGAGGTGAGCGAACAGATACCGGCGTTCGCTCATCTCTCGATCCTGTCACGGCTCTCTGCCGGGACAGGGGAGGGGCTGGATATCCCCCTCCCCGCTCCGATCCGCCAGCGCTGACTGGCGGAACGGACGGGGGAGGGGGCCGGTACAGCTGGCTCTGCCTCTAGATAGGCAGAGCCAGTGTCAGGGATCCCGGCGCAGGTGACCCCACACCTGCACAGGTACCCTTACAGGCAGACCAAACACATGTGACCACATGGACCAGGTAAGTATGGTATATATAAATATTTTAATAAACCTAGAAAGCTAACTAAAACAATCCACAACAGGCATAAACCAAAAATGTAACAACACAGGAAACCGGGTAACACAGGAAACAGGGTACTAAAATAGCATGCCAATATCAGGGTCTCAGAGTTCAGGCCAGAGGACTCAGACAACAGGGGAAAGCAACGAAATCCTGAGCCAAGGTCCAGACTGCAGGGAGGGTTTAAATACTCTCCCAGGAGTATTACCTAATGGGCTGATTCCTGGCAGCTGGGAGACACCCACAGGTGAGCACTGGAGCTGCAGGTACCAGCACCACCCAGTGGTGGTCTGGCACCTAGCAGCCCCTGGCTGCCTGGAGAATCCTGCAGGTGAGCCCAGGAACTGCAGGGCTCAGCTCCAGCGCCACCTGGAGGCGCTCTGGATCCTAACAGCCAGCTGTCACTCACGCAGCTGGGCGGATCTCGACATCGATGTCGGGATCCGCTGCGGCGTCTCAGTATACCGGGAGGATGCTAGTTTATGTCCTCCCGTTACCCTAAGGAGAACTATGGGGAAAAGCCCTGACCCCATAGTTCTTCTTTAAAAGAGTCTGGTGAGTCTTAATTTATTCAGCATTGTACTTCTGGAGTGGATATCAGCTTTGTGGGCACTAGAAGAGAGCGGTTAAATGCTAATGGGGCAGCTGAAGACTAAAACCCCTAGACTACTAGGGATGACCCGGGTTATTCTGGCGGCTCCTTCGGTGATGAGTGCTACACAATTATATACAGCAATACCCACTGTCCACCTATAAAACATTTTACTTTTCTGTGAAGGCAGTATAATCTATCTATCTATCTATCTATCTATCTATCTATCTATCTATCTATCTATCTATCTATCTATCATTACCAAATATGATTTTCATAATTACTATATAGTTTTCCTTTCCCACCCAGCAGTGGCTGTTAGGAGCTTTTAGATACTCATAAAGATAGGTAATTGTCTAAATCCGCCCTAGTATGTATGTGTATGCATGTGAGATAGGAACCATAGATTGTAAGCGCCTTGAGGGCAGGGACTGAATGTACAATATGTGAAGTGCTGTGTAAAAATCAAGCATGCCCAGGGGCTAAACCTGTAGAACCCTAACCTGCAAGATTCATCATCAAAAAGGTTAACCACCACCACCTGCACTTTCCGTATTTCTATAAACAGCGGCGCCACTTGCCAATAGTAAAGTGTGGGAAGGGTTGGGTCTGTGTTCAACTTTAACAGACTACATTAAATCTTGTAGATTTGCTACTGGAAAGTGGCTAAATGTGCCTTCACTGTATGCCTGTATTTATGGTTTACCCAGGGGGATTTGTTTTGCTTCCCTTTCTGCTGTTTTTTTTTGGGGGGGGTTTGGCTGGCTTGGCCCCCTGCTCCATTCTGGCCTAGGTGAAAATGACATGTTCTGCTCCTGCGCACTCCTGGGCTATTTCTGTCACATATACTAGGAAGTTGCAGGAGTAAGGAGCCACAGTAGTCAGGGGGTTGGCCTGGCTCTGTGGCATCGGGGATCCGGTTGCAAAACCTGAAACGGACAGCTTGCTCCCGATAACATCACAGAAACAGTTGGCAGTGAGGGCTATGGCAGAGGATCACAGCAGGAAATTGCTGCATTTGTTGGGCAGGTAAATATGTTTTCTGGTGAGAGCCTAGCATTAGAGGTAAGAGGGAATAGGGGAAAAAATGTGGGGCCTCTTTAAGGCTTGATTTTCAGGTAAGACTAGGGGTACATATTACCTGATAGGGCTAAAATTGTGTTGCTTTCTTTTTTGGCAACATACTAGATATTGATTTCCTTTTTTTTAATCTTGTGTATCCAATATTTCGGGGTTTTTTCTTGCATGAAGGAATGATAGGTATATATTACATATATTTACAAAACATACTCCGTATTATATATTGTATACATAACTTTTATGTTGTGCAAGTTTTCTCCCGTGAAATTTCTGTGCTGCATGATTAATAATTGTGGGCCCATTAAGTAATGATCAGGTTATTAAGGATATAAAAAATACTCAGCATTATTTATTTGTAGGCTAGCTGCTAGAATCAATCAATGTGCAGTTTGCTGCCTTCCGTTTGAAGATGACACATTTCACTGGTGACCTTTCATGTCATTGGTTTAGGCATAACACATTATTTTTCTATCTTTGCATAAGAAGATAGGCAGAAAACCAGATGTCTCGCAAAGAACTGTACTCCTATCTGATAAACAGATTGAGCAAGATAAAAGGAGCAGTTTTGCTGACACTTAGTAACCTGCTAGCGTTCTGATCTCTTGTCGGTTTTAGTAATTGAAGATGGGCTCAGTTTTAATTAAGAGGTTGGATAATATTTAAAAAAGAAAACTGTTGAAAATGCCAAACACAGCCCACTAACACTTTAATTTACATTCTGCGTGAATAGGGGAATTATATGTTGTCTATAAACCCACAACCTCAAAAAAACAAAAACAAATCTGATCCCTGTACTGCAGGGGTGGCAAACTCAAATTCATCGGGGGCCGCATCAGACATTCTACACTAATCAGATTAGGAATAAATTTAATTGCTTGTTTGTGCCCTGGTTCAAGCCTACTCCGCTCTGGGATGCTAATGAAAAGGTGACTTAATACAGCAAGAAAGGAACACAATTGTCTAGGTGGGCAAAAACATTGGGGGAATTTATCAAAACCAGAGCAGACAAAATATGGAGCAGCTGTGCGCAGCAAACAATCAGCTCCTCTCTTTCATTTTCAAATCTTAACTGAACAAACTGAAGATAGAAACTGATTGGTTGCTATGCACAACTGCTCCAGATTTTGTAAAATTCCCCCCATTGTGTTTAATTTACACAGTAGTGGAATTTCTGGCTGCTTTAAATATACAGTTAATACCTTCCTATGACAAAATAAGGAATGAAGGCAGGGCCGTCCCTATAATGAACCAACCTGAGCCACTCTGCTGCCCACAATTTGCAGTGTGGCTGCCGCCCCCTGTCTGGCCAGAGCGTCCCGGGTTGCTAAGAGCCAGACAGGGAGATGTGTAAGGGCCATACACATCTGCCCGCCACCTAGCTCTTAGCAACCTGGGATTCTCTGGCTGGCATCCCACCAGCTTTTGGCATCCAATGAAATCACTGGCTGCCAGGAGCTGGGTGGGACTCTCCACCCAGGCAATACAACAAGTGCAATGGTGAGGTATAAACTACTACTCTCTCACATCATACCCTACTTACCCAATGTACTTCTCTGAGTGGGAGAGGGAACTTAAAGTGACATTAAACCCTCAGATTTTTTTACATAAAACAATACTGTAATGTGTGCCTTACTGTAATCCATGGTTGTTTCCCTTCTCTTTGCTGCTCTTCCTTATAAATCTGTATCTGTTCTCATGCTGGGCAGAACTTCTGTTTTGCAGCAGACCGCCTTGTCTCTGGAATGGCTATATGGTATCTTTGTGTAGGTTTGTAACCCGAGCCAGCACTACTGGAAGAGGCACTCAGCAGCAAAGGGAAGTTCTCCCCAAGCATGAGAAGACATGAGGATTTAAAAGGAAGAGCAGCAAAGAGAAGGGAAACAACCATGGATTACAGTAAGGCACACATTACAGTATTGTTTTATGTAAAAAAATCTGAGGGTTTAATGTCACTTTAAGTGCTCCTTTACAAATGACGACAAACCCAAATCATGTATATTGACACATAAACTCCATTGCTAGTGTGGCACAAGAAAAAAACTTTAGGATTTTTACCAGATGGTATCATTGCCCTTAAATGTTGTGGAGGATTTTCCCTAACTCCTTGGCTACCAGGTGATGGGACTGCCCCAAAAAACACCCTTCAGGGAAACGTCTTTGATACTTATACCCAGGTAACGTTGCCCAGCGCCCCTCACACCCCCTAAGTGGCTTTACTCTCGATGATTCCGGAATCCTTATCGGTCATAAAGAAGGGCCTTCTACGTTCCTTCCTCATGCCAGTCATCCCCAGGCATTGGAAATCCATTACCATTCCCACATAGCAGGAGTAGATACATGAGCTTTACTAGTTGATGCGTATGGAGGAACTAACAGCTAAGGTTTATGACCATTACTCTCAACTTTCCAACACTTCTCTGTTCATCTCGATACTCTTCTAAGATTGCTCACACTTCCAAATGTTGCTACACTATGAGCCTCCATACCCTTTGGGTAGCTGATTCTTTGTATTCTGTTGTCACCTGTGTTATTGTTGTATCTGTCTGTATTCTATTTTTTATGTACTTCCTTTTTATACATTTTGTAATAAAGATCATAATAAATAAAAAATAAAAATAAATGCAAAGTGGTTAACTTACCAATAAATGTTACTATACAGTATACAAATCAGAAAAATCTTTTTTTATAAAGCCTAAAAAAATTGGGAAAAATATGTTGACAAAAACATAGACCATATCATACAGAGGTATCTAGAATAAAGACCAACTGAGAAATGGAGAAGTCATACTATCAACCAGACCTGGTTACAGAGATTAAATGGAACCTGCCATGCAAAAATCCTTGTAGCTTCATGGGGTAAGTAAAAAAAGAGCAATTCCACAAGTGCCAGGTCTCATTGCAGCAAATGTGCAATCATATGGCTTAAATGACTATTAAACTCTCTCGTTTTTTTGCATGTATCTACTGCTAACAAGCAGGAGATATCTGCAAAAACATTTAAAAAAAGTTACCAAATAGGTTTAAACTTACCTGTGTCTCTGAAGATTGTCGGGCGGCCACAAAGGATCATGGGGCGGGCGCATGGGCAGTAGAGATCTTCGGCCAGGAGAAGAGGAGAGACACAGGGTAAGTCAATGCAGGCAGCCCGGCAGCGTGCACCTGCACAGACTCCATGGGACACAGAAGACGCAGCAGTAGGCGCTGGACGTACTCCTGAAAACTACTGGAAAGAAGAAGATGATCAGATCAAGAGGCATCATTTAAGGCAAGTCCTTACACCAGAATGCTGGGGGAAGAATTTTTTTTTTCGACTTTAATGTCACTTTAAAAGCACATTATCATGGCTTTTGCACTTTTATAAGTCAATGAGAGTTGGGGGGCTGTTTTCTGACAGAATCAGATATCTATCTAACATAAATCTGGCTATATCTTATTGGAAGTGTTTCGGAAGGTTTTGAGTGTATTTGGGATGTCTATGCTTGCAATCCCATACTAACATTAAAAATATTTTGTGTTATCATCATATTTACATAAAACAGATGCACCTGAAAGAAGTGATAAAGGCAAGTTTAAATGTGTATCTGAATTAGTTATTTTTTCTTCCCTTATTTTTCTTGGTAATCTTATAAATAATACACTTCCTGTCCCTGGGTGACTATGTTTGCTCCTCCATTGTATCTATGTAGGCAGCCATTGTTGCCACCCAGGCTAGACTTCAAACATGTCTGTCTTTGTTCATCTCCATCACATTGGGGCAGATGGGATTGGTAGATGGCAGATAAGGCTGTTTGTGCTTAGTCTTAAGCTCACATGAAGTGACAAGGACACTGCATTTCTGGCAAGAAAACAAATTCAGACATCACATCTAAGGACCGGTAAGCTGCAATTTATTACAATTTTGGGTTTACTTATCCTTTAAACTGGTGTGGTTCTACTTCTGTATAGCAAGAGAGGAAATGTATTTATCAAGCTGCAATCTCATCCCTAATCTTTCTCATATAATACAATTCTGGTTCTCCTTTGCATCACCTTGTTGTGCAGCAAAGATGAAAAATCTCTGCCTGTGTTTTTATGGTCATCCATAGTCTAGCCAAACATTGGAATATTCGTTGGAGCATATATATTAAAGAAATCATATAAGTCTATGGGGCGCGTATCTATGCATCTCCAGACCAGGAGATGGAGGTAGACAAGATTAAGCCTAGTGGGCTCTAATGTGCAGGCAGACCAGCAGTGAGTGGACTTTGGGGCTGGATGTAAACAAAGGGGGGAGTCCCCAGGCACCAGATCTTGGTAAGCATGCATCTGCATATGGAGAGTGTGGGCTCTGTGAAGTCAGGGTAGGGGAGCAGAAAGAATATCTTTCTCTGGAAGTGCACTTATTCTTTAAAAGCTACTGAGTTTAAAACAGTTCAGTGTGTGAATATATGCATACATTCTCACCCTCCCGAGTATGCATGATTATAGAATAACAGCACCAGGGAGCTGGTATTGACCTTTAACTCTAGTAAAAAAGCATTTTTCAGCACATTAAATAAATGTAATAAATAAATAAAAGCATGAATAAATAACAGATTTTGCTGGATTCCTTTCCCTGTCAATTCTTTTTTACTTGTGCCACTGATTATAGCTTCTCTCTAATGTCTTGGAAATAAAATGTGACTTAATTAATAAGACAGCATAGTTAACAAAGACCATTAATAAGTCTTATACTCCACAAGGTTCTTTGTGCAATTAATTAGAATTGTGCTACACTTTGTTCTCATTCCTTATGATTGTCAAAAACTGAACAATAAATGGATAAACCTAAACTGCTTAATTACTAATACATGTGTAATTCTAAATGTTAATGCAAAACTACCTGCTTTAATTAAGTTAATATATTTCATATACAATATAGGTAATATAACAAAAAATAATCACGCCAACATGCTTTGCCGTTTAGGCTGTCAGTTCAAAAGAGCTCTTGGCATATATTATTTCTATCCCAGGACCATTAGAGATTATCTAGCTTTGCTCAGCCATAAATAGAAATACAATGTCTGTGCTGCTCTTTCCAGTTCTATTCATAATTAATTAGACTGTGAGAGAAAGAGAAGGAGAAAAAAACATAATTATAATCTTGAAGTGAGAACATTCATTATCATGCTAATGTACACCGTGGAATGGTTCAGCTATTGCTCCAATTATTCTGTAGTGATGTGTGTCATTCTTACATCAGACCTAGTTTGTGAGCTTCTTAAAGAGGTGTTGCTACTAATATTGAATATTGTTTGCTACATTTAATAGAATTACACTTTGCAGTACTTACTAATTAGGCCATGGCTTATTATGTTCTGTTACTGCCGAGACTTTACTCAGGGAATGTTTATCCTAAATGAATATTTGATTGCGAAATGCATACCATATGGTCAAATACAGGGAAAGTTTAAAGGTCAGATACAGAGGAATTACCTGTCCTCATCTCTCTCATTAAAGGCAGTCTAACGAGATTAGAGAAGGGAGCCCACAATAATTCTGGAGCAGCTGGTTCCATTAAAAATGCTGTTATGCAATGTAAGAGGACAGGGCAACATGCTAAAATCTAACACATTTGTAACCATTAACGTATTTCAGGGGTAGGCAACCTCGGCACTCCAGCTGTATTTTTTGGATAGATTTGAGAAATTTAAAAAAACCTGACAGTTTAATTGCTGCTGCTTGCTTAACAATGGGGACATTTCCCAGAGACACAACAGGAAGTTAAAGAAAATCTTCCACAGTGAGGGGAACAGATGTACCTATTTGAAGATTTCTGGTTACCTTTTGTTCTGGGGACAACTCTAACATTTCAGATTTTACATCTCTTTCTGTTTCGGTGACAATAGTCATCAGGACAAACAGAGAGGTGAATCTCCCCAATGGGGACACAAATAGCAATAAAAAACTTGCCTAGAGATACATTTTAATTTATATCTACAGACAAAACTTTGTTTTTTTTAAGCTTTGGATATAGTAAGGATGTGCTACATCCCATGTCATGTTTTAATTGCTCGTAATTAAATAATTGTCCGTAATCCTACAGGGAAGACTGAGCCTCCCTAATTGTCTTGGTGACCGTTGACACCAGGATGGGAAGAGAAATTAATTATTTTACAGTTGTTACCAATGCAGAAAATGGAGAGATCGTCTATTGGGGACACTTGTTCAGGTGTTGATTCCCTAAGAGTGGATCTCCTCTTACTTTCCTTTGCTCTTACTATACTTTTCCTGGAGATTTCCACCTTCCAGAGCAAACAAAGACAAAAGTTTTTTCCTTCCCCACACTATCTGAAAAACAAAAGTTTTGGCTTTACATACTTTAAGTGATATAGTTAGCCGATAAAGCTCATCATACACCTATAGATTATCTGCAGAATTTCTATGGTCAGATGGAAAAAGTGCAACAGAATCCTCCATCTACGCTAACCTGTGTGGATGGAGGAATCTCCCACTGGGCCAAGCTTCAATATCTTGCTAGTCGGCCCTGTTAAAATATCTGATCAATCTGATTGCATGCAGGCATTGTTCAGGTATTTTGTTTTTTATTTAACTACTAATATTAGAGAATGCAATGAAAAGAATCTCTGACCATTTTTTTTACAACCAGATAGCTAAGAAGTCAAAGAAGAGTGTAGTATTGGCTGCTGGACCCAAGTGCAGATCACTTAAAGTGACATTAAACCCTCAGATTTTTTAACATAAACCAATACTGTAATGTGTGCCTTACTGTAATCCATGGTAGTTTCCCTTCTCTTTGCTGCTCTTCCTTTTAAATCTGTATCTCTTCTCATGCTGGGGGAGAACTTCCCTTTTGCAGCTGAGTGCCTCTTCCTGTAGTGCTGGCTCAGGTTGTGAACCTGCACACAGACACCATGTATTAATTTCAAAAACAAGGCAGCCTGCTGCAAAACAGAAGTTCTGCCCAGCATGAGAACAGATACAGATTTAAAAGGAAGAGCACATGGTTGACCTGCAGGAAGAGCAGCAAAGAGAAGGGACGCAAGCATGGATTACAGTAAGGCACACATTATAGTATTGTTTTATGTTAAAAAATCTGAGGGTGTAATGTCACTTTAATGCTAAGAACATCTACAACAAACTTTTAATAGTCTTTAGAGCAGCAGCACACTGCAAAGCCAGCAGCTTCAATCAAACTGACATTGCTGGCTTGGGATTAGCACAGGGTATCTTCAGCTTGTGCCAGGTAATTAAGATGATGTCAGGCTGATGTTTAGGCAAGGTTCATTATATATCACACAATACCTGGCAAATGGACACTGAAATCATTTTCTTTTAAATTGTTTTTCATTTAGATTACAAATACAGTTTATTCGCTCAAAATATACCTGGAAGATCTATAGAAGTTGCACATTTTATGGACTAGGGAAACCTAAAAATATTTATAACATGGTAATTAGGTATAATATGATATTTAAAACTATTTTTTTTTTCCATTTTAGATTAAATATATATATATATGGAATGCACCGATACCATTTTTTCAAGTACAAGTGATACTTGTCCAAGTACTCACAGATACAAGTACTGATACATTTTTGTTTATTGTCATGTGACAGTTTTTCTAAAACAATACAGACTAATGATTTCAGCCAAAGATAATGGCAAGTATTGGCACTGGTATCTGAACTGGTATCTGAACTGGTATCTGAACATCCCTATTTAAAAATATGCAAAATCTCGAGGCACCCCAGTCTAAAATATCACAGATTTTAAGGGGGACCCCACGCAAGAACACACAAAAAAGTGTGTTTCCCCCTCCACATTAAAGCGCCCCCTTCAAATTAAGATTCCTCTTAGACAGTTGTAACTTGAATGTGAAATATCCTCATTATTCACCATTGTATTCCTGTTCTAGTGACAACCCAAAATGCTGGAATTTCCTTTACTTTAATGTCTGAGCCAGCACCTCCTCCTGCAGCTATATACACCCTAACCTTCCCCTTCAGCTACTATACGTACAGTGCTCCCCCCCCTTCAGCAGCCATATATGCACTACCTCCCCTCATACCCAACATCCATATACTGTATACTCTAATTCTCACCCTTCAGCAACCTTGCATACTGTATGTTACCTCTCCTCCTCCAGGAATCATAAATGCACTACCTCCCCCCATATCCAGCATCCATAAATACTCTAATTCTGGTCAGCAACCATACATACATTACCTCTTCCCCTCCATCTATATATGCACTACCTTTCCCCATACCCAGCTACCATAGAAGCGAATAAAGTGAGTGCCTATCCCAGAAGAAAAATGCCTAATATTGTACTCTAATTTGGAGAAGAGTGGAAAGGTACTGTTAGACCAGTTGGGTGAACAATTATTGTATTTATGCCATAATTATTCCAGCCTCTTTTATTTCTAAATCAAAACTTGCACTTTATAGGTTTTGTCATCCTAGTTATTATCTCTACTTGACTCTGGGCACCAGTAAGTTCTTTCTGTTTGTGCTGCCATATGTGGTTTTACATCGGCAGTAACCTTGATAGCCAAAGATTTGCTTTTCCTGTGGAAAAACTCCTGATGGTAGCTATGAGAGTGATTATTATAGGATTTGTGGATTGTGAAATGTTACAGCAACAATGCACATAACTCTGTAACAAGGTCAGATTATTTTAACCAATACTGATCTTTCTGTATTTGACTAATGGTCATAAAGGTAAAGATAACCATTAGTTTGACTAGTATGGTTTATTTTTAGAATGTTGATAGCATTCACATATGTGCTTAGTTAAAGTGACACTAAAGTTAAACCTTAAAAATGTATTCAAGTACCAACTATTAACAAAAATGTATGTTATTTGTGTATCACTCAGCTGTAGATCCTCAAATCATCTCTGAATTGGTGCTGACACTGTCCTTCATTCTATTTGGAGGGAGGCTACTTTTATTCCCCATGGTCCCCGTGCGTGTGTTCTAAATTAGCCACCGCTCCAAGCTTGCTCCTGTGATGGACTACAATCTCAATACAAATTGGTAAACTAAACGTGAGATTGTAGTCCATCACAGGAGCGAGCTTGGAGCGGTGGCTACTTGACAACACACACACAGACCATGGGGAATAAAAGGGGGCCCTCCAGAAGGAAGGACAGTGTCAGCACGAATTCAGATTGTATACAAGAGAGATAAAGAAAAGCGGGGCTTTAAAAGTGTCCAAACCATACAGAACGTCCATCAGGTGATTGTGAGACAGTTTAAAAGTGGCTCACCCACGAATTCAGAGATGATTTGAGGATCTACAGCTGAGTGATACACAAATAAGCTACATTTTTGTTAATAGTTAAGGTATTTAAATACATTTTTAAGGTTTAACTCCTGAGTTTAGTGTAATTTTAAGAAAGGGAGGATGGGTCATTGTCAGCACATAGCAGGCTCAAAATATATAAACGCTAATTTATGTACTGTATTTTATGTTGACTATAATAATATAACTGGATGAGTAATTTTCCTGATAGTGTATTCTAAGTTTCTGTTGCCCAGCGAATGGGACACAGGTTTACTAGCACTTCACTGACCAGCAATGCAAGTGAGCAGCCCTCCATGAGCTGGATCTGCCACCTTTTGGGGACCTATGGGCAGTTTTAAAAGTGGCAGTGGGGTACCGGGTGCTGGAATGTTCTTTGTGTTCCAGCACTGCAAGTACACCTGTAGTACTGTCAGGCAGAGTGATTTGGTAAGTAAGCACTGACTACCAATGTGAAGGTGGTGGTGGTGGGGGCGGTTAAAAGCACTGCCAATCACCAGCATTGCAAGGGTTTAGGGGGGTTAACACTGCCACTAACCAGCAATGCAAAGGAAGGGGGGGTGCAATGATTAACAATGCAAGGTGTGTGTGGGGGGCGGGGGGGTATGGGTTGACAGCCCTGCTACTGAACTGAGAAGCAATGCATGTGTGTGACACCGAAATGCATGGCAAATAGCAATAAACACATGCTATTGTGTGGCCCTCTGGGAGTTTCAGTTACTGCACTTGAGGTCCTTTTTAAAGTTGACCACCATTGATCTAAGCAGCTATGATAACCTGACCTTTTTTTCTACTTAGAAATTAAACACATACACATAAACATGCTGCAATACCTAATTTGTTACAGTAGGTATTTTTTTGTGCAATAACAGCAATTTACAAATGTCTAATGTCAGTAACAATTGTATGTTTTTAAAAGTAGCCATAGCCTCCATAGTCACCAATTAACCTAAACGTTTGAAGGTTTCTCTCCATCTTAAATCCGTGAACTTCCATTTTGTAAAATATACCTGGTTAAATATTTGGGATTTAATAATAATATTTTATGTAATAAAAATATTATAGTAATAGCAGGCTTGCACAAAGATTTTAGTTTTGTTATTGTTTATTATAAACCTGTTCAGTTTACACCACCATCATTGTCAGACTTGTTGCCACCAATATTACCAGTAGCTTCTAAAAAAGAGAAATTAACTCCATAGTTCATAATCTATACCAGCACCAGTGCATTCACCAGCTATCATCACCATGCCATCCAGCTACAACATTCTCCAATGACAATTGCGCTCTAAAATGAGATAAGGAGCTTAAATTGTAAGCTCCTTGAGGGCAAGGGCCTGATGTGAATGAACAGTATGTAAAGCACTGTGTAAATTTGCCAAGCTATATAATTGCCTGTAATAAATACATAAAATACAAATACAAAAAAATAAATACATAAAAAAGCATACTTCCTGTTGCTGATGGCTATGTTCACACTCTCCACTTCATCTGTAAAGAGAGCCATCTATTCATTTCCATTACATGAGGGTGGGGAATAATAGTTTACAGAAGGAAAATAAGATTGTTTGTGCTTTCAGTTCAGCTCACCAGAAGTTACAAGGACATCACATTTCTCAGACGATCGACAGGTATTTTCTGTACTTGCTGTGTTCTTAGCCTAAAAAATGAAAATGTAGCCATCAAATCAAAGGATTGGTATGCTGCAATATATTTCTGCAGCCATGCACTAACAAACCAGAAACAGAATACAATGTATGGTAAATATATGGGGGGTTTTTTCTTCTTTTTTTTAGGGGATCTCTAGGTAGGATAGTACATCTCAGCCTTTCAGTTTCACAGCTGCTCCCCAAAAATGTAAGTCTCAGAGAGTACTTGTGCTAGCCCAGGTTGATGAAAGGCACCCATAATTTACTCTATTAACTGCAAGCTATGCACACCACAGATTTCTTTTAAAATCGATTGCTGTGACGCAGGTCTCTCAGAACACATACAACACCTACTGCCTGTGGGAAGATTTCTTTTTTATTTCCTGTTCTGGTGAGTGACTACAGAGGAAAAGGGGAGTCTATCCAGTAGATGTTCAACAGCATTGAAAACAATTGAAAGAGGATCTAACGCTTTCCCTACTATATGTGTCTATGTGGCAGGGATTTGCCTTACCTCCTGTCTTGTTAACCACTCATTGAGTAAAGGGAAACCTCCCCAATGCAGGCACAGAAAACAATAAAAACCATAGAGAGGTTTAAATTAAAACGTTTAGCCTGGAATTCCATTTTACCAAATAGTTGTAGGACTTTTTCTTTAAACTTACTTTTTATATGTACAATATTAACATAAAAAGACATAGACCCTGATTATTGGGCCTATTTATAGAGTTAAAAAATACTTGCCCACCTGTGCCAGGAGTTTCTATGAATTGTCAGGGTTCTCTAAAATTTGACATGGCAAGTCATTAGAGTTAAAAGAGAACTAAAGTCAAGCATTTATTTGGCTTTAGTTGTCTTTTTAGCAATGCCCTCCTGTGACCCAAACTCAGCATATAGCTGGTTACTGCCCACTATATGCTGATAGCGCAGAGCCGCACTGTAGCCGGGAAGGATCCCGACAATATTGACAGGATCCACCCTGCTGGCTGATTGACAGCTGGCTCTGCCTTTCTAAAACCAAAGCCAGCTGTGCCCACCCCCACCCCTTCTGTCCCTCCAATGTAATATAAAAACAATATATTATTGAATTTCCATAAATTCTATCCCACTCCTAATAACCATATCCATCTAGAAGATTGTAAACTTAGTTATTGAAGATGCCCATAGGATGTACTTCCTCAATGCACAGACACTATTTCACTCAGCCCTGTGAATATGAACTTCCTTGTGTCACCACTCTTAGTGATGGGCCGCACAGGCCCAAGTTCGGTTCGAATTCGAACTTTAGAACATCCAAAAAGTTTGAATTCGAACTCAATGCAAGTCTATGGGGGTAGAACTTTCAAAAACAATTGTCCCCTTTAAGAGGGTTTATATGCAAGTTATTGGCCATAAAAAGGGTATGGGGATTTGGGTACGGCCCTGGGGGCCATGAATCAATGAAAAAAAAACTTTAAAAAAAAATACTGTTTTTAAAGGAGCAATGATTTTAACATCACCTAAAGGTAACAATAAAAATGAAAAATTCCTTTAAATATCGTGCATGGGGAGTCCTCTTAAACTGCCTGTAAAGTGGCACATCTGTACGATGTATAGAACCTGCTGCAGCAAAACTGACATTTGCAAAGCAAAAAATGACATTTGTTTTTTTTTTGTAGTGTGCGGTTCCCCCTTCCAAACAATACCAGACCGTTTAGGTCTGTTAGGAATGTTAAGAGGGACTCATTAAAAAAAAAAAAAAGGGCGTGGGGTTCCCCCCAAAAGTCATACCAGACCGTTAAGCTCTGGTAGGAATTTTAAGAGGGACCCCATGTAAAAAAAAACAAATAAAAAAGTGTGTGGGGTTTCCCCTTAACGTCATACCAGGCCCTTAAGGCCTGGTAGAAATTTTAGGAGGGACCCCATGTAAAAAAAACAAATAGAAAAGTGTGTTGGGTTCCCCCTTTAATTCATACAAGGCCCTTAAGGTCTGGTAGGAGTTTTAAAGAGGAACCCCACCCCCAGAAATGTGGGGGGAAAATGTGCCCCCCCCTAAAATTCCATACCAGACCCTTGATCACAGCATAGGCCTGGCAGGGCCGGAAAGGGGGGGATCCGAGCGAGTGCCCCCCCTCCCTCCCATACCAGGCCACATGGCCTCGGCACTGGGAGGGTGCTTTTCCAGGGTCGCCCCTGGAAAAAAACCCGATGGGAACAAGGGCCTCTTCCCCACAAGCCCTGGGACATTGGTTGTGTGGGTGGGGGCAGGGGGCGTATTCACATCAGGTTACCCCTTTAATAAAGGGCCACCCAGATGCAACCCCCCCTTGTGAATGAGTAAGGGGTACTTGTACCGCTACCCATTCACTAAAGGGTTAAATAAACGTTTTACAAAAGAGGCCACACTTTTGAAAAATCCTTTATTTGAAAAAAAAAAAACATAAGACAAGTTTTTGACAAGTCTTTTATTTAAAAATAAATAAATGGATCCACCGACGTAATCCATGGTCAATCACGAACGTCGAGCCCAACCCTAACCACTCTAACTAAACCTAAAACACGACGTTGGGACTTTCCACATGATCATTGATTGCTGGAAGCAGTACTTGATGGGCTATGTAGTGATGAGAAATTGTAGGAATTGCCTGAACAAGGAACTTTGTAGCAGGATCACCAGGTATTATTATAATTTAATAATATCAAAATTTACTTTTGAAATGTCATTATTTGTTTACAAACACTTTTATGATGTTTACCAGCAGAAGATTATTTCAGCCCATTTGTGAAAATGTTTTATTATTAGTATGAAGGGATATTATTTCAAGGAAATCTGGTTGCAGATTAAAGAAAAATGCCAGAGAGGAATTTATTTTACAAAGAATTTCAGATATGCTGGTTATTGCTGCCAGGAAATCATTAACCCATGGAAAGGTTTGAAGGGCTGCTGCACTTTGTTTCAATGATATGTTTAAGGGAAGATCTTTTTGCAGAGTGCAAATGTACTGATATATATTTTTTTATTTTTTATTTTTTTATTTGTCAGTGTAATATACAATATTTCTTCACCCGGGTAAAGATTAAAATATTTGTTTCTATGTATATTTTTGTAAGAAATATGTATATGAAGACATAGTTGTGCACTACATAAGCAAAGTGTTCTTTCTGCTTTGAGTGTTGCTAAGTGATTAAACTTTACAGGTGTGTACATTCACACGGTGTGAACGCCCGTGCTGAGACCTGCTCCTTGGAGGGAAAGGTGTAGCATGTAATTGCCTGCAGCCGCCTGTACATCCCTGCAAGATGACGCAGTCGCACACAGCTACACGCCGACCTGAATCTTCATATCCATGCAGGTCCGGGTGCACGCACTTGGATGTAGATAGTGTAACACAGTGAAACTCTATCAGTCTACTCAGACCTGTTAAAAATAATAAAAAAGTACCGTAAATTTTGAATAAAAATGTTTCCCCTATGCCAACTTGTTTTTAACAGTAAATGTTTGGAGGGTGTCATCCTCTTCTTTCCTTCATTATATGGTGAGCCATAGGCACAGAACAAACATGAATATCAGGTATCTGACCCCACACAGATGTGCAGCAACAGATTACTTGTTATAGTGATCTATTAGTAGATGTAATCAGCCAGCAATAGATCACCATAGCACCTTTAACAGCTCTGTCCCAGCCTCCGTACTGTCACTACACTCCCAATATAAGCATAATATGGAGGCATGCCACTGAGAATGACTGTCATTTTAAAATGGTGCTGGCATGAATAGCGAGGTCACCATTTTAAAACAATGACTTGCAATCTGCATACACTGGGGTGTAACTTGGTATATTTTAGGAATATACCAAGATTACCAGCAATTTAAACCACCAATCCCTAATAATAGCATGCAGGGCCTTCAACGTGCAAGATATTAATGTAATGCAAAATAAAGCTGCTTTATCAAACTGTGTCTATTTTGTACAAGGAGGATAAAGTGGAAAAGTATTGGCTTTCCTGGTGAAAGCCAAGCAACCCCCCAGTTTATATACCTAGAGTTCAGAAAAATCATAATGAGCTTATCTATCCTCATGAACAGATTAAAAAACAATATGTGGAGTTTTAATCTACCCACTACAAGCCTACAATAGCATAAATTCCACAGGACCCTAATGATTTCTTAGAAAACATCCAGTTCCTAATACTAGAGCAGGCCCAAAATACCCATTAGATAAACCATTTACAGGAGGATGAACTTGTCAGGAAGCCGGCTTCCTAGCCAATCAGAAAGCCGGGAAGCAGGTCATGACGTGATTCCTGGCTTCCTGATTGGTCGACAAGTGTTCTCTCAGGACACCCTACCAAAATTCATCAGAGAAGCCCCAAGACAAGCTTCATATCAGGCAAGCATACTTTTACAAATATTAGGAGATTGTACTTAAACACACATAAGCCTGTTGCTTCAATGTCCAATTGTCTTGCTGATCTTGTATGTTTTGTACTGAAAATATGCACAAATAAAAAGACTGTGAGACTATGCCACTGTAAGCAGTGTAAGCAGTAGCCTTAGGAGGTATGGGGGTATATTGATAACTGAACTAAATGAGGTGGCTATCTTGGTTTACCCATAATACGATGGTTGTCTAGAGATAAGGTGAATTCTTAATTGGCTTTTTTAATCTTTAAAATTGTCAGCTATATACATAGCAATCCCTAGGCTTTTCTAACATTGTTAGGGTTATTCACAAAAGGGTGATGTGTTTGGAGAAGGCAGGAGAAGTGAAGAATCTAGGACAACATAGCTGAACTGGAAAGTGAGCTGAACTGGAGAATTTTTCCAAATCCGCTATGTTGTCCTAGATTGTTCACTTCTCCTGCCTTCTCCAAACTCTTCACCCTTTTGTGAATAACCCTGTGTATAACACTGGACCTGGTTTTCAGTGCCCAGATAGCAAACGGTGCCCAGATAGAAAATACATGTAAGTAAATGTAAATCCAGCTTTTGTTACAATAATAATTTGTGAACAGCAATAAAAGTCCTTGTTCAGGCACATCCTGTAATCAGGTAAGACCACTCATAGTCACTTTGACACATGGGCCTTCCGTCTACATATCGGCTGCAGGAGATCAGCAGCACTGAGATGCAACACAGGATGAAAAAAGTTGAAAAAATTTATTTTTGTTCATGATACACATTGCCTTAGCAATGTCATTCAGTTAGGGTTTATATCTGCTTTAAGACATAAATAAACTGATTGAGTGATGTTTTAAATTTGTTCTAGACAGATGGCAACAGTTTACCATCTTGCTCTGCAACTGATAAATTAAGTCCTTGTATGTCTGTCATAATGATGTATTAAAGGAGAACTATGGGGTCAGTGTTTTTCCCCATAGTTCTCCTTAGGGTAACGGGAGGACACAAACTAGCGTCCTCCCCGTTACCCTAAGCTCAGTATACCGCGAGCAACAGCTCGCGGTATACTGAGACGCCGCAGCCAGAGCGGATCCCGACTTAGACGACGGGATCCGCCCAGCTGCGTGAGTGACAGCTGGCTCTGCCTATCTATCTGTCTTGATTGCTATAGATAGCACAATACTGCTGCAGATATCTTTTGAGGAAGTCAAGCATGTATGCATTAAAATACAGCTACATTTCCTCCATCAAAGCAGCATCACCTCTAAGCAAATCTTATTTAGAACCCTTCACCCTGGTGCACACTTACGACTACGTGGGAACAGTGGTCATCTTTCTCAACTTTATGAAATGAAGAAGAGGTATACTATATAGCTTAAAGTTACTAATCTCTGCCAAACATTTTGCAGACCGTGAAGAATTAATAACAAAAATGACTGGTTAAACCAACATGCTGTGGCTGCCAAAGAGGGATAAGTAGGCACCTGTTTGGTGGTTGTTTTGGGAGTCTAGGTTAAATTAGCTTACGGGGGTTGAGGATACTATACAATAAGTATAGTTGCCCTTTAAAAAATGGCAGCTCTTTTTGGGTGTAGGTACGGCAAGAATCTTTGTTATATTTATATAATAGTTTCATATTTTCCTGGCTGTACAAAAATCATTGGGTGGATTTCCTCTAGTTCCCAGACAGCAGGATATTTGTAATCCTTGCTGAAATGCACACTCTTATTTGCCTAAAACTCATCCATCTTTGAAAAATAGCAGTGTTGAGATGAACAGATAGAAAGCACATTGCAGCTGAAAGGAACCTGGCAGCAAATGGCCTTTTTACAATTCCTCCTCCTGGAGTTTACAAGTCTGTTGAACTCAGTCACCCATCATAAAGCCTCAGGTTACAACACTCGGCCTGTGTCTGCTAGTTTGATTAATCAGACTCTAGGATGCGGAAGCAGTGTTGTTATCTTCTTAGAAAAATGGATGACCTGTTACCTAGCTGGTTCAGCTTGATTCCAGTCACTTAAGTGCTGAGTCAGTCATGTTATGGACAGGAATAATTTATAAATACAGAACGTGGATTTCTTTTAAATGAAAAGAGGCAAACAGGTTTAAAACCAGCACAGCAACCAGTGACTATTGTTTCCTGTTATTAGTTACTATTCTTGCATGTATAGTTACCACTGCTTTATTGACCACTTGGCCAGATGCCAGGTGACCTATAAGGAGTCTATAGGCTTGGGTAATCTTGCACACTAAAACCCACTCATGAACAGATGACACACCGAGCCATGGCCTGTTTTGCTGCATCAAATTTTCTCAAGCCTTACACTGTGTGGAAATTAAAACTGACCATCTGAATATAACAATTGGTCCAAGAGTCCCACAAGCCAGAGCAGAAGTCAGATTTACCTATTTCAGCTGCTACACCTAGCTAACCCTTATGAACCAGGGCAAATAATAGCTATAGGAACCAATGAGGCCCATTAAGCCTGATGCCTCATGCGGTACCCATTGAGGAACGGTGGGGGGTACTGCTAGAAATGGTAAGGGGTGAGGAGGGGAAGTTAATCAAGGAGCAAGCACCCAGTTGATTGGAGATTTTTTTTTTGGTTAAGGTTGGTTTTAAGGGATAAAATAGACCTGTGGCTCCCTTATCTTATTGTGTTTATTTCGTTGCTTGAGACCCATTCATACTATGGGTCTCTGTTTTTCACTGTTTTGCTTGGATTGTGTCTTGTGCTATCAAATGTTATTGTAATATCAAATGATATTGTAACTATTGTATGTTAAAAAATTACCTAGGGCAATTAAAGACCTGAGAGGTCAAGCATCCGTCTTCCTGCACCATAACCATGTTTCTCCATGTACATATATGTGTTCTGTAGTTTGGCATCTGGTGAATGCCACTAGACCATGCATACCTGCCATGTGGGAGAGGTCGGATCCCCTCACCGTGGAACAGTGATTCACTAGGGTTAATTATATCAAAATCATCTGGTTTTATTGGTCAGCGTTTGTAACTTCATCTGAATTTGGTACCTATTGAGCAAATTGTGAAGGGTTGGACAGCTCGTAGACAGCGGCGGCAGAGGTTCTAAGATGCTGAGGAATTCCCTTTGGCTCCATCCAAATCCTGCCCTCTCCCCCAAAACCCTCTCTACTCCCAACCCCTTCTTTTCTTTTTCCTCTCTTTGCTTCTACTATTCTTTGCCCTGCTCTTTTATCTGCTTTCTTTTGCAGATGCTCATTTGCGTTTCCTATTCTTGAGGAGAGTATTCTGTCCCTTATGACATGGCATGGGAGCAAGGCAATCAAAATATTACCATTTTTCCTTATGCATTTTCTACTATGTGCTCTTATGTTATATATCTGATGTTGCTGCCTTACTTATTCATGTGTGTCTTTGATATGAATGGCACCACCACGCCCCCTACCGCCATAGAACGTGGCCCAGCTTGATTTCTGTGACCCAGTGGATTCTGGCTACGAATCGTGCCGGAACGCAATGGATATGGTATGACTGGGCCCTATCAGATATTTTCTTTAAACAACAGTAATTTGAAATATTCAAACCCATCCAGTTTACTTTTACTACAACCTTTGTAGGCTAAGCATATCTGGTAAACTCAACAAAACCAGTTTAAATCTCTGTATTTTGCATTGATTCACTCGTGTCCCTGACCACCTTTTGTGCACTGAGATAATAAAGCCAACAGCAGAGCAATGATAGTGGATTACCCTGTTTCCTTCTCATGATGAATATGTCCATATCTACTATATTGTTGTCTAGTAGTCAAGTAAATACGCAAGTATAGAAAAATGAAGAAACCACAAAGAAGAAGATAACTGTCTTATGCTGAACTCCAAGACACCAGCACAATACAAAAATGAATATACAGTATACATAAAAGCTGTTTACCTGCCAAAATCAGTATTCCTAAGAATGGATACTTTCACTTACCGATTTCCTCCCCACTACCCCTGTGAGAGAGAAAGGACAGGCAGCACGCTGATAAGCTCATCACTGTCATTCTGCCCTTTCCCTCTATTAGCATTCTTCTTGCACTGCAATCCAATTGATTGGCTTCTTGTGCTGCTTCTTCCTGCCCTTCTCTGAGGTCTGCTGTACAGTAGGTTGCAAGAGGCTGATACCAAGTCAAATCCAGGTATTTACACTGCTTATTAATAATGTATTGATGATTACAAAACTGCAATAATTTGTCTATTTTATATCTGTCTGGATTTCAGCTTTAAACTAAGAAAAAGTACAGGTTACATTCTAGTAAATAAACACTCAGGGATTGCTTCTTAGGCAGAGTAATTTGAAAAACAATCTTTCCCTTACACATAGTGTTGAGAATTTATAGAATATCTGCAAACAATAAGCAAGTTTTAGTGAAATGCAAAGCCAGAATCTTTATATGCAAAAAAAAAAAGCGAAAACAAAAAATGTACCCCTGACAATTGCTATTATTTACAAAAATAAGAGGTTTTACTCCTTGATGGTTTCTTTTCAGATTATTTGATGTATGTGGCTGCATGTGATGCAAAATGTTAGCAGTTTCAGAGACAGGCTCCTTATCTTATGCATAATGTATTTATTCATTTAAATTCAAACTTGTAAATCTCTCAGGCCTCTCAAATGGTGCTGTCAAAATCATAATGGTTTGTTATAAACCTTGATAAAAGAACAGGCAGCAAGCAATCGGAAATGTTGAGCATACATAAACTAAAATTAAACCCAGGTTACTACAAAAAATACATGCAATAATAGGCAACCTGTAGCCAGTATTCAAAATTCTACTCTTAGTGCAGAACTGCTTAAAAGGTTTAGAAATGCTTAGATAGAGGACCATTCCTAATTCAAACAAACATTGTCCCCATTCTGGTCACATTTGGAGAGAGCAAATCAATTTTTGACAAGTCCCTTTGCCTTTCTAAAATCAAAGCCAGGACAATCTCAGAAAACTCAGTACTGTTGAATGTTATAGTTAAGATCTGTTTGTCTGGTCCACAGGGGGGCCAATGCATCTATTTTTTTGCATATAGGATTTGTAAAGT
>NW_017306281.1:3730688-3772077 GCF_000935625.1 Nanorana parkeri
GATTTGGTAGTTCACTATAAGTATACAATTTTCTGCTTTCCTGACGCCAATACATGGCAGCATACTGGACCCTCCCTTGGCTTTCACATTGAGTATTGTTATGAGAATTCCTGCCTAGGGAGGTGTGTTTAATTTATAGTATAACCAGTCCTGTGATTGGGCTGGGGCGGAGCTATACCCATCAGTATGCTGCCATGTATTGGCATCAGGAAAGGGAAATGACCGATAGTTAAGTATACCATTTTCCACTGTAAAACAGTGTAGCCTATTACGCTTGTTCTACAGCAGTAAAGTAACTGGCATAGTCTGATGTATATGTTACCCATAGAGTAACTGTAGTGCTATTGTAGGAATAACTGTCACGTCTCATTATTGCTTGCAACTGAACTGTGTCAAAATACCTACCAGCAACTTGTTCTTGTCTGTGCTCTTTAAAAAAAAAGATTTGCTGTCAAATTTGTGTCTGATTGCTGTTTATGAACTTTAAAAGCATCTCTGAAAGTTGCATCTAAAGATTACAGAGGCTATTACCTAACTTTTGCATGTGTCAATAAATGTCCAGACTTCACAGTGCCCTCCTTCATGTAGATACACTATATATAGCCCTGAAGCTAGTATGCAGGGAGGATTTTCCAGCTCTAAATAAGTGCTTTAATGGTCAATATTTCAGTTGCCTTCCATGATTCATTAGGATGAGCAAACTGTGAACCTAAGGACTTTGCCTTGCTCAGCACAGTCCTCATG
Source organism: Nanorana parkeri (assembly GCF_000935625.1). NCBI lineage: Eukaryota > Metazoa > Chordata > Amphibia > Anura > Dicroglossidae > Nanorana > Nanorana parkeri. The sequence continues at coordinate 3,731,433 of NW_017306281.1, forward strand.
CATAGACAAGGCAATAAACCTTATTTTCAATGAGGTCAGTTCACACCACAGCATTGTGATGATATGCACTAAAATAAAGTATGGCATACAGTACTTTTTGCAGCGTGTTGCTACGTAAACCCTAGATAGCAAAGCCACTGTGGTGACTAGAACTGAATGAAATGTCAATGTCACTGTCAAAAAGTAAAAAAAATGTTTTGCCTAAATTAAGCCTTCCTAGTAAAGTAATACTTTATTTCTCTTGACTTCTCTTAAGCTAGAAAATCTCAGATTTTGACAGAGGTATTCACATTTTATGTGCATTGAAAACAACAAACTGCTGAATTTGAAATATATTTCCTGGTTATTAAATGTTGAATCAGGCTGTGAAATTTTGTGTTGCTAACCAAAGATTTGCTGATTTATCTAGATTTTCCATTCGCATTAGCTAATCTCCAAGTAGAAAAAAAATGTGTAAGTATGGGACTTTTAAGGTACCAAGTGACAAACATTGATGAGAATACAACATCGTTAATCAAAAAGTTTTTAGTATACAAAGGGTTAACAAAGCATAAAAACATGGTTAATATGTGCACGCTTTCATTAACATGATGGGTAATACCTCCAAGTAACTTCTCCAGAATGACATTTTTAAGGCATAACAGACCATAGAGTACATAATCCATATGACATGTTCTTCCGATCATATAACACTGACAAGAACAAGTTGTTCTCAACGCATTTCGCACTCCAAGCGCTTCCTCAGGAAATGGAGGAAATCTAAATAATCACATAATGAATGAATATATACCCAGAAGGATAATATTCACCTAATTTGATATTCATATAGTATATAGTACTACTGGTATCATCTACCAATGTGGAGGATAATCCGCGTGTAACCAACCAAACCAAGAAGACAGAACCCAAGGCCCAAAGAACGTGATAGAGGACCAGGAGATCGCCCAGAATGATGGGAATGGGAGTGGTGTACAGAAATACATATACTGTACAATACCTAGACCAAACAAAATAAGGGGGAAAAAATCACTAACAAACACCAACCAAGACCTAAAAAAGGCCAGGGTCTAATACCCCACTTATGAGGCTTTGAACACATCAATGGCAAAACGTATGTAATAGAGAATAGATGTTGCAAAAATAAATAATAGAAATCCTCCCTTTAATACATGTACTATAATTAAATTAAAACGCCATGAGGAGTTCAAAAGCACTGAGCAGAAGGGGAAATAAACTGACCTGTAAAAGTCCCAACAGCAGCTCCTACTAGAGCTACAGTATATCATGGGTTACCACAATACCGCTTATGGTATTCAATGTGTACCAAGCCGTAAAAGGAGAGAACCCCAGGGTCAAAATTGTGATGTCATCCAATATGACGACTAATGGGTGTCGTCATTTTGCCATTCGAGGCTAAGTAAATGTGATCATGTATGCGTTGGGACAGAGATCTACATAAAAGGCACCACAGACGAATATAATCAGATAGACCACCCTTTTAGTGGTACAATCAATACGGCGTCTGGGATACCAAAGCTTCCCAATCGGTAATCTCACAGAGTTTCCTTGCTTAATATAACTACAGTAATTACAGTGTTGGCACCTAAATGTACCCAAATCTATTTGTTTATTTCCCCTTCTGCTCAGTGCTATTGAACTCCTCATGGTCTTTTAATTTAATTATAGTACTTGTATTAAAGGGATGATTTCTATTATTTCTTTTTGCGACATCTATTCTCTATTACATACGTTTTGCCATTGATGTGTTCAAAGCCTCATAAGTGGGGTATTAGACCCTGGCCTTTTTTAGGTCTTCGTTGGTTTTTTTTAGTGATTCCCCCCCCCCCTTATTTTGTTTGGTCTAGGTATATTTCTGTGCACCACTCCCATTCCCATCATTCTGGGGGGTCTCCTGGTCCTCTATCACACTCTTTGGGCCTTGGGTTCTGTCTTGTTGGTTCGGTCAGTTACACACGCATTATCCTCCACATTGGTAGGTGATACCAGTAGTACTATAAGAATATCAAATTAGGTGGATATTATCCTTCTGGGTATAAAATTATTCCTTATGTGGTTATTTAGATTTCCTCCATCTCACGAGGAAGCGCTTGGAACGCAAAACGCGTTAGCTCCTGTGTCATTGAAAGAAGAGGCAGTTCAGTGTTTGTCAGGGACCCAGAGGGGCCGTTCCTTGTCAGGTTCGCAGGCGCGGGCATCGGGCACGGGTAGCACCACCTCCTCCCCCCGGCAGGGCATCTGACGCTGGTGTGGCCAGTGCGCGTGCGCAGGTCACGCGCCGGGTGCGCGGTACGCAAGCCGCATGCGCGGACGAGCAAGCATAGTGCGCGCGCACACCATTCCATGCCACGGGTGCTACTCAGGCTGGGGGAGGACTTCAGCCTTCACCACTTGCCCTCAGCCTTGTGACTGGACTCTGACAGGGGAAGCTTCCTGGTTGCCTTGACAGCCAGGGGGCGGTACTGGGTTCCCTGATTATTTAAAGCTGGTCAGAGCCTTGACTCATTGCTGAGTTATTCTACCTCATGGTGAACACCCAGCTCCCTCCTGTGAACCCATTGTTTGATTTGACTTCCCGGCTACCGACCCTTTTGCTTGACCCTTCGACTACGATTTCTGCTGCCTGCCACGACCCGGAACTGGACCTGACTCCCCGATTGGACTATCCTTTTGTACTGCGATTTTTGGACTTTGTTTGTCCCTGCCAAGGGGTTCCACACCTGGCCCGTTACTCCAGCCCTGACAGTGTTATATGATCTGAAGAGCATGTCATATGGATTATGTACTCTGTGGTCTGTTATGCCTTAAAAATGTCATTCTGGAGTAGTTACTTGGAGGTGTTACCCATCATGTTAATGAAAGCGTGCACATATTAACCATGTTTTTATAATTTTTTTAACCTTTGTATAATAAAAACGTTTTGATTAACAATGTTGTAATCTCTTGGATTTTTCACTAGGTAACCTAAAAGCCCCATACATTTTCTACTTGATATACTAGGGGTGTGGCACCAATAATTCAGGATTCGTTCACGATAATTTGTTCTACGTAATCTCAAAGAACATCGATGGCTGAAGGCAGCATAGCCTACAATACTTCTCTCTACACACACACTATACATAAATACCAATGTAAAATGCTAAAAGTTAAAGTGAAACACCATATTTAAAAATATAGCAACCATATAAAACAGGTTTGTCTGTTTGTTACTTTGCTTTTGCAAAATGTATTCTCAGTGCAATGATGTGATAATTACTCCACCTGTTGATTTACTAAGTGTACATATACTGACCTGTGATGCACAGTGTTTTTTTCTTTTCCATTTTCAATTATAACTGCTGTGCCTTCTGCACTTTGGGATGAGGTCATCAAGTGTGACTTGACTATTGCAAGGCATTATTGTTTGAGCCCTCTAGGAGAGCACATAGACGGAGAGATGAAAGAGGAAAATGGATCTTAATTTACAGGGCGCGGACAGAAGCATCTAGTGTATGCACAGGAAAAGGACCAACGCTATCTATAAATGGTAAATGCAGCATCCCCTACTGGAACTTACTATGAGGACTGTACAAAGCATTATAGTTTCTTCCTGGAGAATACATAAAGTTTGATGTTTCTCTGGAAGTTATTTTTATGTGCTATTCAATGTATGGACTTTTAAATTCCTACCTGCAGGGTCGGATTTACTCTCTCTGCTGCCCCAAGGCCAGGTTCCTCGATGGGCCCCCCTCCCCGCAATGGAGAATGGCAACCAGATGGTGGGGGTGAAAGGTTGGTTTAATTTTTTTTTCTTTATTTTATCACTTTATTTTTTTTTTACATTTTTATCTTATTATCTTCTACTTTTTTATCATTTTATTTATCACTTTTTTAATTATTCCTAATTTTTTCTACTTTTTACATTTTTTATTTTATTTATCAATTTAAATTTTTTTTTTCACTTAACTTTATTGCTATCACACAGGAGCTAACAAGCCCCTGTGTAATAGCATTTGGAGGTGACAGGTTCTCTTTATTGAACCGAGTTCTCTGCTCCCCGCTCTCCATCCTGAACTACTTTGCTGTTGTCCCTGGGTCCCCCAGAAGAGCGGGGGACCCAGAAAACCACAGCGGGAGGGAGGCAGCTAGGTGGGAGAGAGACAGTCAGAGGTGGGGGATTGCCCATGGGGGCGTTGGCGGGGACCTGCAGGCTTATTACAAGTGATCTTGTCGGCATTGCCGGGATCATTTGTACTTAACGAGCGCCCAAAGCAGGTCTAAATGTAGAAAAAAACTACCTGCCCCTCTACTCCCTGCTGCCGCGGGGGCCAGGCCTCAGTGGCAAATCTGGCCTTGCTCACCTGTCATACTGCCTAGTGCCTCATTCCAGTGCTGGCTCTTTTCCCGTGCCTCATTCCAGTACTGCGTCTTTTCCCGTGCCTTGTTCCAGTGTGGGGTCTTTTCCAGTGCATTGTTCCAGTGTGGGGTCTTTTCCAGTGCCTTGTTCCTATGTGGGGTCTTTTCCTTTGCCTTGTTGCAGTGTGGGGTCTTTTCCTATGCTTTGTTCCAGTGTGAGGCCTCTTCCTGAGCCTCGTTTCGGTGTGGGATCTTTTCCTGTGCCTCGTTCCAGTGTGGGACTTAGATAATCAGGCGTGCCAGAGATAATTCCATTGCGGGCCGGTTCTGGCCCGCGAGCCTCGAGTTTGACACGTATGCTCTAGAGCTTATATCAATGCATACGCACCCCAGTCTGTGACAGTGTGGATTTTTGTATATTGTAAGTGACAGTTGGATGCTTCCAACTGCAGTGCAGCTCTGTGCTGTCAGCCAATAGTGGGCACCAATCCACCATTTGCTGACTTTGAGTCACACAGGAGTACATTAGTAAATGTACTTCTGTCACCCAAAAAAGAAGTACAGCCAGAAAAACATTTTCCCCGTTGGTCTGTGACGCAGTTAGTGAGTTTCCCTTCCTGTCTGGTGAAAGGTTATCCCTGGGTCAGGAGGTGAAAATCTCTCTAATTGAACCCTGCACAGCAATAAAACTATGACATTTTCGAATCTTTCACTACGCTATCCAAAACAAAAAGGTTTTCACTATGGATACACTTTAATATTAGAGGAGATGCTGAGGCAGAAGAGGTTTATTATTGAAAAATGTAAAATTGTACATTTTGGGGTTAAAATATACATGCAAGCTACTCATTAACCGGAGAAATTACGGTGTAAAAAGATTTGGGGTCCTAATTGACAGCAGACTTAGTAACCTCATGCAATGCCAGGCTGCAGTAAATAAGGTAAGCAGGGTACTATCTTGCATTAAAAAGGGAATGTTTTCAAATTGATAATTTTGTACCTTTACAAGACCCTGGTTTGGCCTCATCTTGAGTATGTGGTTCAGTTTTGGTCACTGATCCACAGAAAGGATGTCCTTGATCTGGAATCCAGAGAAGGGTAACAAAACTCATAAAGGGGTTAAAGGGCCAAAGCTATGAGGAAAGATTGCAAACATAAAAAACTTATATACGCTGGAAAAGAGGAGATTAAGAGGGGGGCATGATACAAATGTACAAATTGTTTCATCAGTGAGGGTAGAATCAGTAATAAACTGTTTACTGTTAGTTCACTCAAGAAGACAAGAGGTACCCCCTGAAATTGGCACAAAAAAGGTTTCATCTCAAACAGCGAAGGGGATTCTTCACTGTAAGAGTGGTAAAATTGTGGAACTCCCTTCCCCAAGCAGTGGTATCAGCTTAAGAGTATTGACTCATTCAAGAACCATTTAATTGCTTCCCTCAGAGAGCACAATATAAAGGGGTACAGGTACTCTTAGCAACTCATACACATGTACTCACATAGGTTGGACTTGATGGACCGGTGTCTTTATTCAGCCTCAACAACTATGTAACCATGTGTTTATTCATTGTAATAGTATCTGTGGAGAGATGGGGGGGTATGCCCTGAATGGTGTAGCAGGAGTAAGTGACGCTTTGATTATTCTGTGTAGCATGGCTCCCAAATATCGAGTGGTTATGAGTATCCTACACTGTGCAGCTCCTGGCTCCAGAAGTGCCCCAGAAGTGCCCTGCTTATCCTGTGCATATCCAGTTCTCTTGACTGATGCTTTGAGCTTTGTGGTACCAACACAGGCCAGTACCCTGCACAATAGCACTACTAATAACAGCACAGCCCACTGCCCTTTACAGGAGCATTACTGATACCTATGTAGGAGCATTACTACTCTAAAACCCATACTACTTTGTCTAGGATAGTCTTAGCAGTTGGCTCTCACTAATTCATAAGATTGAATATATGGTTAGTGGACTTTCTGATCTTTCCCCATTGGTAATACAATTTAAAATAATAGAGACATTTCTCTAACTTGAAGATGAAATCCTTTTTTGGTTAGAATGGTTTCTAAAATCCTCTCCTATACATTCTTGTCGAAGTTATTTTTTAGGGTAGAATAAATGTTTTCCACATTGGTAGTCTGGGGTGCTTTAAAAACCAACAAAAACTTATGAATCAAATCTTGGTTATTAAAACACATATAAGTGGGAGCGGAATCTGATGGTGCAAGTGAATAGAGTGGTATAGAAATATACAAATAATACTTCTATTATTTCTTTCAATTGAGAAGAGGCACAGGATCTAGTCAAAGCATTGTGCTAAAGAAGGCATACCATTAGGGTTTTTGCAACATAGAATGAAATAAAGTAGGAGACAAAGTAGGTACATTCATTAGCAGCTATGACATGGGTTCAGCAGCCAGCTGCATATACAGTATATACTTTAATTGCCCTTATATACAGTATAGGGGTAATTGAAAATGAAATTGTCAAAGTAGTCTTTTCTACCTTTAAAATAGAAGATACAATCGATTGATTCTTTAGTAATTTTATATGCCTTTAAAAACAGCATACAAAGATGAACATTTTTGATTTCTTTGTATTGCATGTTCAGTGGTTTGGGTTCACTTCTATTTCTCTTGCCATCACTATTTGCTAGAGGTGCACCGAAATGAAAATGTCAAAACCGAAACAAAACCGAAATTTAAAAAAATGTCAGGCCGAAACCGAAAATGTTTTTATTTTAAACTTTTTCAAAATGTTCAAATATTTTATTTTTATTTATTTTTTATAAACTTTTTCATTTTTTATATTTATTTTTATTTATTTATTCATTCATTTTTTATTAAATATTTGTATTTTTTACTTTACTTTTAGGGGCTTCGGGGAAATATTAGGGGTCTAAACAGACCCCTGATATTTCCCTTTTAAAATAGAAAAAGGACACTATAGGATACTTCTGTTTATCTTCACCCTATAGCAGAGTCACTCGTCCTGGCACTTCATCTTGGGTCAGCTTCCACCTTTACCTGGCAGGACAGCTTTAAGGCGCCCATACACTGCACGATTCTCGTACGAGAATCACGGGTAATCCCGCGATCGTACGAGAATCGTGCAGTGTGAATGAAGACGGTCGCACGTGTTTTGTCTAAGGCGCATGCTAGAAAACCAGCCGTAAATCTTACGATTTTCGGCTGGTTTGAATGATGCTCGGGAGACAAATGCCGAACGGGCCGGTGTGCGCATGCCCGTTCAGCATTGCAGTCATCGGAAGCCCGCCCCTCAGGGGGGCGGGCTTGCGATGATCGCAATTACGATCTGCCTGTCCAAGATGGGCAGATCGTACGTTTTTTAAATTACTTTACAGCCATCGCAAGACTAAGGTCTTGTGATGGTTGTAAAGTGTATGGCCACTTTTAGGCTCAAATCCAGGCCTTCATTTCTAAACACATGTAGACCTGCTCTTGACAAAAGGGCTAGCTGAATAGCAAACAGCAAACTGTGAGGAGGACACTATCTGATTCACTGCAGCTTCTAATCCACACTGTGAAAAGTTCACACAGCAAAACTCAAGGAAAGTTCAGCTTTATTTACCTTTAGCACTGTTCTTCTTTTATGCTAATTTTAGATTGAATAAGTGGCTTGTTAAGTTGACCATGCCATCCCTAATGTAATCTCATTTCTAAGGGGTGTAATATTCTGATGTGGCTGGGCAAGAAAACTGTTAACTCTGTAATAAAAACTGTAACAGACACAGTAGAATTTCTTACACAGTTGCTTTAAGAAATGAATGGGCTTACAGTACTTAAAAACATTGAGCTAGGAGGCAGGTTGATTGATTAATTAATTAATGCTCATAAATGACTGGTTGCACCACTGCTTTTCGCTTATGTTATTAAAATTAAGTAATAATTATATTTCTAATAAAAACATTTGTCTAATTATTGTGTTGAATGTCAGAATAAGTAAGCTTGGACAAATATAGGTTCAAAAAGCCATTTCTTTCCCGATTAAAGTGATATTAAAGTCAAAAGGAATTTAAGCTAATTCAAATGCTGAAGAAACCACTTACAATGGATGCTGCTTCTTAATGTTTTTTTTCCTGCAGAATCAGTTAGTCTCACCGAGCATTGGTCCTGACTTCCTGTTTTGGACTGACTCTTTTCTCAAGCAGAGTGCTATGCAGTCACCCTTTGTGTGGTTGTGGAGACATACACAGCTTACTAACACACACATACACACACACACACACACACACACACACACACACACACACAGCAACTCAAGCTACTCCCCTCCCCTGGCCCTCTTTCCTCCCTCCTCCAAGCTAGTAGATGAACAGTTGCTGGAGTCTGCACTGTCCTTTGTGATCTAGTACTGGACAAGAATTTCAGGGAAGCTGAGCTGAGAGACTTGGAAGCAGCTGTTCAGAAACATGATGATTTTAAGTGTTTGGGCAAAAATGTAAAGCAATGCTTTGCTGGGCAATTTGTCACGTGTCTTGGTGTAAGCCTGAAGTGACGAGGAAAGCCTCCCCTTGCAACTCTCGTCTAAGTCCAAATGGAGATGAGACAGCAGTATTTAGAGGCAGAGAGGGGCATGCATGCCTGTGACTGATTAGGATGCTTTGTAAATGCAGGGACACCGGCACTTCAGTATAAACGTGAAGATAAAGTCTTATTTATTGAAGAAATACGACACATCACAAAGATGCGAGGACCGTTTCAGGGTCACACAGGATCCCCTTCCTCAAGCAATGACATGTGGCAAAAGTACAGACACAAACCAATATAAATAGCAAACACCCACAGAGCAAGAACCAATCAACAGCAATCCAGCGACCCAGTGACGTCATGTATGACGTCATATTTCCACCGGGATCGAGTTCAAAATGCAGTAGTAAACATTACAAAAGGTAAACACAAAGGTAAACGCAGGCATGATCTGGAGTATCCACATGTGCTAAACCGCGATCTGAGCATTGCATGTAATCATAGGTCAAATATATAAAGTGAACGACTCACATACCATCTCCTAGCAGAAGAATAGATGCAGCGAGAAAACCGCTGTGTGCTGCTGGACCGGCCCGTCCTGATGTGTAGGTAAGGTAATCTACAATCACGGGCTTGGTGTCCACGCCCACTGCTCCCCTATTGGTTAGAAGGTACCACACATAAGTGTGATGCAAGCTGGGTTCCTCCCTAACTGCTGGTGCCTAGCAACATCAGACGCCTTCCGGGATAAGACGTGTGAGACGGCCGTATCGCCAGTTACCATAGCAGTGACGAGACCCTTTGCACAAGGCCGCGCGGGAGGAGTAGTTGGGGGAAACTAAACGAAACAAACCAAAAACATGTGTACCTACAGGTGATCTTTTGTGCCCTCGTTTGTTTTTGTTTTTGTTTTGCTTCATTTCCCCATCTACTCCCCGCCCAGCCTTGTGCAAAGGGGCGTCTCGCCGCTGCTATGGTAACCGGCGATACAGCTGCCTCACGCGTCTTATCCCGTAAGGCGTCTGATGTTGCTAGGCTACCGCAGTTAGGGCGGTACCCAGCTTACGTGTGGTGCCTTCTAACCAATAGGGGAGCAGTGGGCGTGGACACCAAGCCCGTGATTGTAGATTACCTTAGCTACACATCAGGATGGACCAGTCCAGCGGCACACAGCGGTTTTCTCGCTGCATCCATTCTTCTGCTAGGAGATGGTATGTGAGTCGTTCACATTATATATTTAACCTATGATTACATACAATGCTCAGATCGCGGTTTAGCACATGTGGATACTCCAGATCATGCCTGTGTTTACCTTTTGTAATGTTTACTACTGCATTTTGAACTCGGTCCTGGCGGGAATGTGACATCATACATGACGTCACTGAATTGCTGTTGATTGGTTCTTGCTCTGTGGGTGTTTGCTATTTATATTGGTTTGTGTCTGTACTTTTGCCACATGTCATTGCTTGAGGAAGGGGATCCTGTGTGACCCTGAAACGGTAGTCGCATCTTTGTGATATGTCGTATTTCTTCAATAAATAAGACTTTATCTTCACGCTTATAATGGAGTGCCGATGTCCCTGCTTTTAATGTTATATGACGGTTGCCGCCCGTCGATCACCGCAGCACCCGTCTGATTTTCTTTGGAGAACATCACTGAGCTTGGTCGCAGAATCGTCGCTGTTTTAGGTCAAAAGCGGTTTTAGACCAGGTAGAAAACAGCGATAGTAAATTAGAACTACTTGCAGAATTGAGTGATAGCGATTCGTTGGGAAATTCCTCAACAGACACTGAAAGTGAGGACAGCGAGGATTCTGCGACCGAGCTCAGTGATGTGCGAACTTGGTACTTTATTTACTGTGGTACGGATCAGGCAACGCCCCCAGAATTCCCATTTACTGGACCATTTTTTTTATTATTTTATTATAATTTTTTATAATTATTTATTATATATTAATTTCTTAAAATTGTGAAAAAGTGTCAGGCAGGGCACTGGACAAAGCTCTAGGGACAAAATTGAAGTGAAATAGTTTGATACATAAGTGTAATCATAGGAGATTACATTGTATTGTGTGTATTCTGTGTACATTGCAACTTTTCACTATTGAATTTCCCGCCTGCTGTGACGCCCGAAAACTAAACTAAAAGTTAGATGCCGGCATCTGACTTTTAGTTTCATTTTCGCGCCGCGTACAGCAGAGGACGCCGCGGGCTCGCAGGGACAAGGTAAGTGTCACTTTTCTCTGCAGCCCCGAGTCTGGCTCGGGGTTACCGCTCCTGGTATGGAAAATTCACTCCGAGCCAGACTCGGGAATAGCGCCAGGGAGGTTAAAGCCTCGTCTGATGTTGTATACATATTCTCTAATTCTAATCACCTATTTCCTAGGAGGTGCAACCTATATATTGTAGCCCGCCAAGGCATTCTAAAGCATAAACTACTCCCTCACTATCACATGAGATGAATTCTTTTATCTTAACCTGCGTATTATCCTTGTGGATCATGAAATGTTTTCTCCTCCTCACATTATTGGATGCATGTCTGCATGCATGACATCGGCCACATGCATAAAAACCTACTGCATCCAAGAATGTGACCGATTTCTTCCCAATAGGTGGATCAATGACACTTTTGGCTATTATGTCTTTTATAGATCTGGTCTTCCTATAAACAAATTTGGGTTTCAAGGGAAGTAACCCTTGTAGCTGTGCATCCATTCTCAAAATACCCCAATGCTACATAATAATCTTTTCTACATCTCTAAACTGAATGTTATAGTCTGAAATGAAGGCTAGCTGTCGACCTTTACATTCTGCCCCCTTGGGTTTATCTTTCAATAGATCCTCTCTCTGGATTTTTGATATCCGTTCAATTTCTTTAATAAGAGAGTCATCTTCATAACCTTTCTGGATAAACCTATTTTTAAAAGATCAGATTGGGTTCTGAAGTCTCCATTATTGAAACAATTTCTCCTAATACGCAATAATTGACCCCTATGTTTCTTAACCACGTAGGGTGGTGACAACTAGTCACGGGGATATAGCTGTTCCGTTCTGTATTTTTAAAATACGTTTTGGAGGCTAATATCCCATTCTCCACAAATATCTCCAAATCCAAAAATTGTATAGAATTTGACTGAATATTAAAGGTTAATCTAATATTCTTATTATTATCATTCAGATAGTCCAAGAAAAACTGCAACTGTTCTCTGGATCCTTTCCAAACCATAATAATATCATCAATATAATGTTTGTAAAACAACAACTGTACTGGCCTCCTGTCTAATATTGTTTCTGTTTCCCATTTGAACATAAATGGATTCGCTTTACTTGGTGCGAATTTCGCTCCCATAGCATCGCCAGATTTCTGCCTGAAGAACTTATTTCCAAACCAGAAATAGTTCCACAAGAGACTAAATTGAAGGACCTCTAATAAAAAAAAATTCTGTACTTCTTCTAAGGTCTCATCCTTTTGTAGTATCCATTTCATGGCTGATAGAGCTTCTATATGATCAATAATTGTGTATAGAGATGCTACATCTGCAGTAATTAAAAAACTATTTTCATCAAAAGATATACTATTTAACTCCTGTATTAAGTGTTTAGTATCTATCAAATAGGTGGAGCTCTGTTGTACAAGGGGCTGTAGAAAGAAATCCACATACTCCCCCAATCGATTAGTGACCGATCCAATACCGTTAACTAATTACATTGCGATGGTAAATATTTTTCCTCTTTTTTATTAAGAATTCCTAATGTCTTTCCCTTCTTTACAAGCTTTACTAGCTCTTTTTGATAGAGGGAGGTTGGATCTTTTCTTAGAGTTTCATAAGTATCTTGATCTGACAAGAGGCGCTCCATTTCTTTAATGTGGTCTACTTTATCCAAAACTACTATAGAGCCTCCCTTGTCCGCAGGTCTAACTACTATTTGTTTTTTTTGTTCTAAGTCTTTGATACCTTTGTTAATGTGAAAGGGAGTACGCTTGATCCTCAAAGGTAAATTCTCAATGTCTTTATTAACCATATTGTTGAAAACATCAAAACATATTTATTATTCCCTATATTCGGGTTAAACGTGGATTTATTTGCTATTGTAAAGATTTTGTATTGCTATGTTTTCAGAGTGTATACGGTAGACACTGACTGTTTCCATTCCTGTGAAGGGCAGTCTGGTCTATTCAGTGAATGGTGGTAAAGGGGAGTGTTTCCTGATTATAGATGTTACTATATGTGATCTAGAACGTCAGATGCTCCTGATCCCTGATGAAGTCACGCTGGACGTAATGCGCATAGGGCGGAGCATTTGACGTCACATTGATCTCTACGACTGACGGCCACAGTCATTTGAAACTCTTGCACATACTCTTAAGAGTATGGGAATCAGTAGAAGAATTGTGTGGGACCAACTGTCACCCCTATTTCACCAGGGATACCACCTCTATGTGGGCAATTTTTACAGAAGCAGACCCCTGTTCAAACACCTGTTCCTCCCAAAAAAAACAGCCTGTGGTACCGTGCGATCAAATCGGATTGGCTTTTCCCAAAATATTGTCCGCAAGAAGCTGAAAAGGAGGGAGTCAGCAAGTCTGAGGAATGACAAACTTTTGGCCCTCAAATGGAAAGAAAATGGGATGTTTACATGCTGTCATCCATACACCCTGATACATCAGTGGAAATCCAAGGAAGATCTGGCCAAAGATCCAAAGAAAATATGAAAGACGGGATCACGACTGGTAAATATATACCAAACATGTCAAGCCTTAAAATTGCGTTCGCCACGTGAATCCGCAAAAAATTTAAATACCCCAAATTTCCCATAGGGAACATTTTATACGCTTTTACCGCTCATCAGTTTAGTGCCAACAGTCATTGACAGTGCTAGAATTATTGCTCTCGCTCCGACGTTTGCGGCAATATGTAACATGTGTAGCGCAATTGTCGTTTTTGCACGTAGGCGCACCGACGCGTGTTTGCGTGTGTATGTGAGTGCACGTGGGGGACGGAGGTCTTAAAAAATTTTTTTTCCCATTTTATAATTTTTCTTTTATGTTACTTTAATGTTTAAAATTTTTTAACACTTAATTTTTTTTTCCACTAACCCTATTGCTATTACATAGGGAGCGAACAAGCACCCTATGTAATAGCAGATAGGGTGTGACAGGTCCTCTTTATGGAGACATCAGTGGTCTTGTAGACCCCTAATGTCACCTAGGGACCCCAAAGAAGCTGAGGAAGCAGAGATCTGCTTCCCCAGCTTCATCTCCTGGCTCTAAGAGCCGGAGACTGTGTACAGTGACACCGGAAGTGATGTAATATACATCACTTCCGGGTCCAGTGATTGGTGGAGAGATCAGCGGCTGGAAGCCGCTGAATCTCTCTCCGGTCACTTCGGGCAGAATACTCCAAGGTAGAATAATGTCCTTTTATTGACGTTTCATGCAACAATACACTTATTGCATTGCAAGGTTTCGGGGTCACACAGGACCTCCTTCATCAGGCAGAACAAGACGCCGGATCGCTTGTAAATTAACAGCAATCGCCTGCTGTTAAGAGCGGTACCAAGAACACGGCTGCAGCAGCAGCCGTGCTCTTGTTTTAACCACTTCAAAGGGCCGCCCTCTATAGACGTATTGCGGCCCGGAAGTGGTTAACTGAACTTTGTGTACAAAAAATAAATTTACATTTTGTTTCTTCATTTTTCAAAAACTTGTGGTAAAAAAATAATCTTCTAAGCACTTGCCATGCCACTTTTTAAATACCTTGGGGTGTCTGCTTTCAAAAATGGGGTCATTTTGTGGGAGTTTCTATTGTCCTGGCACTCCAGGGCCTCCAAAAATGTAAAAGGTGGTCAGGGAATCAGATGATTAATTTATGCCCCTTGAAAGCCTCATCGAGCTCCTTGGATGTTTGACCCTTTATGTGGCTAGGCTGTGAAAAAGTCTCACATGTGTGGTATCCCCAAACTCAGTAGGAGTAGCAGAATGTGTTTTGGGGTATAAATCTAAATTTGCCTGTGCTATGTATAGAAAATATATTACTAACTGACAACTTTGTGTAAACAAAAATAAATTCTTAATTGTTTGATAACTTTTGCCAAAAAAATGACATCTTTAAAACACACACCATGCATCTTATCAAATACCTTTGGATGTCTGCTTTCCAAAATGGGGTAATTTTGTGGGTGTTTCTAAAACGTAATCATTCCACATGATATCTGATATTTCCTGTGGAACCATGCAAGATACCTAAAATTCCAGACCAGTGCATCGCTAATCCTACTATCTCACCGTCAAGTCTGGTTGCCATGGTTTTCTGCTTGGAAATACCAGCGGAATCAGAGGTCAAGTGTCAACTGTCTGCAAACTTCCACAGATTTCCTTTGCAAGGTTAACTCCATAAATAAGCAAAGACAAGTGTTCTCTGTGTAGTTCCCAATGCTAAGAAGTGGAAGATTTCATGAACAAAGAAGTAAAACTAAATGCATAATAATACATTATAATTCAATCACATATATTATACAACATTTTTTTTTTCATAATATTTTTTTCTGCATTTAATTACCTTCATACCTATACCACAACTCCAACTAAAAGTTTATTTTGTTGTGGATAGAGTAGGGAAGATTTTGTACCTCTGCCAGGTTTGTATTGCTTTCTGTGTCCCTATTAAGAAGCTTTTGCCTCAAATCCTGTTCAAGAGGAAGGGGGTCAGACGGACAGGAGGTAAAGCAGAGTCTTTGTCAGCAGGGTCAGTGTCAGCAACAAAACTTTTTTGAGAAAGGATATAGCGCTTCTAATTTTTTTTGTTAACTGGTGCCTTCAAGTCCTGCCTTCCATTGACCCCTTTCCCCTCATTCTTTGCCTGCTGTCACAGTGATTAAAGTGACATGTCATCTCTCTAGTTCTATGCACAAACAGCAATAAAAACTGACAATGCTAACCTTTATCTGCTCAAAACTAAAAATGTTTTGTCAGGAGATGTACTTCAAACTGCCATGCAAATCAGAATAAAGACCAAGCCAAGCTTAAATTACAGTGGGATATTTTAGCTAGACTAAAGAAACCTGTCCAATTGCTACTTCATAGAGACCAGGCCAGTTGAGATCCAGGCAACCTGTATACTTACAGTGTACAAATGGTGATTTTTGTCCACATTCTTCAGCAAAGCTCCAAATATATAGTATATATATATATATATGTATATATATATATATATAGATCTATGTATATAGATCTATATATACACACACACACACATACTATATATATCCTGATATACCTGATACACCTCTCACCCAGATATAATCCCTTATTGTAGCCCTTTTGCAGTACCCCTTCCCATCAACATTTGCTGAGTGTAGCACTTTATTTTATTATTTACGGAAATTGAACCCCCCTTCTCCCTTCACCACCCCCGCAACGTTTAGCTCTGTAGCTTAGTGCTAATTTCTCATGGATTTTCTCCCACAAATTTTCTTTAAGACTACAATTTCTTGCCTCCTAGCTTGGACAAAACTAAAGAATACCAAAATGTCCCACTATTCAAAATCTTTTTAATATTTACAGCTTCAGCACTGGCTCAGTGTTAACTTCTCCCTGTCCCCTTTCCACTTTGCTTGTAGTCAGGTAAATATACTTTCTTGTAAATTTTTACAAAAAGTTATTTACAACACTTAAATTGCATCGCCAATCTGTGTAGTATTTTTCCCCTGTTCACCATGATGTAGAGCAAAAGAATTCTCATTTCAAGCTTACGTCCAACATACAAGAATGAATAAAGCTCTGAGCCACAGACTAAAGATTTTAAAGTGCTCACAGGCATTCTCTTTCAATAAACGGCCCATTATTCAACATGTGAATGAGATAACCACAGAGAAATGTCGTTTTGTGTAGAAGAAACTTAACTCTCCACAGCTGTGGCTTGGGATGCTGTCCAGCTCTTCAGCCATAATCATATTTTCATTCCTGCAGAGATACAGAATTATTATTAGTCCAGGCTTCCAGAAGGATGGGTTTCATTTGAGTAAATGAATGTACGTCAAGGACCAGAAGACATTCCCTTCATTTTTTTGGCCTTGCTTAGTCAACATAGTCAGCACCTCTTTTTAGTGCATGGAAACTTATAGTAACCTCTTAATAGGGCTAAGGAAAAATATATACAGAAATAAAATTATACAGCAAGTGATAATAATACTTGTGACTGTTATATTCAGGGCAGTTAGGATCACACGCCAGCCGTGTTTATATAACAAAAGTCTTTCATTTCTCTCAAAACACTTCAACAAAAACAGCTTATCTTCAGCAAACAAAAACCAAACAGCACTTTTCTTCAGAGCTGGCTTACCGTCTGTATAAATACATCTCATCTCAGGGTTAGAGTCTCAGCCTGCTTGCAGAGGGTTCAAAGATAAACACAGATGACCACCATACATAGTTACATAGTCAGGTTGAAAAAAGACACCTGCTCCAATAACCTCACAGACACTCGCTGACTGGCTTCCTGTTCTCTTAAAACACTTCCTGCAGGTGGGCTAACCCTTTCAGGTCCTAAATACCCATTATCAGGGTTGTCCCACCCAAAATCTCTCCTAGCCTCTGGATTCTGGAAAGGCTGCATAGCAGTTTCCCTTCTAGACAAAACTTACCCTGGAACCCCTCGCCTGTATGGGTGAGAACTCTGAAAAAAAAACACTTTTTTTCATCCCCTTAAAGCAACCACAATCCAAATACTGATGACACATAGCGTCCTAACATCCTGTACAGATATTTAAATATATTAGATAGGGTTGCACAGATACCAAGTACAGTACTCAGGACAAGTACGAGTACATGTACCGATACTTTTCAGCTCCAAGACTAGACTAGAGAAAAATTAAAAAATTAGGAGGCAGCTGTCATTTGTAAGGAGCACACGGAGCTCCTGGGATTTGTACATCTCTGTTTTAATGTATGATTTTGTTTTCATAAATATAAATAAAGGGAAGCACAGATACCAGTTTTGCGAGTACGAGTACTGATACTTGCCGAGTACTTACAAGTACGAGTACTGATACATTTTTGTTTATTGTCATGTGACAGTTTTTCTAAAATAATACAGACTAATGATTTCAGGACAGTGGTGGAGTGCCAGAGCTAAGTCCCAGCTGCAACCGCTGCAACCCTGGTAGTTCTCATGAAAATGCCAAGTATCTGCACTGGTATTCAAAAAGTATCTGTGCATCCCTAATATTAGATGATATTATAGATATTTTCTTAATTCAGTGGTTAGTAGTATAGACAAATTTCACAATTTAAAATTTAAATAGACATCTTGGACCTGGATATCACAGGAAATAACACCTACCTACTAACAAATCCTTGACATGATCCTGTAGGCTTGTGTGTAGTTAAAATGAATCAACTGTCACCTTTCAAGCCATCAAAAGGCCTCAGACTTCAGACTCACTTCAGACTAGGCGACTCCAAAACCAGTAGGGAAGGTGAGGTCTTTCCACACTGAGGCCCTGAACTGTCTGCAATTCCTTTTTCTTAGAGTGAACATGTTACAGCTGTAAAAAAAATCAAATATAAATCCTAAGGCCTCAGACTTCAGACTCACTTCAGACTATATAACATGCATATAGATGCAAAAAGGTAGGTCCTGGCCTTATAAAAGCCCTAAGGACAGACTAAATGGTTGTATGGACCCTACTCATGGCAGTCATGTCGTATTTGGACTAACTGTGATCATATTGAAATCCTAGTTATGTCAGAAAACCAATCCGGCTGATCCATATTACCCACAGCTACTTTAAGAGGCAAAAACCCTCCTTACATCAGATGAGGTAATATGTCCAAAGTTGATTGGCCAAAGCTTAAGGTCATCCCACATTCATACCTCTATAAATTAAGTAGCCTGAAAATGAACTGGGTAATTCGTCTGGAGCTTGTTCTAAACATGGTGGAATGCTGGAACTTTTGGTGCACTCTCGCCAATGGTAACACTGGTCAACAAAAAAATAAAAAAAATTTCTGGCCTGAACTTTTGCAGCTGTTTTAGACTAATTTCAGGGTGCTGATTCCAAATCAGATCTCAGATTTGCTTGATCACATCTCATTTTATGCTATCCGCATACCCCATTTTCATTGATGTTACCCGAAATTAACTCTTTGTCATTTATGATTGCAAGTTGTTGCGAGTCAGTGACTGCTTTAGTGTTAAAATATGGTGCTGTATTTTTAGGATAGTGTGTTTATAATATCATTTTATGTAGATATCCACATTTATTTAATATTTTCCTGCTGTGGGGCGTGATCTAACAATGGCTACAACATCCGAAAGAAGGAAATGCAGTAATGACCCAGATATCTTCTGCTACATCTGTGGCACCTTCACTTTGCAGGATCAAAGGCACAACATCAATACCTTTGTCAAGAAGGTTTATCTTGCCAACTTTAAAGTAGGACTTGGAGACCAAGACAAAAATTGGGCTCCTCACAAAGTGTGTAAAACCTGTGTTGAAACTTTGCGATCATGGTCTAAAGGAAAGAATGCTAAGCTGAAGTTTGGTGTGCCAATGGTTTGAAGAGAACCTACAAACCATTTGGATAACTGCTACTTCTGCCTTGTCAATGTAAAAGGTTTCAATAAGAAAAACAAGCAACACTTACAATACCCAGATATCCCATCTGCCAGATGACCAGTTAAGCACTGTGAGGAAAAACCTGGGCCTGTATTTACTGAGCTACCAGAGATTGATGTTGAATCCCTCAGTTTACCTGCTTCTACAGATGATGATGATGATGCTCAGATCGAATATACACCATCTGATGCAGATTCTCTGTTTAGTCAGCCTGAATTGAATGATCTTGTAAGAGATTTGTATTTGCCAAAGTAGTCTGCTGAATTGTTGGCTTCCAGGCTTCAAGAGAAAGGACTACTCAGACCTGGCACTAGTATCTCCTTTTATCATAACAGAGAAGCAGCACTGTGAAAGTACTTCCATTCAGATGGTCAACTTGTTTATTGTAATGATGTTGAAGGGCTTCTTCTCAATATGGGACTGCCCGCATATGATTCAAGTGAATGGAGACTTTTTATTGACAGTAGTAAAAGGAGTTTGAAATGTGTGTTACTTCACAACAGAAATATATATGGTGCAATCCCAATAAGACACTCTGTAAAAATGAAAGAAGAGTATCTTATCTTATTCTTGTATGTATGCCTGTAGCTATTCGTATATGAGCATAAATGTGCTGTTTTTATTGAAAATGCAATATTTGATAGCTCAAAAACCTGATGTGATAGACAAAAACTCATGCCAGATTTGGAATCAGCACCCCAAAATTACATTAAAACTGTTGGAATACATTATGCCAGAAAAAGTGTGTTGACAAGTGTAATGTTTATTTCTTTTTTTCTCCATTTTTACTTCCCTGACCCAATTAGATATTGTTGAGGCTGCACATATGACACGAGTATTGGAGTGGTGTGTTTGCCTGATGAAGGGGATCCTGTGAGACCCCGAAACGTTGTATAGAGTGTTCTACTTGCCACTAGTACGTTATTAAACAGGTACTGAACTTGCTTTGGAGTGCCGGTGTCCTTTACTGATATTTTGTCGGAAGCCACCAGCTGACACCTGCTGCACCTACCCTCCATTTTTGGAGCAGCGGCTCTGAGTGCGATGGGTACATGGACTGTGTCTCTCCCTATAAAAAACTTGCCTTACCATTTCCTCTACAGGACCTCCCGTGGTTAATGGATTGGACACCTCCGGAGCTCCTTATACATCACCTAATAGGACCAACCTGTAAAGTGGCAGAGAAACTGTTTGGTGCCTCATAGTCATCTTTAGTTCGATCCCCACTTACTCCCATGTTGGGGCCCCCAAGCTTTGAGCCAGGACATTCTGAGGTCCCCTTTACTTTGTTGCTCAAAACTGATGTCTTTAGAGCCCTTCACTTTGTGGGGAAAGGCAAGTTCCTGAATATAATGGATCTGAAGGCCAAATTTGCTACTATCCTAAATGATTGGTGACTTTTCCAGCTTTCACAGAACATTGAAGGACCGTGTGCATTTATTTTGCCAACCTACGGCTTTTGAACAATTGTGCCTTCACTCCTCGCCTCATAGGCATACCCTTTCTTTCGCCCATTTGATGTTTGTGGAGGATGACAGCTGTTCTCTTTCTCCATACATGCGTGCATGGGAGAAACATGTTAACTGCAAATTTACTCTTAATTAAATAAACAGGATCCTTTTATGTGCCCACAAATCCTTGGTCACCAATAAAATTCAGGAGTCAGGTTATAAGTTGCTTACTAGGTGGTATATGACCCCCCCCCTTAAGCTAAATCAGATCGATCTCAGAATCTGAACATATGTTGGCGACGTCTGGGTCCAGAAGGCTTGCTCCTTCATCTTTTTTGTGATTGCCCTAAACTTACCCACTTCTAAGAAGCGGTAATAGATATTTGTTACAGAGTGACAGGTGTGTATCTGGATAGGGATCCTGTTTCCTTGGTCTTCCATATCAATTTCCTACCAAAAAATACAGGCACTCATTACTGTTTCATATGCTAAATGCAGCAAAAGCATGTATTCTGGGTTTATACAGACACCCTGAACCTCTGAAATGATCTCACTGGTTTTCACTTATTATTGAATCTATGTTGATGGAGGATCTGTCGGCCGCTATTCATCGTAGGGAGGAAACATGCAGGAAAACCTGGTACTATTGGTTTGAGTTTCAGAACACCTAAGAGCATCTGTTATGTCTCCATGATTGGGTTCTCCAGCCTTTCTTCTTTTTTTTCTGCATTCCATTTGTTAGAGCTGGTAATTGTCTGATCTGTTCTGCATTCTATGTTCCACAGCAGGTTCTTTTGTCGTTTTTTCTTTTGTCCTTTTGCTCTCTTTCTTTCTCTTTTTTGGTTTTATGCTTACCCCTTGCTACTGTTTATTTTCCTTCATCTTGATTTCCTCCTATTCCTGTTGGTTTTCTCTTTGTCTTTTTATGTCCTTTTTTTTTTTCTTATAAGGTCAGGGGGTCCAGGGACAAGGATGGAATGGAAATGGAAGCCTGTGGATTCCTATTCTTGGATCTCCTATCTTACTGGATATTGTGGGATGTTGGAGACCTGCCCTAATTGTTTAATATTATACTTACCGTGATATTTCCTCAGTTTTTTGTTTTTTTTTACCATAGTTGCAATCATTGGCTGTTTGGTTTCTTTTTTTTTGCATTATTATTATTTTTATTCTTATTATATTTCACTTGGATTTTTCCTTTACCTGTGCCTTTGTACTTCTTGGCATAAAGATTAAAGTTTGACACAAAATATTGGACTTCGGTGTACTAAGCTAAAAATGTATAGCTCCTAGAGAAATTGCTGCATTATATTACTAGTGCCTGTATGCTTGTTTGTCAGGAATACCTTGCCCATTGTCCAGCCTCCCTCATCCCCTCATTCTGAAATTATAAATTAAAATGCCATTTGACGTAGCTCCACCGCTGGCTTTTGTTACCTCTCTGTGGATTGCAGAAAGGAGAACTAGATGGTAGGAAGACTGAGCAGAGTAACCTTGTATTATTCTATCAATAAATGTATGTTTTGTGAGTGGAGCAACCTTGTATTACCATACCAGTAATACCATGTATGCTCTGTCTTTTTTTATCTCCTGTATTTAGAAGGAAAAACTATTCAAACACATGTGCCAGAATCTGCATAGAAAACACTCCAAGACTGCCAAAATGCTTGCATGCCTTTTTCTTATCCAAAGTCAAAAAGTGCTGAACTCTCTAGTACTGACCAATCATACAATAGTCAGGTAATTTCAGCCAACTGCTAGTGATGACTAATGATGACTAAATAGAACAAAGCAGCCTGCCACCAAGAGTTCAGATATAAAACTGTGAAAAAATGTTAAGAGTCAGTTGCCTCGATCTATTCAGAAGTTTTTCAAAAGCTAATTGAAAGTAAGTGAACTTGCCAAAAATTGTTCAGGGGTTTATCCAGCATGTTGACTCCTTCACCAATGAATGAGTTTTTAAGTACGAATATATACATCTTCGCAACTACACACTTGCATAAAGTTGAGGTTTTTTTCTCAATGATTCACATATAGGATTTGTTATCAGTTGGATTTAATTGCTCACTGCACCAAAATCAGGATCAGAATTTTGTGCTGCAGATCCTGGCATAGAAGGTGGGAATATTTTTGACCTCATGAGGTAAGTATAGATTTTGCTTTAAGGATTGGGTTAAATTGTAGGGTTAGTGCTAGGTGTTAATTTTAAGTATTAGGTCAAAGGGTACATTTTGATTGTTAAGCTAAGGAGTTAGCAGCTAAGGGTTACGTTTCAGGTTTAGATTAGGGGTCAATTATTACTTGAAGGTTGTTTAATGGTTAACATTAGGGGTTAGGCATTTTAGTATTTAGAAGGTTGCCATCTCACATGCTCTCTTTTTCTTTATTCACCCTAAAGGAACACTGGCATAGGGTAACAGTTTTCAGGCTCCTCACATACATAAAATGTGTAAACTACTATTTTCCCGAAATTCCTTCTATAGAATTTCAGTGGGGCACATTTATCAAATAAATTAGGGACACAACCGAGTCGCAAATCAGGCTCCTTCTACTTTAGAAAAGTCTGTGAGACAGATTTACAGGGCTGTGTGTCTGTATTCCTGGGCAGACATATGCGACAGATTGCAAAGTTTTAGATTTATTACTGAAGAAATGTTATATTCTAAACAGATGCACAATTAAGAAGTGATTGGGGTCAGGTTTTATTCTGTCGCAGTGCTACTTTAGAGCAGCTGAGGAAGGAATTTATGGCGCTGCTTGTAGTAAATTTGTCTCACAAATGTCATTGTGATATCACCAAAGTGTCTTACTGCTGCCTGCAAAGCTCTCAACACCTAAAGCCGTGTGTGGAAGAGTGCCTGTCTCTCACTGTAGGCTTCATGGGCAACAACTGGACACCCTGGTGGGCCAGGAGAGGGTAAAGGTGCCCATATACAGTACGATTATCGTACGATAATCGCGTGAAATCCTGCGATCGTACGATAATCGCAAAGTGTATGGAAGGCGTGCGACCGTCTCTACTGTACTATCACGCGTCTTCCGTCGAACAAGCAGGGTGGAAAACCCGCCGAGAATCGTACGATTTTCGGCGGGTTAGTGGCGTGCTTGTCCGACAACTGCCGAACGGGCCGGTGTGCGCACGCGCACACTGCCCGTTCAGCATTGCAGTCATCGGAAGCCCCCCCCTCATTGGGCGGGCTTGCGATGATCGCAAGTATCACCTGCCTGTCCAAGATGGGCAGATCGTACATTTTTTTTAATTACTTTACAATCCTCGCAAGACAGAAGTCTTGCGAGGGTTGTACAGTGTATGGCCACCTTTAGGAAGGAAAATTACGTACTGTCTGAAAGAGGAGTTAGGGTGACACCAAAGAAGATTTATTAAATTTGTAATCTTTAACTTAGGCATGTTTTAATTATACTTATAAGTAATTTATATATAACTTAGTGCAGGAAACATATATTAGACATATGTAATAATTTCCACACCTCTCTAGAAAATAAGGATATTAATGAATATAAATGTATGAATATAAAAACAATATGTGATCAGCGCCAGTAAATAAATGCAAATAAAAGCTACTAGGCACTCAAGATAAATTAAAAAATATCTAAAACATGTATAACAATCATGTGTCGAGCTGAATAAATATATACAATTCAGTGAAATATGTGATATAACAATAAGATATAGAAGTATATGCTTTAAAAATATATTCAAAAGAGTACATCAAAACATGAAAAGATGAGAACAGAGTGATAAAAACAAAGTCCAATGTGCAACAATTCTAATCGTGCAAACAAATGTAGGGGATAGTCCACCACTAGATAGATTCAAACTTCCAAGTAAGCAGTTCTGTGTCATTTGCGGGGTGAAAGGCCAGCCTTCGGCAGGCCGTTCGCCCCGCTTCGGCTGTCACTTTGGCTCAGTCGAGCCAAAGCATATGACTCCAGCAGCCCTTCGGTTCACTCGCTCTGGCGGCTGAAGAGAACCGAAGGATCAGCTGAAGCTACAGCTGGATCCTTCGTGAATAACCTCCTAAATGTCATTGAGTTAGGGTGCACATCTACTTCAGTATTAATTAGCACCTATTAAGACATGTTTTAGGGTTATTCATCTTTCACTTTTGTCCTTTGTTTGATTTTCAGTAATATTTTCCATTAGTGTTGCATGAAAATTGTCACCTGATCTATGGTACGTGCATGTTGAGCTGGCATTATTGTATTTATACAGCACTTTATAAAATATGTCAATGAATAAAACCGTCAGTATTGTCTCTCTGCTGACTTGGCAATATATTCTCTACTTCATGAGTCATTCAAACAGGCTTGTTTCAGCAAATGTCCTTTGGATAGTGACACACTTGAACAAGCTTTCTGTCTTAAGATTCCACATACTCTATTTGTGGCAGGAAGAATTCTAGTGCTCCCTTCCCCCGCCAGATTAAATTAACCTGAAGTGACTGCTTATATGGGCTGTTTGGCTGGAGACTGTCACCTTGTGCAGACAATGCTATTCTGGAAATGAACGTGGCACTTTATCCAGAGTCCTGATGCTGGATGCCTATCCCAACGTGTCAAAGAGATGAGTGTAAATGGAGCACTCAACACTTGTGCATTGCTTCCTTTTGCTTTATTTGTCATGTGTGATTAAGCAGACTGGGATAGATGACGGTTGAATGCTAGCCAACAATGGTTGTAAGGAAACTGGTAATTTAACCCATTTATACCCTCCATGTATACAAATTTCAGCCAAAATTGTTTGTTTTCAATATGATTGCTTATATTGTATTACTTATATTTTTTATTATTTATGTAATGCATATTATTATTATTATTATACATATATAGCACCAACAGTTTGCACGGTGCTTTACAATATAAGGAAGGCATTACAATACAATTCAAGACAAGATGGTATATATACAGGTGAAACTCGTGCAAAAGTAATTGCAGTAATTGCTGATAAAGGGGCCCAAACCAAGTACTGAGTACATATGCATGCTTGTACTTTTCAGAGGTCCGATATAAACAATTGTTTCTAATAAATGGAATAATCTAGCCCAAAAATACCAGACTGATGACTTTACGAGCTTTTGTGTATACAGATTGTGACAAATTGTTAGTGAACTTAGATTTTAAGAGGTGTGCCTAAAGTATATAAACCTAACAATAAACTTTGGTCACCATGTAATAATAAAATAAAAAAAAGCCCCCAAAAAACTAATGTAGCAATCACAGAGTGGACTGGTAAGCTGCACTATACACATTTTTTTTGTTCTTGGGTTAAGATACACTTACTGTAGTCTGGATCTTTAATGGAGAACTATGGGGTAAGTGTTTTCCCCATAGTTACAGCTCGCGGTATACTGAGACCGCCGCAGCCAGTACGGATCCTGACATTACTGTGGAGATCCACCTAGCTGTGTGATTGACAGCTGGCTCTGCCTATCTAGAGGCAGAGCCAGCTGTACCAGCTTCCTCCCCCGTTCGTTCCTCCAGTCAGCGATGGAGGATCAGAGCGGGGAGGGGGGGAATCCCTGCAAGGAGCCGTGAGTGACAGTCACGGCTCTCTGCAGGAACAGGATCGAGAAGTGAGCGAGCGACTGTATGTGTTCGATCACTTCCCGATCTACTGAGACAACGTGTTACAGTTTCATTGTCACACGTCGGCTTGAACTATGAGGTTGAGTGAAAATCACTCACCTCATAGTTCTCCTTTTATTGATTTTGTACAGCTATTGATTGATTGAACTAGGCTTTTTTTTTAAAGTCACACAATGAGAAAGTACACAGGCAGATGTACCAAGCTGTGACCAAATATTCAATAGTAACCAATTATAATCTTAAAAATAATCAGGTAGGAAGGTCCTAGTCCATAAATGTGCTGATCACTCCATAATAATACAATGTGATAATGTTTTACTGATATGCTGATGAATATACCTCCTTGCCTACAAAATGTTTGTACTATGACGAGCTTTACCCAAGAGCAACAAATGAAAACAGCAAATTAAAACATCAACTTTTTTCATCCCTAATAACAGAATCCACTCTAATTGGATATGTCTCCTAACAATTGATCAAAATAAGTGTAGGCCAAGGTAGTGTATACTCAAATGATTACAAATACAAATGTTTTTGTTTGCAATAAAATAAGGAAGTAGTAGAAAGCCAACTGGGGTGATTCCCCCTCTGTTTGTCCTTGTTACTATTGTCATCGAGAAAGAAACTGACACCAATTTTTACAGGATATGAAGGTAAATCTTCCAATATGGATGGTTGGATGTTTTGGTGACGTCATACTAATCTCCTCTCATTTCTCTACATAATCTCCTATTCTGCCCGGTAGCATGGAGATACCGAGCAGAATAGCCGAGCCGGATGGCGCTATGAGAATAGGGGCGAACGGCATCGATTGAGCTGTCGGAGCTTTGGCTTAGCCGACCAAGATGTTGGATCGGCTGAGTCAAACTCCTTCTGCAATTCGGCTCAGCCAAACATGCAAAGCATGTCCAGCTGACCGAAGGCAGCCGCTGTACGGCTGATTTTAGCCGATGTACGGCTGAAATCAGCCGTACAAGCCAGAAGTGAATCGCTGAACAGCGTTCGGCTCACTTTACTTCGTCTGGGTTATTCACTCGGCTGCCTTTGGCAGCTTTGTGAATAACCCTGTGAGATTTTAATTTTCAAAATTTGCCAATCTGGATATTATTTTACCATGAGTATAAAAAGCGGTTCTTTACTGTAAGCATGAATAAATAGTAACTGAACTGTGGAAGTTGTGCCCAAGAAAGGGCAAAGGACTCGTCACCAGTATTGTCTGTGG
This sequence comes from Nanorana parkeri, assembly GCF_000935625.1. Lineage (NCBI taxonomy): Eukaryota > Metazoa > Chordata > Amphibia > Anura > Dicroglossidae > Nanorana > Nanorana parkeri. Next base: position 3,759,172 of record NW_017306281.1, read on the forward strand.
TCGCTCTGCACCTACATGTGTACCATTACTGACAAACTATGCCTTGTTCTGCAGTTTGTTGCTGTATGGAGGTGGCCATTTTGGTAGAGGGCAGGTGTTGCTTCCTCCTGTCAGAGCCTCCAGCAAGAACAACTCTCACTCCAAATCTCCTAAAACTACCAATCAGATGCAGCTGTGCCTTCGATCTCACACTGTAGAAAGCTATGCCCATATATGTAAAAGAGTGCTTAGGCTTCCTCACATACCAGGAAATGCATTGCTATTTTTCAGGAGTAATTCATGAAAAAAAAAAACTATTTCAGGGTACTACTTAGTTGGTAACATTTCTAGGTGTTCCCTATAACATAGCAAATCTTCAATTTTAAATCCAGTTACACTTTAAGCTGTAAAATACTCTACAACATGAGATTTTAATGGCAAAGTCAATAGTGAAATTTAAAATAGACTGGCTGGTTTTCGAACAGCTAATGATATCCACAGTTATAATTACTATAGGATAGTGTAGGAATATTTCCATCCAGGGGATTTGTCCAATTGTCTTTGTGTGCTCAGGGATGATCTTTCTCACATAAACTAAAATTGTTCCCAGTTGCCTTTGGAGATTAGTTTTGCCTGCATCTAGACCAAACTGCTGGAGCTGATGAGAGGTTGCATATGACTAATGTGTTTAGGGTAACACTAGTTTACTGCATAACTTTTACAGCTACTTTTTTTATCTGATTCTCGTAGTAAAGCCAAGGAAACTGACCCAGTTGTATTTAATGTACTTTTACTATACAACAAATGCTATATACACAAGCTGCTTTGTTACAGGTAAAACAATATATAAACATACAGGCTGCTAATACATATATACACATGCATACATTATACCCCTCTCTAGAACATGCAATGGTTTCTTTAAGAGGATACACTAAAGAGTTTAGCTTTGGTTGTTGCTGGTCTACACATTCTGTATTGAACAGGACTTTTATGGTGATTAAGTGTTCTCAGGAAAATGGCTTCTGGTTGGAGTCTCTCCCGAAGTCTTGTTCTCCGGTCAAAGTTCCTCTGTGAAGTCCACTTGATGACTTCTATCTAACAGTCTTCATTCTAGTTGCTTCCATTTACTCACATGAGAAATCCACGAATGGGCCAAAGAACACAATCATATATTTCTCACAACAGTGATTGGATGGCTACTGAAGTCTCTTTCAAGCTGATAAACAGTGGCCATAATTTTATGTTCATCCCCCTTCTGTCTCTGAGAACAGTCTTATTGAATTATCATATTCCATAGTCAACAACAGCCCTGATATTCCAAAAGCACCACCTATGCACACAGTTCCTGGCATATCAAAGTGACCATTGATCTCAGGAAGACAATACTGATTATCATAGCAATGCAAACTCTTTTAATTATACTGTTCCCGGAAAAGACACAACCTTGTCTGAACAGCTGCCTCTTCATTACTGTATGTGTATTTCTAAAAAAACCTATATACAGGTTCCACATACTGTATATATACAATACAAGCTATAAATTGAATTATTCTTCATGTAGTACTCCCTGACCCCAATATACATGCAAAGGACCCCGGTAGCAGGGTGGGCTAGCATTTTACTTCAGCAGAACCTCAGCTGGCTAGCAGACTTCTCCATGCTTCTCCATGCATCCTCCCAAGAGAGTTACCAGGTCCCTGCAGGGATCCAACTTCTACCCAGCCCCACCTTCCAGCAGAGTCTCTCGCCCTGGCACTTAATCTTGGGTCAGATTTCCCATCTAACAGACAGGAAAGCTTCAGGCCCAAATCCGTGCCTCCACTTCCAGACACATCCATGCCTTCCATAGGCAGCAGACCTAGTTAGATCAAAGCCAGTAACACATCCTGCTCTAGGCAGAAGACCTGGGGAAGAGACGCACCCAAAGTCAACCTTAAATATGTATGTCTTTCCACGGCATGCATGACTGGCAATTAGCCTCCTCGTAATATTTATAACCCTGCATGATTGTATCTTCTTGCTCTATTGCCAGCGTCACACCTCAGCAGCAGACACAAGCAAACAATAACACTGAGCTTAGTGGGGACCAAATGAGTACAGCACTATGAATTTGGCTTAGGCTGTTTACAGTAAAGCTACATTTAAGTAGTAGTCACCCCACTTAGTGCAAGGGGGCTACAAAATATTACATTCATTTATTATGCCTTTATCTTCTGTCCCCAGAGCTATTTTTTGTATCTATGTTATACAAGCCATGTGAGACACCAAATCAAATACAACATTGTCAAATCACAATAAAGATTGAGTGATGATTGCATTTTTTTCTATTATAAAAAAAATCTGAAGTGTAAAGAAATCTTTTTTTTTCTGTCAGACATACTCTAAATTTTTAAGAATAGCCTTAGCAACCACACCCAACATGAACAGATGGCTCTGTAACCATGCCAATAGCTGAATGATATTCCTGGATTTTGTTGGACTATAAAATAGCTTGTTAGTGATTATTAGGAATATATTGTATAATTAAATTGATCTAAAAGTGATGCCTTGTCTCCGCAGAGAGAACAATTTTTCCATTTCATAATTATGCCTCTAAAATACTAGATATGTATATTTGCAGTGGTTACATGTAAAACATCAAATAAAGTATGCATTAAAGAATTACCACATATCCACACCTCTCCGCTGCATAAAAAAATATATTTGTTTGTGGTAGTACTATAAATGGTAGCAATAACAATGCAGTAACTAGTGAAACATTTAATTATGGGATAGGAGGCCGACAGACTTGCCTTTGGACAGTCAACTTGTGTCTGTATGTCTGACTGCCCTTGTTGATAATTACTTTTATTATGCCAAATTTTGTTTCCAGTTCAAAATTGGAAATAAAATAATATTAAGCATTTAAAGGATATGTGTCCTTTTTACAATTGGGCCTTCAAGTTCAGATTAAGAATACTATAACACAAATAAATATGCAATATTACCACCTAAAAAACTGTCCCACTTTAGTCCATATATCAGTAGTTCCATAATATTCTACATTAACTGGTATTTATAAAAGCCAATCTATCTCACAAAGTTTAGGAACTTATGTCCAGAAAATGAAGATATTACATTTGTGCCCAAACACAACACTCTTGTGTATGTGGTACACCTCTGGTACTGCCCTGCAGTATGCTTATTCACCAGATCACTGCGCTCATATATCGTTTGGTAAAAATTAAGAAAAGGACCGCTTAGTGTAAAACCATTAAAGCAATTTATTCCAAGATAAAACTATTTAATACACTCACATGCCACAGTGCTGTAACAGCACTGTTACAGATTGATCATATGTACACTGCTCATGACTAGTGATGAGGCTGAGCTTGGTGCGAAACCCAGTTTGCCTGAGTTTGCCACCACCCCCTCCTCCCGACCAAATCAGCTGCAGGGAGGCACATTCCCTGCCCTGTAGCTACATATCACAAAGGAGCGGGGAGTGCCTCCGCTGCAACTTCCACCACTGATTGTGTTGGGAGGAGGGGGTGGCTGTCAAAATTTTCGGCGGGCTTGGACGAACTCAGACAAACTGGGTTTGCACCAAGCCCAGTTTTACCTCTACTCACCACCCAACATAAGCAGCAGCTGAAAACTTCCTGGTAACTTGATGATATCAGCAAGCCTCTCCCAACATTTAATTTTATTCAACATCCTCACTTTGTTTTCAAATATCATTTCCCGGCCATTAGGAAATGCTAGGCAATTGTGAAATATAAAATAAATGAGAGTACTTTTGTGTAGTAACAGAAAATACATTGTTTAAACATATAATATCAGTGTTCAGCTTTTGTTTTTAAAAAATCTATAGGTGTTTCTAAAGACTGAACAGAGTCTGTTGAGTCTGTTTATATTTATTCGGAGTCCAAGTTCCTGACATGATGAAAGCAATAAAGTCCATAGGAACACAAGTACTTCCGTAATAAAACCAGGCAAATATAGACTTTATTCAATTTTTCCTGAACAGCAAATCACTTGACGCAATGTAATGTTCTCAATAAATCTGGCCTCCAATTTGCTGATTTGCTAGTTTCTCTTTGCTCATTGCTGGGAGCTTCAGCTGTAGATTTTTACAAAATAAATCTAAATTGAAGGAGGTTTGAGAATTTCCCAAACAAGATTTACTGGATTTGGCTGTGAGCAGAGCTAGCTGTGATTAAAATGGAGGAGGGTCATTTATCACGTTGCCATAGTGAATTAGAGATTTTCCACATTTAAAAGGAACAGGCATAGAGTGGGATTCATTCCTCTTGGGAGTCTTAGGTCATTACTTGGCTTACACTCTATGTAGCACAGGTTTTATAATAATTTTCGGCTAGAAATCCAATGCTTCTTATGACTGTTTAACCGCTTCAAGTGTCTGCCGCAGAGTAAAACATTTTTGAGAACTGTGAATCCAAGTGCTGATCTTTTGCTGTGGGGAACAGAAGCTTATTACAATATTTTCCTAGGAAAAGGTTATATTCTAGGCGTTGCTCTCCTTGCTCTTTTTATCTGCTCTGGAGGTGTCAGTACAGTTTTCTTCTGCTGGAAATAACTGTGTTCAGTGCACCAGCAGTCATAGAAATGCTTTTAAGTACAGTCATATAATAGTTTCTTCGTATCTACTAGTTTAGTAATACCTGGAATTTGTTAAAGAAATACAAAACTTATACTTAGGGTGAAGTGTAAGTTTCCAACTGAGCTAATAGGAGGATTCTATTGACAGCAGGTCAGGAAAGGAAGACAAGAATTAGTGGGTCCAGCTAGCATGATGAAGAACACAATGTTCTCCCCATCAACTTTCCTCAGTGATAGGAGACACTGGGACTTTGAGCATTTTGGTTAGCTTTAGTGTCTGAATTCTACCTTAAAAACTTTTTTCCTAGCTGATTTCTTACATTTGGGAGTGTTCTTTAAAGGGGAAAATGTTTGAAAGGTCTATATATTATTAAAAAATGCTTCTAGGAAATAAATACACAATGGAAATCACAGACTTGTTCTTATTTGTATCTACTATATTAAATTTGGGGCATCCTATGTTATCCTAAAATATTATAGCCCCAACCCACCCTGAGCTAATGTATAACCTAGCCCAATAGGTAAAGCTGGGTGATACATGCTTGTCAGCCACTATGGGTTTAGTTTCATTGTCAAGAACCATACATACCTGTGTGGCATGTGGTCGCAGAAGAAGTAGCAGGATTTTGGTTTAACCATATCCACTGTTTGGCTTGTACTAACTAAACATAATTATATGGCAGTGGACATGAGCCATGCAGCTCTGTCGAGTTCTAGTAGCTAAGGGCAGCTTAGAGTAACTGACTTTGCATATTAGATTAGGCCATAGGTCAAAATGGAGGTGGTTGGTTATAAATTAGGACAGGATTAAATGAAGGGTTAGTACTATCTTTAAACCTATGATAACATGTCCTAGTTATAATGACAGGGGGCAGGATAATTTGCAATGCTTGCATGGGTCTTAATGGCTAATTTAATCACTGCTCTGAACACCCATGGAAGACAGGACTGTTATAGCTCTATATACTGACCAATTTGGGGGGAGGGAAGATCTTGCTGCTGATTCTCATCATTCTCATAGCAAGTGTCTCTGCTATGTAAATATACTGCACATGTGTAGTACATTAACGATACATTGTTTGTATGTGCTCCCTTTTTGTCTATTAAATATACCAGCAAAGTGTTGGTAATCCATTTAGCTGATGACTGCTCTATGATTTGCTGCTCTGTTATCAGTTACCTTGTTCCTAGCTCTCTCTGTAAATTGAAATCCACTGCTAATTATTCTGCTTATTCATTGTTCATAAGAAAAGTGAACACTTTGCATTGCCTTCAGAACTTGGGAAGTGATATTGTTACTGTAAACCCTAAAGTAGAACGCCTAGTTTTGGATAGAGTAAGCAAGGGTTATAGCTCCTGTCAGCTTTGTCCCATTGGGGAGATATTCACTTCCTGTCCAATAACCACATCAGGCAAAAGAGAGTGAAATCCCTGGTGGTCAGCAGTGTCACCAGAACTAGTGTCTCCATCTATTCCTCTTCTTTTTTTTCAAATTGACAATTTTTATTGTTTTGTTCTTTGCACATGTTGTATACAAGAAATACATATATAACATGAAACATGAAGCATAAAATTCAAATTAAGACAACATACAGACCATAGCCAAAGTATACCTACAGCAGTCCTTATCATAACACATTAAACCCGCTATGGCCACCAGCCCTTAATCGGGTGGAGTATAAGTTGCTGCAGTGTCCATGAATAATGACACTTAAGGACTACCGCTGGTGCGAGAAGAACACATAAGTATACATTTGTATCGCATCTACCGTCTCCACGCATCAATATCTTGGGTTGGAAGAATATTGTGTTAGTTCCACATGTGAAAGGAGCTCTAACGGGCTCTGGTCTATTCCTCTTCTAATGACCACCGAAAATGTAGGATTTTCTTTCACTTTCAGTGATAATGGTCCTCAGATACAATAGAGAGGGTGAATCACCCTAATGAGGACACAGTAGCAATAAAAAACTGACAGGTAAGCTAATCTCTCTCCTCTCTATCCAAACAAAAAAAAACTTTTTGCTTCAGTTGCACTACAAGACTATTTTAACCTTAAAAAAATAATTGCTCCATATATGGACTATCACGGATATGTTTTATTTGACTTAATTCCACTAATATCATATGTCCATATGGTCCCTATGCTTTGAGAGTATGTAGTTCACCTAACATGTAGAAATACACTTCAGACCCAACTGAAAAAAGGTGCTATATTTCTCACAAAAGGATTTTGAAATGATTACACATCTGAGTGAGGAATCCTTGTGAACAAATAATGTCACATCGATTATAGTGGGTGCTGATATGCACCCACGGAAGCGAGTAACCTCTATATGCGTCATTAAGGGTGAGAGAAAACGCTGTTTCCTGTAGAACTGTGCTATCACTGGAAATGACAGGTTCCAGCACCGCAGGCTTTTATAGCTCTATATTTAGTGTGTCTCTGCAGATCTGGATCTTGCCCTAAATGTCAAGGTTCAGAGATTCTCTATGAAAGAAAATTACTTTAACCTGTTTGACATCCAGTAGAGCGTTAAACAAAGCTGTCATGTTATGAATACAATGCTTACAGATCAGCAGTATTTATATTATTTTCTATAATAGGCAGTTTATTAATGACTGCCACTGATGCAGAGATGTCATGAAAAGCAAGAACTGTATTTTTTACTCTCACAAATGTCAATATGAAGTTTATTATCACTAGGCATCATTTCATTAGCAGCTTTAATTACCCACATTTAATTAATCCTTGAAATTAGGCAGCTTCAGTATTTCATCATCAGTAAGTGTAATTTATCTTAGACTTAATGTAACATCTAATTTTAGGTTAGATCACACATAGCAATTGATTCTAATACATATGAGATGAGAGATCAGAACTCAACATATATGAATTTAAGTAAACATACATAAATATTTTACTGCTCTAGGCAGTCTTACAGATCATCCACTGGCCATGGGTTCTTACCTAATGGGATACATTACTCCCCACATTAAGCAGATACAAACAAACAGCCTGCACCTCTGCTGTTTTCTTCTTGATATGCAACACGCTTTGTTACATGTAGTGCAAACTCACAACACATCACTCACCTCCAGACCCTATCTTACTTCTTTGAGGTATTTCTCTCCAATAGGGCTTGTTGGGGGACATCTAGACCTGAATCAAATCTTAATTCACCAAATTGAAAATAAGCAGAGAAATTGATTTGGAAAACTGCACTCAACTCTAGTAAGTTACTTTAGTGGAACTTTAAAGAATAACTCCAGGAAATGTAAAAATGAACCCTTGCAGTGGGGCTACCCCTGAACTGCAAGTGTTAAGTGCTTGTTTTAGTCTAGGGGCTAAAATAAAGAAAACATACTCACTTGATCCTTGGTCCTGGGGCAGTGACCGCTCACCCAGGGCCGGCCTTAGGCCTTTAGGTGCCCTGTGCAAGAAAGCTTTACAGTGCCCCTCAGTGACCACACCCCTCAGTGACCTCACCCCTCAGTGGCCACACCCATTTCTCAAATGCCTGCACCATTTAAAGACTCCCATTTTGTTAAGCTCCAAAGAAACATATTAAAAAGTATGATAAAAAATAAAACTTTTATTCAAAGCTATTAAACTTGTAGGCACAATATAAGTATTCTTATTAAATAAAACAACAGAAGGCAAACAAGTGGTAAACAATAAATGTCAAACTAAAATAGAGTCTATAAAAATATTAGAATAGACTAAACAGACCCCTGACATTTCCCTTTTAAAATACAAAAAGGAATTGAAGGTGTAAAGTCCTCAATTTCTTTTTCTGCAGCCTCTGTTCTAAACTAATGGAAAGCACTCAGTACAGAGGCTTTCCATTCATTCAGAAACTGGTGTTAGTAAAATATTTCCTATCAATCAGTTTATGAATGGGTAGAAGCCTCTATAGTGAGTGCTACTATCCATTCAGAAACTCATGAGTGAACAGGAAGTGATTTACAAACTGAGAAGTGATCCCAGTTATTTACAAACACTGGAGTGATCAGCTGATAGCTCCAGTGTTTGTTCTGCACACAGAGGATCAGTAAATATCTGTGATATTTACCGATCCTCCGCTCGGCCATGCACAGAGCCGCTGTCATTTCTGAAACTAACAGGATGACAGCGGCTCCGCTCTCCTCCCTGCTCGGTCACCCTGACAGCTGCGGCTCTCTCCTCCGCTCTCCTCACTGCTCGGCCATCCATACATCAGGCAGCACTCCCTCCTCCGCAGGCTTCAGCGGACATTTTCTCCTCGGATCCCCGCTGCCTGGAGTTATTTTTAAGGTATCTTTGTGGGAGACACAATGTAGAGCATGGAAGTGTGATTATGTCAATGGTCATAACATAATAAATGTCTTAAAATACCTCACCACTACATCACCATTTTTAAATACAGTTTTTTTAAACTTTATTTTGAAGAACAAAATGGGCATGCTCTAAAAGACCAAGCATACTAGTGAACCAAGCATATGGTTCATTAATTTTTAGTCACTGTATTAAAAGTTGAGAATGATTCATGTCTTTCCATCTATCATGCACATTGGAGAACACAATATAACTCTTAAAGTGCAATTTTTTTTTCTTTTTCTTTTTAGGATAGTGGATAGTTCAACAATTAAAATATGTCTTCCTAACATAGGACTAATTAGCCTACTTTTTAAGTTCACTTGCAAAGCTAATATGCAAATCCAGTATGCCACATTCTCGCATTCTATCTATGGGCATCACTACATCATATCGATTGGCAATAAGCAGGTAAAACACATCTCAGAGCAGGGAAACATTCCCACTGCCTCCTTGGATCTGAGCCCCTTTTTCTGGCTTATGGTTGCCCAGCAAGGAGACCATGCCTGGGAGGAGTGGGCACACCATAAGCTAAAATTCAAATGTGTGCAGACCAAAGGCCACTGGTGATTTTAGCACCCTGGTCACAGAATTTAACATAATGAGCTTGACTTACAAAAATTTCAGTCCATTTTGAAATGAATGCCAACTATTTTAATGCTTCTTTTTTCTACACTATATAACTGGTGAAAAAAATAAAATCATTAGATTGTAAGCCCTTACGGGCATGGCCCTCCTAACCTAACCATAATTGTATTGTAACTGTAATGTCTTTCTTATATCGTAAAGCACTGTGCAAACTGTTGGTGCTATATAAATCCTGTATTATAATAATAAGACAAAGAATATTCTGTATTATCAGTAATAGCACAGCGGGTATGCTATGATGCCTTACTGAACCATCTATCTTATAAGCCAGCTTCTTTTAAAATTCTATGAAGTCCTTGGCTTGTCTTTGCTCAGCTATATAAATCTTAGTATCATAGTGATTTGCCTATAAAGCACAAGAATGATGATCGCAATCTGTATATCATTAATTCAAGTGAGGGGGCTGAGCCATCTGCACACACGCAGATGGAATGGAAGGATTTTCCGTGGGAGTCCTTCAAGCTGAGATTGTGGCCAACACAACCGCTAAGACCTGGGATAGTAGTCCTAATTTGCCCTTTATGTTACAGTATTTGTTATAAAGCTCCTGTCCATATGTTGGAAACATTTCCTGCATAACTACATAGCAAGGGAATTCCTTAACCAAAACTAAATAGGGAATATACTGATATTGTTGGCTTAGTCTTAGTGGAATAAATGTTAGTACGTTGTCCCTAATACGTACAGCCATTCTGCCACACCACAACATGTAAGTAAACAGTGCTAGTAAGAAATATCTCAGCATGAACTTATAATAGGTCTGGTTTTGTCTTTGAAAGGTGGACTTCTGAGGCATGTTGCTGAGTACTCTGCTCCTGTATCAAGTTCTCCTAAAGTGCAGTTCATGCATGGTGTGTCAAAGCTCTGTGCATGTCCATATGAAGGTGGGAAAAGGGAAAATAGACTTACAGAACACACATTGATTTTAAAATTGTGAATAATGAATTTGATGGTCAGCTATCCATGAATATTGCTCCGATATGCCTATCAGCTAACTCACCACTAACAGTACTTCCACAGTACAATAAAAAGCAGCTAAACCTGACTGCTATTTTGTGATTTCTTCAAGAAAACCCCCAGATTATTTGCATCTAAAATGTCCCTTAACACAATCACAATGTTGTTGCGCAAATAACTCTTTCTGTAAAAAAACACTCTTTATGGGGTCTTATACAATGTATTATTTTACAAATTTAGACCTGTGTGGACACTCTTCTTCCTCATCATGATCTGATTTGAGTTTGACAGTTTCAAATAGGAAACATTTTGTTTTTCCCCAGTGCCACTGTAGGGATTTCCAAACTTGCTCTGTGAATAAGGTGCGGTCATCAATGTGAAACAATAAATGGAATAAACATGGATGAAACCTTTTTTTATGGTGTTAAGTGCTGGCAGATCCTCATTGCAAGTAAATAATTTACGAATGGTAATTTATTATATGTAAATCTAATCATAATTGTAAAGTTATACTTACGTTTAACTACTCTGCAGATCATTCATTCAGACCTTAAAATATATTTAATCTGGTTTATTGGTCATGCTTGCTGCAGTACTAGTTATAAACAAGTGATATTTAAGATTTTGTGCCAACATTGAATTCTACAGAATTACCAAAAGAAAAACTTATTTAAAGTGACACTAAATGCAGGAGTTAAACCTTAAAAATGCATTAAAGTACCCTAACTAATAACAAAAATATATCTTATTTGTGTATCACTCGGCTGTAGATCCTCAAATCATCTCCGAATTGGTGCTTACACTGCCTTTCCTTCTGGAGGGTGGCTACTTTTGTTCCCCATGGTCCCTCTGTGTGTTCTAAAGTAGTCACCACTCCAAGCTTGCTCCCGTGATGACTACAATCTCACATTTAGTTTACTAATTTATATTGAGATTGTAGTCCATCATGGGTGTGAGCTTGGAGCGGTGGCCACTTTACAACACACAGGAACCATGGTGAACAAAAGTAGCCACCTTCCAGAAGGAAGGACAGTGTCAGCACCAATTCAGAGAGGATTTGAGGATCTACAGCTGAGTGATACATAAATAAGATTAACTTTTGTTATTAGTTCGGGGACTTGAATGCATTTTTAAGATTTAACTCCTGAGTTTAGTCTCACTTTAAACTCTGTGAAACAGTGAAAGCTTACAAAAAAAGTTGCACAAGATTAAAATTCTCATACCACCAATAATAAAAACAACAAAAACAGTCTCCAGGCTTATTTTAGAGTAACCAGCAGTCCCTGGCCCTCAGTGTTATTTTTTGTCTAAAGTACTGATTTATGCTGGTATGAATGAATGTATCTATTTCAGACATACGAGACCCACTGTGTATTTTAAGCATCAGAGGCCTGTTCTCTGGTGCACAAAGGTAACTTTTGTGTCTCTGCCTTACTGCTCCCCTAATATTACTCTCTACTTGTCTTAATGTAAAGTCAAACAAAGGATCAGTTATATTCCTTCATATATTACACTGTTATATGATTTATATTTACTGGTATATGATTTTTGTAAAACCTATGTGTACATGTTTACAGAATAATTTCTGTCCACATAATGGGCTTGATTTGCTAAAGGAGTAGAGAATGTTCACTTAGCTAAGTAAATGCCGAGGTCTCTTTTTTATGTAGTACATTTACTTCCTGGCACTGTTATTTTAGTATACAGTTTTCAGTTTTGGAAACAAGTGTTAAATAAAGTATTTGCACAAAAGTACCTTAACGTAGCCCTAATGTGATCCTAACAGTTAACTTTACCCTACCTTAGCCCTACAATGTACCCTAGCAACTTAAATAAAACCCTTAACACTTAAAGCTGAAATACATATGGGAGCTGTTTTACCTGCCAAAGGGATGGCATTTCTGTGCATTCGGTCCTGAGATTTACACAGCTCTACTACACAGAAAAACATATTTAATTTGTTGTATCGGTTCCTATGTATGTGCAATGTTCGAAAAAGAACTTAACATTTCCTGTGTAACATTTTAATTTGACATTTGCTAAACTTTTGCCTGCAGGTTTAATACAAAAACATAGCAATTATAGTCTATGGCAACATTATACCTTCTATTGATTTTTTTACTACTCTGCATACTAGATATTGTAGTTCTGAGTTATTTTGTGCTTTGTTTGGTTTGGGTAAATAGTTAAAGCTTCATTTTTTAAGAAAAAAAACGTTTGAATTTGAATTGTTTGCGCTTCATGAGACTCGGTGTTTGTGGAGCTGTCTGGCAACTGTTTATTTTACAGACTTCCAGCAGGTTTTCTTAAATGAGCATACAATCTAAGACACAAATTGGCACACATTAAACATGCTACCAAC
>NW_017306281.1:3772181-3780595 GCF_000935625.1 Nanorana parkeri
AAAGGTGCTACCAACATTCACACATTTATGTGTATATTTATATATATATATATATATATGCCTGCTGAGTGTAGAATATGTAAGAGGTGCACCACAAGAAAAATAATATATACTTTGTGAAAAAATGATAATATATATCATTACCTGCCGAACACTTCCTGTTCCACGGTGTCTACATGCGGGTGTACGTATCCATATACTTATCTTGTGTTTCTCCTCCTCTCCCTGCCAAAAATCCGAACTGCGCATGCGCCTGCCCCAAGGTGCTTTTCGGCTGCCCGAGCATTTCGAATCTCTTTTTTAACAAAAACTTGCAAATTGGCCTAGCATATAGACTTCAAAGGGGTTCGAGAGCTATGAAAAAACACAAAGGAGCGCCTTTCCTAGTGCAGTATCGTTTATTCCAAAAAGACAGGCATAGAAGTGAACTGACAGGTACTCATTTAGACCCGATCTATACTCGTACAGCCATCGGTTTTTGACAGCTCTGATTGGCCGCGAGTCCGATGTCAGAAACAAGGCTAGCATTACCTGCCGATTTCGACACCACCCATCCCCAGCCGCTGTCCAATCAGCATCCATCACTCGGCCCAATCATGTCCGAGCTGCCCCCCCTTTTAAGCTACAGCAGGGAGGAGACTGGCATCACGTCCTGATGAAGGGGGCGTGCCCCGGAAACGCGTCGACACATCAGTGCCTTACACAGGACACGCTATCCGGATTCTCTTACTGCTCCGGTCATACTGTTCTACGGCTTGTTTTAATCTTCAACATTGTGAGTACCTGTCAGTTCACTTCTATGCCTGTCTTTTTGGAATAAACGATACTGCACTAGGAAAGGCGCCCCTTTGTGTTTTTTCAGATGTTCCAGTTCCCTTGACTGTTTTGGGGCTGCACCTCGCATATGTGCTCAGGATTCCTTCCCTGGGAGGGATAAGGATTGTCCTTGGCGCTTTCTAAACCAAAACTTTTCTATTTGGGTTCGAGAGCTATGTTTGGGGTTTGAAGATTTCGCTCTGTGTTCAGTGAACGTCCAGGGAACTGAACTTTGCTAGGTTCACTCATCCCTAGATCTAAGAATGATTCTGAAGTACCCAACAATTTGAATGTCTTTCTAAACTATTATGATATGTTTCCATCGAGACAACATGGCAAAATGCTTGAACTTTAGTGCTTTTTCCACTGAAAGTTTTAAAATCTGTTTAGCCACTTTCTAGATGGCATACTAATGAGCTACTGTATACGCTACCTGTAAATACATGTGCTGAACCAAGGAAAAGTATGTCTGTCCTACCATCATACAGAAAAGCTGGTCACATATTAAAGGTTGTGCCAGTATTCAGATTGTATTTTTGTGCACTTTGTAGATAATATTTATTCTGATTGCAAATAACGCTTTACAAGGTTTTAACCTGAAGCCCGACACCACTCTAATTTACCAGTTACACAGAGTAAATGACATAGCTGCAATTTATATACACACAGGAATATTTAATGTAATAAGAGAAAGATGCCCACATGTTTTTTGGCATAACTTTTACCGTATTATTTATTGTACATATGTAGCTCTGACTGTGCAAATTCTGTGCTGCTAGCAGTGAATGGACTGCCAGAAATAAAGTTAAGATGGAGCTTTACTGAATCATTCATAGCTAAAGTATAATTAAACCTTTGTTTTTTTTTGTTTTTTTTTTGGGGGGGGGTGGGGGGAGCTCCCGTCTGAAGGTCCGAAGGTCTCAAGCGGCCGTGAAGGATGGTGGGGTGGGCGCAAGAGCAGTAGAGATCTTTGGCGGGGAGAAGGGGAGAGACAAAGTATAAGTCAATGCACGCAGCCAGCAGCGTGTATGTGGACAGACACTGTGGGACACAAAAGAGACAGCAGTCAGTGCTGGATCAGAAACCAGCACCAGTGTTGGAGGGATTGCTGAAAACTACTGGAAGGAAGAAGATGATCGGATCACGAGGCATCATTTAAGGTAAGTCCTTATAGCGGCAAATGGGGTGAGGGGGAGATGTGACTTTAGTTTCACTTTAATCTACAGAGATTAGTTTCTTAAAGTGTATTTCCACCTTTGCAGCCAATCTTAAGGATTCCTTTTTGAGAAAGTCATTGAACGAAACATGTCAAAGGAAAACCTTTCTTAGCTGAGTGCTGCTAACGCTCAAAAGCTCGAGAAATCGCCACTATGTTTGTTATGTTTTCCCATTTGCACAGCATACAGAAAAATAATTTTAATAATTTCTAGTTGTTTCATTGGAGCAGAATAATAAATAGGACAGTTTGATTTTTTTTTGTGTGTAGAATAACATACAGAACAATACACAATAGGGGCACTTAGGGACAATTTTGTTTAAAAGCGTATTAATATACAATGTACCACCCCAGTCTGGAGATCTTTATCCCTTTGTTAGGACAGAAAGTGTGCACATCTCTGATAATAAAATCTGCCAGCACCTTACAGCCAGGTGTTTGGTGAATAACTGTGGATATGTGTGTTCTTCTTACGCGGTTTGATGTCTCGAGCTGATGATGATGGTAAACAAATGGGCTAAGATCATCACTATAGATTCCAGCTGCTTATGGAGTGATGCTCAAAGGAGCAGGAGGAGTGTTTACACACAAATAGCTAGTGTGAATGTATTAATGATACTCTATGACCAAGCACAAGGTTACGTGAAATACATAAGGGAAGCTCTCTTGTTGCCTTTCCTGGAGTGCCTTATAAATGATTATAAATAGTAGTTGCAATTATTTAGAGTGCTGCTATCCTTTATTTCTACTATATTGACCAGATATGAGCTGAACTGGCACATCATTATTATTATTAATATACAGGATTTATATATCGCCAACAGTTTGCACAGCACTTTACAATATAAGGAAGACATTACAATCACAATACAAGTCAGGACAAGATGGTAAGGAGGGCCCTGCCCCTGAGGGTTTACAATCTAAAAGGGAGGGGCAAGTGATACATGATGAGGTAGCTGTTGGTTTAGTGTTTGTGGACTGACTTAGAGCAGCACTGCATCTTGAAAAGTACAGCCAGGGTTAACCATTCCCATGCTCCCCTTACAGAAAGGGAGAGATAAGTAGTAACCCTTGGTCCACCCCTCGAACGTGTTTCACCTTATCCAGGGCTTAGTCGTAGTGGCATAGAGGACTTAGTCATAGAGGCGTAGAGAACTTAGTTGTAGAGAACTAAGCCCTGGATAGAGTGAAATGCGGTAGAGGGATGGACCAAGGGGGGACTGAGCCATGGAGTTTTTCAGCGTGACAAGCAGTGTGCGGCTGGATTCTTTTTACTGTGGAAATATAAAGTAGGTGTTATCCCAATTTGGGTGCAAAAGTAGAAATACACTTGAAGATCTTGTAATTACTAAATTTGTATGCCTATAACATATAACTAAGGAGAACACAGTTAAGAATTATTGTATTATTATATATGTTTTATTATGTACAGTATGTATTACCCAGATAACATATCTCTAACAAAATCTCAGAAAGATAAAAACAACAAATGAAAGTTCTGCACATCACACAGATATTATGCAAGCACCATGTTGCTTACAGGTAGAAGTGGGTGAAAGAAAATAGTACTTGTAGCATGTAGTTATTTCTATGATGCTTTAGGAACTTCCCATGCCCTGCCATCAGCTATCTGAACTGTCAGCCTGATGTATTGAATGGGCTGGGCACCTAGATTCACATCTGGGAATCAAATCCAGTTGGTTGTATTGGTGGCAGTGATTTTGCCGGCTCCTCAAATTAAAGTGAAACTATAATGGTTTTGATTAGTTTTATTTCATTTCGTTACAGGATATTTACAGGAGAACTGGCCTTCGAATTGTGTATAACTTCTACAAAATCATAATTTTACAAATATTACTTTACAAAGCCTACAGTAGATTATTTGCAGGGCACACTGGGCTTTCTGATAAAAATAAGCCTAGCAGCTGCTGCTCACTTTCTGACTCTTGCTAACTGCAACTTCAAGAGTATGAATTAATAAGCAGTGCATGAAATTAAATTAACAGAAATATGGCAAAATGGCTGTGGAAAGGAAGGGGACATCCAGCTCAATTGTATCACTTTCATGTACAATATTTAACATATAAAATAAAACTGTATGATCGTAGTTAAATGCAAAATAAAGTACATCTATAGAAAACAATATACACTTTTACTTTCATGAACAGAACTCATAACTAAATCCTGGTTTTTAACTACACCAGAATTTTTTTTTAACCACTGCGGATCACATGTTCTGATCCCAACAGGAGCTGCAGGAAACAAAAAAATTTTTGTTTACTTTAAGATTGAGCCGTGTAATGACGCGTTGCCCGGCTTCCTGATTGGTCGGGAAGCTGGCCAATCAGGAAGCCGGGTGCCGTGTAATGACGCAGCGCCCAGCTTGGTGATTGGCCGGGAAGCCGGCTTCATGTTCCCTCGTCACCTCATGTCGAGGGAGCATGGACCCGGCTTCCTGGCCAATCAGGAAGCCGGGCGCCACGTCTTTACACGACGCCCGGCTTCCATGATTGGCCACCAAGCCGACTCTATGCTTTCTTGTCACATAGTGATCAGAAGCATGGGGGCGGCTTCCTTGCCAATCGGGAAGCCGGGTTGCGAGTCTTTACACGCTGCTCGGCTTCCTGGCTAATCAGGAAGCCAGGTGGCGAGTCATTAAACGCCGTCTGGCTTCCTGAATGGGACTTCCGCTACTCGGTATGATTATAACTTCGCCTTTCATTGTGACCTAATTCAGAATTAATTAATAGTAAATATGAAAAAAAATTGGTCTATCAATCAGAATAGGATATGATCAAAAAGGTAAACTACACAGCTATGTAGAGTTTATCAAAACACTTAGATAATTCATACACATTTTATTTACACCGCTTACGCCCAGCATTTTTCTCCACACAGATCGGAAAAATAATAGTGCTTTGTAGGGTTCTTTTATCACTGAGTCATTCACAGTTTCCTGTTGGAAGCACATTCAAATTTAAAATGAAATACACTGATATGAATCATTGATTTTAGATAAGTAGACGTGAGCGGCCTACTTAGTGACTCATAGACCTCAAAAAAGTACAATAACTAGTTTTAAACAGTTTGATCAACAAAGAATATCACGATGTATGCAACTGTGCTTTCAGCCGTATGAATGCTTTAATAACATACTGTATATTGTACATTCAAATGTTTCCCTAACTGGCATATAATCAATATCTGACATTGCTTATATTATAAGAGTCATTGTAAAGAAAAACATAGAATGCTTATTTACAAATGATACTATGTTATCCTGCCAGAACTTCCATAGCTACAAAGGGCACCTGCATCCCACTATCAGCTTTAAAAAAGAACTCTGGGGAAAAAAATGTATTAAAGGGTTTCTAAACCCTCTGTTTTGTTTCATATATCTACTGCTAGCAAGCAGTAGATATATGCAAAAAGTTTTTTTTTTTTAAACGCTTTAAAAGCAGTTTAAACTTACCTGTGTCTTCGCCGCGCGATACAGTCTGAAAATTCGAAAATGCTCGGGCAGCCGCAAAGCATCTTGGGGTGGGCGCATGCGCAGTTCGGATTTTCGGCTGGGAGAGGAGGAGAAACACAAGATAAGTATATGGATACGTACACCCGCATGCAGACACCGTTGAACAGGAAGTGCCAGTAAGCACAGAGGAGTCCACGCTGGATCGGAGACCCGCAACAGCGCTGGAGGGACAGACGAAAAGAACAGGAAAGATACATAATTTAAGGTAAGTGCTTTAATGAACATTAGGCGAAGGGAAAAAAGTTTGAGTTTTCACTTTAGGGGGGGCTGTACTGCAAGAGTACACTGCACGTTTGTGTCTAGATGCTAAAAAAAAAAGTTATACTCACCATATCATTTGATCCGGCTTGTTCTTAGACCACAAGAGAGGATCCTCGCTGCACACCTTACTGGGATTCCCATGTGGACATACCAGTGGGTGCTTGGAATGACAGGATGGAGCCGCCACAAGCAGATAGTTGAAGAGGGTCACCAGCGCACCAAAGCGATAGTTTAAGTGTTCATTTATTGAAGAATGCTGTCCCTCATATGCAAGTGCTTTCAGACTACACAGGGTCCCCTTCATCATAAAAAACAACATCTTTATAGACATAGCAATGGTGAGGTGTATTAGAAACCACACCCACACTCCCTGACGTCATAATGACATCACAATCCTGCCATTATGTTCAAGTATGATGTAAACAAAGGTCTTAAGACATAAACATACCTGGGATCAAGCAGAAAAAGGTGATATCACATATAGCATTATAGCCAATAGTCACATACCACTTACATTAGAATGCCCAGAGGTCCCAGACAAGAATGCTCTATGTGCAGGGAGATTGAGAGGAATAATGTAGCTGTCACGGCCGTTAGTACGAGCGGGAGCGAGAAGAGCCGCTCGTTACCTAGGCGACAGGACGCTGAGCCTCTCGGCAGCGCCCGTAGTATCAGATCAGTGCCAATCACCCCACCCACTGCTTGTTCTTAGACCAGTCCCTAGAGCCTCTCTCCACCTCCGCTGCCTCGGTCTAAGAATCCTTGTGTCATCACATTCTATACAATTGTATAGACAGGAGGACATTGAGGAACATTCCATCTGTGCAGCGGAGTAGGAGACACACGTCAGCGATTGGAGAAGCAGGGAGTCGGCTAAGAAAGTTTGGGTAAGTATAACTTTTTTTTAGCACCTTTTTTTATATAGCACCTAGGCAAAAATGAGAACTTAACCCTTGCAGTGTGGGTGTAGCCAAACTGAAAGGATTAATACATTTTCCCCCCAGAGTTCTTCTTTACTATATACATATAACAGGGTTCCTGTTCTGAATAAGGAACATGGCAACAGTATTAAGGTAGTATTAAACTCAAAACTTTTTTTTCAATGATGAATCCAGATCAAACAAATATACTTTGCCCAGCAAAGTATTTCTTTACATTTTTGCCCAAGAACTTACAGTCATTATGTTTCCAAACAGCTCCAACTCTTTCAGCTCGGCTTCCCCGAACGTTCTATTTAGTACAAGATCACAATGGACAGAGCAGTCCCCCCCAGCTGTCCATCTACTAGCTTGGAGAAAGAAGGAGGGGGGAGGGGAAGCAGGTAGAGGCCTTGCTGTGCCTGTGTGTTTGTGGAGACACATACAGCTTACTAGCGCACACAATGGTGTCTCCACAGGACCCTGCAAAGGGAAAGGCGCCGCCCTAAGACAGGATACCAGGGCCAGTGCTCAAACGACCAACTGATTCTGCAGGAAACTGAAACTTTTAATCCTTTGACTTTAATATCATTTTATAAGGTTATAAATGACTGTACGGATGGTTGCCATTGGTAACACAAGCAGATATAAGCAAGGATAATAATGGTTATATTGAAAAATATATTTTCTAATACATATACATTTTTGCTATGCATTAGGAATAAGCTCAGGTTTGGATCAGGTTCAGTCCAAACCTAAGCTCATCCATACAATGCATACTAATTATCTGGGAGGTTGGATATGGATTAATTTGACTGTCGTTGGGCAATATGTGAGATGGTCATATGTGGTCCATCCATGACATATGAGTTATAAAACAGTTATTAAACAGCCTAGAAGGAAGTATTGCAAGGATCCATTCAACATAAATACATTTCTCATACTAGCACATAGTTTCAAGTGATTGCTCAAAGAGCAGGTATTTCATAATCGGGTGGTATTATAGTATAATTGTGGTGCTGGCATAATAGTTGTGAATTCTATGAGTAGCCCTTTCAAATGATGTATCCTTTTTATTTTGGGTAAAGGCTGTGGGGGGTCTATCCCTATAGAATGAACTTTGTAAGAGACCATACCTTTCACATTTCTTCCCTTTCTCCTCTGCACGGTTTATGTTACTTCTGAGCACCATTTTCCAAGATATCTCTGTTACAATCATAAACTGCCTAATAACAAAGATAGAGCTATGTGCAGTCAGCTTTACTACCAGATGTGCTCTGGGCAGAATTTCTAGCGTGGGAAAAAAAAAAGGCCAAAATGTCTCAGCTGCAATACGTGGGGAATTAGATGACACAGATCTAGAACAGATACAGGATGCAGATTGTTCTGGGCTTGAGTAACATGCAGCAGCTGCACTGGCTGGAAACTGCCACTCCCTGTGTATATGGAATGTTATTACATCATGATAGTGTCATTGCATTTTGCATGGCTACTGAGATATAGTGGTTCTAAAAGGCAAAGTCTTATGGTAATGGATGTGTCTGAACAAAGTCATACCTAACTGATTATTCAGTGTATTTTTGCTTTATGAGCACATTTTGTGCTGCAAAACCCATTTAAATAGTGTAATTGAATATCTCTATACGCCTGATACATATATATATATATATAT
>NW_017306281.1:3781568-3794140 GCF_000935625.1 Nanorana parkeri
ATTACAGGTATTACAGTGTTTTATACCTGTGCTTGACTTATTTTCTTTTACATACATTTTATTGGTTTTGATGAAGAATAAACAAAGACAATAAGAGACATAGTCAGTAATACAAAGGTTCAGAATGAAATGGCAAACATCCTAGCACCAACAAGAGAGATCAATGAAGCTTGTCAAAAGTAAAAGCTAAACAAGTGAGAAACATAGTCATGCAGATAACTTCTAGGTCTAGAAATCATAAGGGTACACCCTAAACCAGGGAAAGCAAGATCAAAAATGAAGAACAACTCCAAGCAGAGTGCATAGGTAGGGGAAGGCAAGCACAGAGTATCCCACAACCCCAAATCTTCACATTCCCATGCAGGTCACCTAAAATGGTCAGTGATATAAGAATGATGAGCCAAATAAAGAAGGGAGAAATGGGAAGAAGACACACAAAAGGGAAAAGAAATACAGAAGAAAAAAAGAGAGGAAAGAGCAAAGAGTTATCTGTTAAAGTGCTCGACTTATTTTAATTTGTGATTGCTATAAAAATAGTTCCACATTTTTTTCTTACATTAATACATCATAACTAAAACCTGACCTGACAGGACTTACATTGTTTTCATCTTATCTGTGAACTATTTTTCTTTTGTTTTTCCATTATGATTTTCACACAAGTACAAATGATACAGTAGCTGCCATATTCATTTACATTATGTTATTATCATTCATACAATGATGAATTTCACATAATTATCACATTTTAACTAACACCTAATTTAATTTGCAGGGCTAATTCAGCACACATTTTATATACCGCTCATGCAGCTGAGGTGTAAGATATAGTCAACCCAATGAAAAGGTTAGGCTGTTACAGGTGAAACTCGAATAATTAGAATATCGTGCAAAAGTAATTGCAGTAAGTGCTGCAAAAGGGGCCCAAACCAAGTACTGAGTACATATGCATGCTTGTACTTTTCAGAGGTCCGATATTGTTCTAGGTACTGTTCTATTGTTCTTGTTTTATTGATTGCATGTAATAATCTACTTTTTTGAGGTTGTGGATTTGGGGTTCTTGGGGTTTTCATGAGCTGTAAGCCATAATCATCACAATTATGACAAATCCCGGCTTGAACTATCTTGCTTTGCATGTAATGAGTCTATCTCATATATTAGTTTCACCTTATAAGTTGCATTAGTGAAATAAATGAACTTTGCACGATATTCTAATTATTCGAGTTTCACCTGTATAGCTCAGGATGATCAGAGTTTAAGCAGTTGTTACCCCAAATCATATAATCAGCCAAGGGGAATCCAATCATATAGCAGGGAACATAGGTCAGGTCACATATTGACCCATCAAACCAAGCTCCCAATGAACTCAACATCATACGCAGAAGACATTATACTCTCTTTAGAGCCCGATTTCAGATAAGTGCGTTCCCACTGGAACATATCTACCGTTCCCTATATTTCATACCTAAACTGACAAAATAGAAATATATAATCTTCATGCTACCACTTAAGATTATTTGAATAAGAAATGTTTTCTCCACAAAAAAATGTTTCCCAAGCCATGCATGCTGAATACCAGTCAGAACCAGCTTGTTGTCCATGGTGCATGTGGGGAAATTTCTTCAGTGCCAAAAACTCAGGAACAGTGAGCATGTTCTGTGCCAGTGGATGACAAATCTGTAAAAATTCTAACATACAGCAACCTAATAAATAATGGCAGAGATGCAATATTCTTAGTATAAGCATGCTCCCATAGGATTGTTATAGTCTAAAATTCAGTTTGCTAAAGCACTGTGTATCATAAGCTATTGCATTTTGTTTTGTTATATCTATATATTTTTTCCTCAATTTTTCCATGTCAGTGCTGCTGATCTCCTCCACTTCCTGTCTACATACAGGTGCTCCAGCATTGGCTGTACATTACTATTCTGGACCAGCTTCTGAAAAGTAACAGTTGCAGGCCCTGTCTGCGTAATTTGTCTCTTTTAGTCAACACCAGTGGTGCATGTGACAAGGTGACAACGTGGGAGCACAACTGGGAGACAGTTGTCACCCTTAAACAAGATATGTCTGACCTTCATAAATGGATCACCTGGTATTATTTTATTGAAAGATGCAGATGTAAAAAAAAATTGAAATTACATTGACATGTTAAAACTGATATATCATTGTTTTTGGTTTCCGTGTACTATAAGTGCAAGTGAATTCTATTCTGTAATGTAGATAGTTTCTTGTTCTTTATCTCACAGTCTTATCTACGAATGAATTTATGTAAATAAGCTTTCATTTTCTAATCCCGGAAATTATTCCAATTTAGGTCTAGGTCTATGTGGGCTTTGTACAATTTCAAGCCTGCTTGCTTTGGTGTTCATTTTAGGCCTCATTCACACAAGGCTTTAATTTCCTGAGGCAGATTCTTGTGGCTATATACTATATCTTGTGGCTATAACTATAATAGACCAACTAATAAAGTCTGAAGGATTGGAATTCTCTGGATAGTGCGGTCTGTTCGTATACTACCACATTCCAAGGTGGAGATGCACCTATTGGACCAACACCTGGGGAGTCCTGATGGCGGCTAAGGAATTGGAGCGGTGAGATTTCCTTTGGCTCTAAACTTGTGTGAATATGGCCATAGTCACTTACAGAGAATTTCTGATGAAAAGAAGAATGCATGAAATAGATGTACACTACAATCTTCTAGAAGGGACATTTAATGAACAATGTTTTAATATTTTGTTTTTATTTTCCGGAATGCTAACAAAAACTACTCTATTTACTATACTGTAGCTGCAGTGGAGTAATTCATTAACCACTTAAAGGCCATAGTGTTTCACCCCCTTCCTGGCCAGGCCATTTTTCAGTATTCAGTGCTGCGGTACTTTGACTGATGTTTAACACTTTCATTTTTTCACTATAATGTAAACAGGGAGCACACATGAAGAGGAAGAGAGTTAGTGAGACCTGACTTGAATTACTGCATTTCTTGTGAAAATTGAGGATGAATTGATTCACAGTATCTGCAGATAGAGAGGTTAGTGAGAGCTCGTTTTAAAGCTCGCTCTCTGCTTAGGATTATTTAATATTCTTTATTTAATTTTTTTACATGTTAATACAAAACAGACTTCCACCTGGACAGCATATTCAACATTGACATTTCCGCTTGAGAAATACATTTAAATAAATATAATTACATAACTTATTTTTATTCTTCTACTAAACAATCTAATACTTCCTTGAAAACATTCCTTAAATCCCATCTAGTTTAGTTTAAGAAAAATATATAGAAGATATAAACATAATTGAGCTTCTAACACAGCCACTTGAACTTGTCTCGTGGTATGGTACACAGGTAGATATATGTATATAAATACATCACCTACCCTTGGAGGTCTGTGTGTGTCCCAGTCGTTCCACCCGGCTCAGATAGTGAGAGGGTAAAAGCATATAGCAGGGGGGGGAGGAATATATATATCTATATATTTTTCTTAAATTGTATAGACAACTCCCCTCTTCATCTCCTGAAGAAGCGCTATCTAGTGCGAAACGTTGAGAAAATCAAGCTCCTCCATCATCTTTCATTATACCAATCATGTCATGTATTCACGAAATTTTCAATTATGTATTTTCAATCATGTTCCATTGCATAAGATTCTGATTGTCATTTGTATATGAATGAATTTAACCAATGTGGAGTGAGCTTACAGGGGAATCATGTTGTCAAATTTTATTAATTCTACTTACCTTTTAATCAATTAAAATATTTTTTCTAAAAAAAGCCTTGGTGTGCAAGTTGTCAGTCGGCTGCCTAAAAAACCCCAACTTTCCTGATTTTTCGATATACCACTTTCAGGGGTGTTGGCATCCTGTGCCTTGATCTAGGTCATTTTCTTTTCAAATCAAACCACTGATGTAAGAGATGTATAGAAACCTTCTTCTAATACTGCGGTATCAGAACTTTCGCAGCATTAAGTAGATGAGGGGGTCAATGAACATCTATATTTCACTGCAGAATCTATAGTGCAATGAAATAACCCATAGATTTTTCAACATAAGTCCTCACCTGACCCCAATATCCCTGGATAATGGGGCAAGTCCACCATATATGTGCCATAGTTCCCCTTTGTCCACATCCCCTCCAGCACAAGGGGGAAAAATCACCATACATCTCATGCATTCTAAACAGAGAGCGGTACCAACGGGTAAGTAATTTATAATTCATCTCTTCCATGGTACATGGCATCAAGGAGGTATGTATTAAAGCCAATACCTTAATGTATGCTTTATGCTTAGGATTATTAATATATAATTAATAATTTTGTTTTGTTTTTATTAATAATATATAATTAATATTTTGAACATTTGTCCCTGGCCTGGTCACAGTACTACTTTAAGTTATTAATAAGGAGGAGATTAGGACACATCTCTGGGCAAATATGAACTCCCTGCCCCACTCTCTAAATCCCTTTTTTGCCTACCGGACTCCGCAGTCATGTATACTGGAGACTGGTGATCGATCACTGTGGTTTGTGCCTGCCCCAACTAGTCTTCTGATTGTGATGTCATCACATAACTGCAATTTTGGAATCTGAGGGGCCTCCTGAACAGCCAATGGTAAGAGGCGTAACCAAGGCAGTGATATGGACACCTGAAAAAGGACCCACCCTGCTGTAGGAAGAAAGAATACTCCTGGCACATCACATGACCACAGATTAAGGTAAATAATTTGGACTTTTAGGTTTTTTTTTTCTAATATGTACTGCAGTACTTAGAGGGGGTTGGGGAATGGTCAGAGTGTGTATAGAGGGGAGATTTAAATCTCATATTTTTTCTGACCAGGTGTCCTCCACATTGATTTCTTTTTTTTTCCTTTTTTTTTTTTTACACGAGACTGAAAAACAAATTGTCAGCGAAAGCTTCAGTAGCTCACAGGCAGTGCAAAACAAAGTAGAACATTATGTTCGCTCCTGCATTTATATAAGTTGAAGGCTGATATTATACAGGTAGTCTGCCTTTCAGATGGGATTAAAGCAAAATTACGCCTCTCAGCTCTTTAGCCTAGCAGAAAATTGGTAATAATCTCAATGTCTAAGAATATTTGAGGACATCATGTAGCTTTGGCAACATTTGCAGTAGAAATACTATTTAAATTGTGTATTGGAACTAAATGAATACTTAAACATTCGTTTGACGTACAGCTCATACAGTATATACAACAACAGGTTATAACAATACAAGAATCTTGTGTTCTGATGATAGCTATATATTTAATTTTCATTATTTTAATCATGTAATTTTCTGACCTGAGCGAAAATGGTTTTGAAATTACTAAAATGAAATAAAATAAAGTGCTACCCTTTACTCTACAATAATATTTGTCAACAAATAAATTGACATTAATGCTACATTAAAGCAGAACTAAAGGTTTTTTTCCCCGTCTTTAATACAAACATAAAATAAAAATAGTGTATGCATGCACACTTGCAAACCTACTGTATGTGTACTGTGGCTTTTCCCCAGCTGTTTTGAGAGTACAATGCAGGACCAGGAATAATCTATGACCTTTTGGTTTTTGCTCTGCAAGCTTTCCAGCTCAGAGGTCATATGATTTCCACACCTCCCTCTTGGTATGTAATTCTGCTCCTATATTTGCATATGGGACCGAGACCATTAGTGGTACAGAACGGTATGGTTCCTCCCTGTCTTATAAAAAGAACAGGAGAGAAAAGGGATTGGGTAGGGATAGAACTGCCCTATTACACATCCAGTTCCCGGCAAACCAAAAAAAAATGGTTCCTACAGAAAAGTAAAATTGCTCTTCCAAATTGTAGTGGCCGAATGGACAAAAATATTTGTGGTTTTAAGGAGCATGCTTCCATAATGAAATTATTTTGCAGGGATGGGGGGAAGAGGGGGATTGGGGGGAGGGGAGGTATGATCCCCAAAGCAAACTGTGGTACTATACAAGCAATAGTGGTAGTATACACACAACTGTGGCAATACATGCAGAGCTCTCTTGAATATGTTGCATTTAGTACATCCCCCTCTTAAAGCCCATCTCAAGTCAAAACGTTTTTGTAGCTTTGGATAGAGTGAGGAAGGGTTTAATGTACAGATGCACCGATACCACTTTTTCAAGACCAAGTATCTGTACCGATACTTTTGATCAAGTACTCACAGATACCAATTACCGATACTTTTTCTTAAAGGGACAGGTCACATTTTTTCTAAAGCAATACAAACTAATGCTTTAAGGTCACTTTCTTAATATTATGATTCATGAGAAAGGAGGGAGCATGATGCCAGCTTCCCGGCCAATCAGAATGCCTATTATTATCATTAATATCATTACACGGCTAGTTTCCTGACCAATCGGGAAGCCGGGCAGCGCATCATTACACGCTACCCGGCTTCCTGATTTCCCGGGAAGTCGGCTCCATGCTCTCTCATCACAAGTGACGAGAGAGCATGGATCAGTTTCCCGGCCAATAAGGAAACTGGGCAGCGTGTAATGACAAGCTGCCCGGCTTCCTGATACAGGAAGTACTCGTGCTAGGTATCGGAGTATAGAGAGAGCATGGAGCCGTTTCCTGGCCAATCAGGAAACCGGGCAGCGTGTAATGATGCGCTGCCCGGCTTCGTGATACAGGAAGTGCTCGTGCTAGGTATCGGAGCATTTGGGCGAGTACGAGTACTCACCCAAATACTCTGTATCGGCACCGATACTAGTATCGGTATCGGTGCATCCCTAGTTTAATGCCTCTGTCTTGGTCTCCATTGGTGAGATTTACACTTAATTCCTCTTCTTACACTTACACCTACCATCTAGACAGGACGTTAGGCAATATCCCCATTAGGGACATAGACAGCAATATAATCTTTTGAAAAAAACACGTTTTTGAGGAGCGCGACTACCTAAGATAGGAGTAATGGCCCAATGTGCTGAACTTGGAAAAACGCATAACGGTGTGCAATACAGACAACCAAAACTGATTAGTCATATAAAGGGGACAAATTGATGACTTACAGTTGGGATGTGAGCCTATATGCCCTGGTGTCTCTCACAGAATGTTCTCCACGGTCTGTTTAATGCGATGTCCACAGCTAGCAGGTGGGAAGAGAGTGGGTGTCTGCCCGGACTGGAGTGGGAAAACGAGGTGTCAGCCGATGTCACAAACTCAGCTGGCCAGGCTGAGCCGCGGCGGCTGGGACGGGAAAGCAGTGAGCCGCGATCAGCTCCGTAGTCCAGGACTCTATGCGTGTGGTTACAGTACTAGATGTGGCTGTCAGCGGAGTGCACAAAGATGGACCAGTGCGTGGGACAGTGAGGGATCTGTACGGGGGGATGGATCTTGCTGCCTGCAGGATACGGCTACGCGTTTCGAGGAGATTTCCTCTTTGTCAAGCCACAGAAAGTTACAGAAAGTTGCGCTCTAACCACTGTATGTTTCTAATATAATCTTTTGGCTGGAGTTGAATGTGAAGGGCAGTATGCTGTCTACACTGATAGCCAAGAACCAAGGCACTGGAAAAGAAGAAATGACATTGCTTTTACACCAAGATTTTGAATTGAGGGATGTTAAGAGAATCAAGTGTACACTATACTTTTATTTCACCTCCCACAGTAAATTATGTAAATTATCACAAGTTGCTCTGAAAGGCTTGTTCTAAGCATTTTCACAAAAAAAGTCCTGAAAAAGCTTGTTAATAAATGCTTACGAAACACAAAGCAACATTTTGAAAATGCTTGGTAATACCGCATGATTGTCAGGCATTTTAAAGCCATGTTGATGTAAACTACTCTAAAGCACATATACTAAAGGCATCAGGGACGCTCTTACCATTAGAAATCCTTCTTGTACTGTACAGCCTCTTTATAAGTAAAATGAACTCTGGGTTAAAAGTCTTAACCTTTGTTTTCTCTCTAAGTCAGAAAAGAAGAAGGAAATTAGTGCATAAAACAGATATTATTCATACCACTCAGAAGATCTGTTTTGCCCAGAGACCGGAGTTGAGATAAAGTAGTCACTTGAACCTAGTTATATCGGTGTCCACCACCATCCAATTTACACTATGCCTAAAAAGATTTTAATGGATGCTGCTTTGTCCTGCAAGTGAGATCAGTGGCTTCTGCATACTATTATTATTATTATTATTATAATACAGGATTTATACAGTATGCATACTACCCTCCTGTGTGTGGTAGCATCACTGTAAAGGATCCTCTCTTGGTGGCAGGAAGCTACTTAAGCACTGCTGCACAGGCTCAGTAATGTATAGCAAAGCTATCAGGGTACTCACAGGGGAGTTGAGTCTCTCAACATAGTACCAGCGAATAATTTAAACACAAAACTGAAGAGGGAAAAATAACATTTTACTTAACTGATAACAGATGAAAGGTTACAGAAAATCGTAACTGGCCTCCTCCATTTCTGACTTGCAGTCCTCTTGCCCTGCAAACCACTGAATCTGGTTATAATGGCAATTCTCTCATCAATGAGCCCCCTTACCAGAAAGGGTGTGAACAGGGCCGGCCTTAGGCCTTTAGGCGCCCTGTGCGGCCGCACTGCTCGCACACCCCTAAGGCCGGCCCTGGGTGTGAACACTAAACAGATCCATGACTCAACAGCCATTCAGTGCCCTGTAACTTCCAGATTTGGACTCCAGCAGCAGCTCTACTCCAGAAGCTTAATTTAACTCTGAGCTATGTGCTCATCTACTACTACTTGTGTTCCTCTGTTTAATAGTTTCTCAGTGAATTGAAATATTAAAGGCAGTTTGAGCTTTATAACTTGATATGAAGCTTAGATAACAAATGGTCACTATGCATTGAGCTGAATTTACTAAGTTTGGAGCAAACAAACTCTAGAGGATCTGTGCATGGCAACCAGTCAGTTTCTAGCTTTCACCTTCAAAGCCTAACTGAACAAGCTGAAGATAGAAATTGATTACTATGTACAGCTGCCCCGGATTCTGTCTGCTCCAGTTTTTGTAAATTCCCTCCATTATATTTTATTGTCGGGTTGTGCTAATGACAACGGAATTTTGTTTCAGTGTGCCGTGCCAGGTTCCCTTTATAAAGTGGAAGACATAAAGGCCCATAAGTATGTAAGATTTTAAATTTATTTTGAATGCATTTTAATTTACTTTATTTTCCAATCCTTAGCAAATTAAGTGATCAGTCTGTGAAATACCATTTTATTTAGAAATTATCGGGATTATTTGCTGCTGTGTCGTTACGCAACAAATGGATGTAACACATCCAGAAATTATTTTTTGATGTCCATGAGACCACCAGAGCTCTATTTTTCATAGCTGCTGCATGACATGCAAACATTGCACTTCCAGTTATGCTTACTGCACAGCCTTCACAATGAATTACAATCATATTCTGCACAGAGCCATTTGTTATAATGCATATCACTAGCAGAAAGCGGCAAATTACAGATTAAATGGAAAGGTTATAATAGCAGGCTTGGTACCATAAATCTGTTGAATAGCATAGACACTTTTGTTCCCCCCACATTGATTTATACACACAGTGCATGGCTAATTTTTCTGACACAGATTATGAGCTCACCTTGCCTATATTTTTGTTAGGGCTGCCTTAACCCTTTGTTCCAAAAACTGAATGATTGTAGCTGTATAAGTACACTCGCTACAACACAGTTGACCATTAAACCTTTTTTTTTTTTGCACTGACAGTTAAATTTTCAGGACAAGCTTTCAGGGGTGCTACCTACTGCTTGGTCCTAGCAGTACTGATACACAAAGGTTGAACAAATTGTTAAGAATAATTTGCAGAAAGTTTGAGTTCAAATTATACCTTTTATTATCTAACTTACGTTATTAAATATTCAAGCTACTGGGAGGCCTTAGATTCATTTTTTTAGGCTTTATACATCTAAGGCATCCTGGAAGATTGAATCTTTAATAACTTAAATTGTATCCGCAACTGATTCCTTATTAATCTCAAAATATTGGAGGAGAGACAGCTTAAGAGTACATCTAGTGTCTATAATATACTTTCATTTAATCTCTAGTGACATCGCCATATGTGAGATGGTTACATGCGGGGAATCAACTCAACAGGGACATGATCTGTCCAAGAAATAGGTCCAATGTCTGCAGGGACCATAATTCTAAGGTGTGTTAATAAAAAAAATAGTCCAATTTCATATGTGTATTATGTACAGGGGAAAAAAAGAGTATCTCTTCTCCATAGGGTGAGCTACCCGCCATTGAATCTAGAAGAGATTATTGTCTAAGTAGACTACGAGTCAAAGATCTTGGAGCTCATTTATCAGGTATGGTCAAGAAAAACTGAGAATTGAAGTCTCCTCCTAAAATGAAATATATATATTCCCATCTAGAAACCTCCTTTAGGAATCCCTCAAGGAATTGAATTTGGTTTGGATTAGGAGCTTAGACATTACACAATGTAAGTGGAATGTCCTGCCATGTAACATGTAAAATGACAAATCTTCATGCTAATTTAAAATCATATTAGATTAATTAGTTAAACAAACATGTTTTTCATTTTCTTACAAATAGAGTTTATTCACTTCCTGGTCCACGTCTCACACAAATTATTTAATGTGCCAAAATGTTGCATCCTGGGATGCTTACATCAACAGAGCATTGCTAAGAAATGTAATCTGTAATCCTATGAGATCTCAGAAAAAGTAATTCTGAGATGATGTGCATAGTGACATGTTCTAGTCACATGTGCCATAGTTCCAGGAAGTAAAGGGAGATCAAGTAATCTGCCCTTAGTTAACATGGCCACTGTCAGACTGGGAAAGAAAAGAGAAATAAGGTCTGCAAAGAATACAAAGCCTGCAATTATCTAGAAGTATGTGTTTGTAGATTGTCATCACTAAACATTTCTAAAGGTGTTTTTGTTGTTATTTTAAATATATAGGTAAGTTCCTCTTTAAAACAACACATTCCTGAATCTGATACAGAGAGCAACAATGCAAACCTAGTAAAAACATGTGTCCACAGTGAACGTGGTAGTAGGACCAAAGGGGGACCAGTTGTGTCCAGAAAGGTAGTGAAGAGAGGAAAGAGGGAGAGGAAGATTATCTGCTGAAAAACATAAAACAACATATTAAACAGTAGCCAAATAAAATACTTGCAGATATAACGTGGAAGTAGGTTAAGAACTCAGAAGAGGGTATAAAAAGTAGGGAGGTTCAGATATCAAGTACCGTACTTGGTACAAGCACAGATACTTTTCCAGCTCCAAGACTAGACTAGAGAAAAACTCAAAAGTTAGAAGGCAGCTGTCATTTTTAGGCCCAGTCGCAGCTGCAACCGCTGCAAACCTAGTAGTTCTTGTGATAATGCCAAGTATTGGCACTGGTATCGAACCTGGTATCTGAACATCCCTATTAAAAATGTCTCCAGGTACTCAAACAGGTCAATTAGAAAAAGCCCCCAGGAGTCCATTGGCCTGCAATCGGTTTGGAGAATATCACATAGAAAACTCTTGGATACAGGGGGAAGACTTATACTTAAGTATTCAGCTCCGCCAGACCTGCACCTGGCCAGCTGGTTATAAAAAACAAAACACTAAAGGGGTTATTCACAAAAGGGTAAAGAGTTTGGAGAAGGCAGGATAAATGAACAATCTAGGACAACATAGCTGAACTGGAAAGTGAGCTGAATTGGATAATTTTTCTAAATCATCTATGCCTATGCTCAGATTAAGGGTCTGGTATGGAATTTTAAAGGGGAACCCACGTCCCCCCCCCATTTTTGGGGATGGGGTTCCTCCTTAAAATTCTAGCCAGACCTTAAGGGCCTGGTATGACACTTTTGGGGGGAACCCCACGCCTTTTTAAAAAAACATTTGGTCCCTCCTAACATTCTTACCAGACCTAAAGGGTCTGGTATTGTTTGGGAGGGGGAATTGCACACTTTTAAAAAAAAAAGTAATTAAGGGGACCCCCCCATGATATTTAAATTTTTCATTTTTATCTTTACCCTTTTAAGTGATGTTAAAATCATTGCTCCTTTAAAAACGGCATTCATTAAAAGTTTTTTTTTCATTGATTCCTAACCCCAGAGCAGTATCCGGATCCCCATACACTTTTTATGGCCAATAACTTGCATATAAACCCTCTTAAAGGAGACAATTGTTTTTGAAAGTTCTACACCCATAGACTTGCATTGAGTTCGAATTCAAACTTTTTGGATGTTCTAAAGTTCGAATTAGAAGCGAACTCGGACCTCTTCGGCTCATCATTATATTATAATAATAATTTAAAAAGGCAACCGCCGTCCCGTCCGCTTGCAATGAAAACCCGCCACATAATGGCATTTTGACAGATGCCTGGGAAAACATAAACAGTTTGGCGGAGCTAGCGGTGACAGCTAGTTCCGCCCAACTGTGTACAGTTTCACGTCATCTGCCAGGGGAGCCATGATTGGGCAAAGCCATCATGATTTGTAGTCAGGTGCAAGCCTTTAGCCAATTAGGGCTTCACAAGGCGCATTGCCTTGTGGTGCGTCCAGCGGTCGAACAGACCGCCAAACACCCTTATAGTTCGTGTGTTTGGCGAACACAC
>NW_017306281.1:3795777-3807635 GCF_000935625.1 Nanorana parkeri
CCGCCAAACACCCTTATAGTTCGTGTGTTTGGCGAACACACAAACTAGAAATGTTCAAGTCGTACTCACGTTCCACTCGAACATCCAGCCCAACCCTACCCACAACAACAGTAGCAAATTCAATAGGCGGAAACAGTGAGCAGAGCAAAGATATCATTCTGACGCTAAGGATGAGAGAGTGATGTTGCCATGAAATTACCAATTTCGCCATTACTCATCAAGATATTCAGGTGAAATTTGTTTTAAAAAAATGTATCTTTTTATTTTGTATTCAGAGGGAGTGTTTTTTTTAGGGGTGGTTTAGATTTAATTAACAGGGTTATTCACAAAAAGGGTGAAGAGTTTGGAGAAGGCAGGAGCAGTGAACAATATAGGACGATATAGCTGAACTGGAAAGTGAGCTGAAATGGAGATTTTTTTTAAAATCAGCTATGTTGTCCTATATTGTTCACTTCTCCTGCCTTCTCTAAACTCTTCACCCTTTTGTGAATAACCCTGTTAATGTTCTTTGTGTTTTCTTTTCCCCCCCGTGTATTTGTTGTCAGGTTTCTTTCCTTTATTTTCTCTCCTGGTAACTACTTGCTGTCCTGGGGTAGCTACACCCACTCACTCCACTGTATCTATGGAAGGACACATGGTTGTCACTAATCTGCTTTCCTGATTGGAACTACAAATATGTCTCTTTTTCTCCATTACATGGTGATGGATGTAATTAGTTTACAGAAAATAACTTGGAAGGAAAATAAGATTGTTTGTGCTTTCAATTTACTTTACAGGAAGTTACATGGACATTGCATTTCTGGCACAATCAACATGCATTTTCTGTACATGCTGAAAATGTTCTTAGCCTGAAATCTAAAAAAGCTGCAATATAAAGTAAATGTTAGGCACCAGTGAGTCCATTAATTGATGATGGTGCTGCCCTTTACTGTAATACAGTCACTAAAAAACGAAAATGTCCTTTCTCAGAGTCAGAACTGACTTTCTTGGTGGTGTTAGAAAAGAAAAACATTTTGTTTCTTGACAGCTCCATGCCAGCACACATGGGTAGACTTCATCCTCTTCTGCCTCCATAGGACTGATGCCCATAAATTTTGACCCTGCCAAATCATTTTGACCTCCAACAAATGTTCCCCATAGAACATCGCAGTGTACCCTACCTGACAGTGATAAAATCACAGCCATCCCATCCCTGCCACTCCTGGATGAAGCCTCTGTTTTGGAGCTTGTCAGGAAAGGAAATTTATGGTAAGTATTGATTTCAGTTTTTTACTTTTACCAGAAGTTTCTTTAATGTTCCTCCCCAAGACAACCATGCCTCCCTCATAAAGGAAAATGGGCAAAAATAGTAATCTAGCGTGTTTCCCCGAAAATAAGACACCGTCTTTCTTTTTTGGGCTCAACAAACACACTAGGTCTTATTTTCGAGGTAGGTCTTATTTTTTTTTTAAATGTACAACAATCCAAAGTTAATGCAAGCCCAAATTAAATAATTCAAAATGGCAAAGTTAAGAATAGGGTGATCAGGGCAATCAGGGGTGCCGTACCTTTCCAAGAGCAATTTGTTAACTAGAATGGACGAAGCGCGCTTTCACCATCGATTCCTTACAGGCGGAGTGCATTTGGTATCACTCCACCTGTGACAGGAGCCAGCACTGTAGAGGAAGCATTGGCTTATGCGGCTCTGCTCCCTCCGCTGTCGCCTCGCTTCTTCTAGTGCTGGCTTCTTTGGCACAGTTGATTCTCTGCCACCTCTCCCGCGGCTCTTCAAGTTCCCCATTATGATACCACCAGCCCTAAGAATGGTCACAACTAGGTCTTATTAAATCGGGGTAGGTCTTATATTTTAGCAATTCCAAAAAATAGTACTATGGCTTATTATCGGGGTAGGTCTTATTTTTGTGAAAACAGGGTGGGTATGCTCTTAGTAAGAAAAAACATTTTTATTTTATTTCTGTCATCTGGATTTCTTTCCGAATGTGTGTTCAGATCAAAAAAGTGTTCATGTGTACATGAGAACTCACAAGGGAACATTTATCTCTGTTTTTCCAGGAATACATAAGTTTTCCTAGAAACACTCATAGTAAGCACATTTCCACCATAAACCAGGTCACAAATCAAAAAGGGCATATTGCTGGTGGAGCAGATTCTGGGAATTTGCTCTAAATGGCTTATAAAGTAAACAATGCCAGCAAACAACCAGAGTTCTATTTACTGAAGTCCAAATCATTCTAATTGGTTGTTATAAGTTACTAAAATCTTCACATTTCTCAAGCACATATATTACTTTTATTTAGTATGGCAGCAAAGACCAATGATGATATGTAAAATGCTGTAGCTGATAGCAATTAATCAAAACAGAACAATACATTTAAAAAAAATGAATACATTCTGGTTTATTTGGATCTTTGAGCTTTTTACTTTTTCTTATAAATAAGCCTGCCTCATGTGTCTCTGAAGGTAAAGACATTTATGCATAAAATGAGAGTTATTAAATATCCTCCTGCTCAGGAGATGATACATTGATTGTGATGCTGCTGACACTTTATCTAAATTGCCTCAGAGGTTCATAAACGGCTTGGTCAAAAAGATTGCACGGGGGCGGAGCTTGCTCATGGCGGCGATCGGCAGCACATTCTATTAGCTCCTGCTTCACGGACCAGGCATCTACCCTAATTGCCCTTCTCTCTTACTCTCTCAAGTCCAGATGGGTGGCAACAACAAAAAGAAACCTTCGGGAACCAAACAAACGCCGGCTAAGCCGTCCAAACCAGATATGAAGGCTTTCTTTCAGGGACCTCAGGACTCGAACGGCCGGCGTGCCGGCAACATGGCCTCTACACGTGCTACCCCAGCGTCCCCGACCCTCTCGGTGCTACACCCAGATGACTCCCCTGCCTCCTCGCATCATGTCACAGCTTCCTCAGATGAGGACCAAGAAGAGGGAGAATTCAGAAGAGCTCCCACACATCTACCCACGAAACGGGATATGGAGTCACTCTTCTCCCGATTTGAGGCCCTCCACAAACGGGACATGACGGAGCTCCGTGAGGCAATACACGGCTTCCATCGCCGAGTAGAGGCCATAGACGATACACTGACCTCTCACCGTACTGCTGTGGAGGACCTCAGATCCCTTGCATCTCAACAACATCATCAGCTTCAAACGATATGGTCCCATATGGATGATATTGAGGACAGAGGCAG
Source organism: Nanorana parkeri (assembly GCF_000935625.1). Lineage (NCBI taxonomy): Eukaryota > Metazoa > Chordata > Amphibia > Anura > Dicroglossidae > Nanorana > Nanorana parkeri. The sequence goes on from NW_017306281.1 coordinate 3,798,985, forward strand.
GCGCAACAATGTGCGGATCCGCGGCATCCCTGAGGCCACAGTCAACGCCGAGCTGGAGCACACAGTACACGGTATATTCAATTTACTATTATACCGCCCAGCTACGGAGGCCCTGGAACTATACAGAGTACATCGGGTACCTGGCTACCTCAATCCTGCTATGACCCAACCACGTGATGTCCTATGCAGGATCCACTAACGACGGCCTTCTCATACTAGGGGGTGACTTCAATTTCACCATGGATCCTTCCTTAGATTCCTCGACCAGGAAGTCCCATGTCCCATTATCCCACCTCAATAGACTTAAAAAAAACTGCACCACCTACAACTAATTGATATCTGGCGTACCTTAAATCCCTCCTCCAGGGATTACACCTTCTATTCCCACCCGCACCGCACCTACACTAGGATCGATTTCTTTCTTGTCTCTCATCACCTACTCACATGGCGCCCCAAGGCCGCTATCAACTCCCAACTATGGTCCGATCACTATCCCATATCCCTCTCAACTGCCATCCCGAACACCCCGACCCGAACCCCGACTTGGTGACTTAATGAGAATTTGCTTCAAGATCCTACTACGGTAACAGCGGTACACCGCACGATTTCTGACTTCCTCCTTATCCATGCTCAGGATACCACTTCCTTACCGATACGCTGGGAGACCCTTAAATGTCTTATCAGGGGTACACTTATATCCTATGGCTCCCGCCTACAGAGCGAGAGGGCAGCGGCCATTTCCTCTTTACTCCAAGAGATACACACCCTAGAGGTTCGCCATAAATCCACTAACGACCCCAACCTTTTCCACAACCTAACACAAAAACGTACACAACTACGTCTACTCCTTGACCAGGCCTCATTGAAACACAGAGATTTCCTGAAAATATCATTTTATGAGCACGGAGATAAATGTGGACGTATGCTAGCCCGCTCCGTTAGAACTAAACGCTTAGCTCAGCCCAAGAAACAGGGTATAAATTATTGACGAGATGGTATCGCAGCCCTAATATCCTTCAACTGATTTTTCCTGGCTCCTCTCTGATGTGTTGACGCTGCTCCACCCAAACTGGTACCCTATACCACATCTGGTGGTCCTGTCCACAGATCTCGGCCTTCTGGGATCAGGTGTTCAGGGTCTACCGACAGGCAACGGGCTCCACCCTCACCCCCTCCCCGAAGGTTGCTCTTCTGTCAGTCTTTCCAGGCTCCATTTCACGCTTTAAGAAAGACATTCTTCGCTTCTGCGTCTCCTCAGCTCGCTCTCTCATCCCGAGGCATTGGAACTCAACCAGGATCCCGACCATAAAGGAATGGACAAGGGAACTCTGTCGCATCATGCATATGGAAATGCTGACGGCACACCTATATGATAGACATGCTGCGTTCAATGAAACATGGGCACCATGGCTTACATACATGGAGTCGGATAGCTTTGTGTCTCTCTGATCGCCTTACTCACTCCATATCTGATGTTTGGGCCTTCGTCAAGGTACAGACACAAGATCTCAACTGAGGTAAGGCCTGATCAGTTTCTCCAATATGGGACCTTCTCCTCTGGATGTTCTTTATTCACCCTTCCTCTTACTTTTCCCCCACCCTCTCTCACCCATTTCCTTCTTCCCCTCCCCTATCCCCCCTCTCCCCAATACAGATGACAAGACTCATCTCTTACTCATGAAGGTTAATATCTGCACTCGGGTCGAGAGAGGGAATATATTCCCTCTAGCTTGACTCACATGACTATGCACTACCATTCGATTGTAACCTTTCACATGTACACTACTGGTCACCTGTATATTTTGATTGTATTTTGTTTTTATTGAAAACTGCTTCTCAATAAAAATTTATTACGTAAAAAAAAAAAAAAAGATTACACAACATTTATGTAATTGAAGCACATTTTAGGAATGACTCACTTCTACAATTCACTAGAGAGCATGGGTCATTCATTGCCAAACCATTATTAACAGGCATAGCATATTTTAAGTATTGCAAAAAGACTTAGATGTTTTGATTCATGGACAGTTTCGGAATATAAGGCTACTGATGTGAGCAGTATTACATTTATATCTAGTTATAAATTATCTTAAAGGTTGACATAGTGAGTGCTTATCAAAGGAAGTGTGTATAAATAGCGTGCTAACAAGAAAATATCTTCTTGCCCTAGGGAATCGACAAGAATTTTTACATTTCCAACTGTGGACTGTAGAAATGCCATGTGGAAGCTGATTCTGTACTATAGGCACACTTTTAAAACATAAGCCCCACTATTGTGGCACAGAGCGATCCTTCTATATGTAGTTTAAAGACTTCCTGTACTGTAGTAGTAGTAGTAGTAGTAGTCCTAATACTGTGTATAAAATGTAGATGTTATACTTTTTTCAGTGATAAAGGTGTTAGTATTTGTAGAAATGGTCATGTGTTAATCCTACTTTAGCTATGTATCCCTAAACTGTTTGTAGGCTAGCCAAATTCTTCCACAACTGAAACTTTTCACAACAGCTATATACAAAGGCAATGGCCCTTACTGTTAAAGATGTGGGGCTCAAATTTTAAAACAAATTCACTTTTGTTATGGAAATGTTATTATAACATATATTAGTTCTAATTTAATGTTATGAAATAACAAGCTTTCCATTTTCAATTGTAGCTGCTGTAATTTTCTAAGATTCTCAACACAATGCCACTTCTTTGCCATTTGGCAGTCTTGTGTTCTGTTACATTTGTGAACTGAAACTCCCCCAGGAACACCATTTACTGCTTGTGTGATCGGCTCGTTGAGTTTGCCAGATGTCCTCACTAAGCCAAACTACAGACCCCCCTCCCCCTCCTGCATTAAAAAAGTGTTCCCAAGCTGTATTCACCCTATTCCCACCCCATCTTCCTCCTTGGTCCAGCGGCGTTGGTTGTCATTAGGCAGAACAGCAGTTATACACCCATTATATATTATATACCCATTTCCTGTGTGCCCAGCTTGCAAGTTATACACACACCCTGGGGGTGCATTGTTGTGTAGTATGGGCTCATAGTAATCTAGGACTGTCACTCAGTCTAGCAGGAATGAAAGCCGCCCCTCCCTTCCCCCACTGCCAAGAAAAAGAGGAAGCTCCTGTGATGTCACTGGACCATGTAGAAGACTGAATGCAAAAAAGGTGATTAATAGAGCTTTCTTATTTTTTCAAGCCCTGGGGGCTTCAGTGGGTGGGGCGGTGCTGAAGTGGGCACTATCCATTTCCACCTTTGCAAGTGATTAGCATTTCTTGTGGTAATGAAGAGGTGCATTTATGATGTACATGTGTGCACATTTTCATGACTCACATTACAGGGTTTCTTCATTTTGTTAAAGAAGTTTTTATTAGGCCTAAAGCCTAAAATTTTTAAGTTTTCTCCACAGGAAACTCAGTCTGACACCGGGGTCAGATGCAAAGTAGACCCTAAACAGCTCTCCCTCTCCCTGTTATTCATTGTAACACAATCAGTAAATAGAAGCTGTGCCTTTGCACACAATACACTCTCTGGGGAGGGCGTGGGTTGCCATTATGAATACCAATGAATAGGGAGCGGGGTGGAGAGGTCACTCGTACTATAAACACATTACTTGCAAAGCACAATTGCAGCCATTTACATGAGAAGATGAAGAGGGAAGCTAGCAAAAAATTTAAGTTAGTGTGTTCGTATACAGCATCTGCATATGCCTGCCTCATGTACACTTGGTGTACATTGCTGGCATATGGTTTTTTTTAAATACCTCAGCAAAGGTGGAAAGGGGCTTTAAAGTTGTACTTTATGAACCTTGGCAAATAACAAATACACTGTTCTCATAACTTATCATTATAATGATTGACAGTAGCTACCAATGCATCATGACTGATCTATCTGATAATAGCTCTGAGCAGCACTGAGAGGACATTTACTCTGTACTGCTCCAATGGTTTTATATAGGGGTTGTGTATGATAATAAAGCTTCACCTGGCTGGCGGTAGGAAAAGATGGGTAGGTACATGCGGGTATGCAAGAGGGCATGGGTGAGCCAGTAAAATGTCACCAAGAACTTAAAATGGCACAAACTGCCAAATACCTGTGGCTGTTTTCATAAGACACATTCCTGTAATATAAGTTGCTTAACTCTACTGGCAATAAAGAACCTGTTACCTGTAAAGAATCAAGTCAATACTGTGTCATCTGAAGTTCGTGCAGAAATTGACACTTCCAAGAGTATTGATGACCTGTGTCCAACAGAGAGGTCAGCGATTGCTCCCGCCAACCTCCATGTCACTGCAGGACACAAAAGTGACGTTTAGGTTAACAGGAGGAATCATTCTGCAGGTAGCATCTTTATTGAAAAATCAATAAAGTCTATGTGATTCCACTTCAAAAATACTGTATGTATTTTCACTAAAATGTTATCGTCACTAAAAGCTGAAAGATTGACTTCTCATTAGCATTACGGCTATGACACAATCTGGGATCAGGCTCAGGAGTCCAGTAGCTGAAACAACAGGCAAATTCGTGGTTTAACAGGCCGGGTTTGGTACACAAGCAGGCGATAGTAGTATAGGAACAGGCAGAAGCGTAGTCAGCGAACAAGCCGAGGTCAGTAGCCAAAGGTATCAGGTATGAAGCAGAAGACCATAAGAGTAGACGGTGAATCAGCAGCCAAAGGTCGGTACACGGGTAGCAGTATGAGCAGAATGTATCACAGAGGGAGCAGGAAGCAAGATATTGGCAGGAGCACAATAATCTGGCAAACAGGAAGTGCAGAGGCATGGCTTAAATAGGAAGTTCATGGGAGGAGCAAGGAGTTCAGAGTTCAGCAGAAACTAGGTTTAACTGAGGATTAAACAGGAGATCAGGCAAGGAGCTATCCAAGGTTCTAAGGTGGCTCAGCAGGTAGAACCGCTGCCAGCTACAGCAGAGGCCCTGGGTTCAGATCCGGTTCCTGACAGGCTAGTAGCTCTAACAAAAACCCTCCAGCTGCAAGGGGTGCAAACATTCGGGAAAATCACTTTATGTTGGGATGCCATCACTTGCATTTATTAATAATGTGTTACAGAGACACTAAACTCAGGAGTTAAATCTTAAAAATACATTCAAGTACCTTCACTATTAACAAAAATGTATCTTATTTGTGTATCACTCAGCTGATCATCCTCAAATCATATCTGAATTGGTGCTGACACTGTCCTTCCTTCTGGAGGGTGGCTACTTTTGTTCCCCATGGTCCCTGTGTGTGTTGTAAAGTAACCACCGCTCCAAGCTCACTCCTGTGATGGACTACAATCTCATGTTTAGTCTATTAATTTGTATTGCGATTGTTGTCCATCACAGAGGTTAGCTTGCAACGGTGGCTACTTTACAACTCACATGGATAAAACTGATATAGTGTCCTCACAACATTATCTAAAGAAAAAAGTAGTGTGATGATTGTCATCCAATGAAGACACAGCAACAGAACAACTATATTCTAAAAGGGGTCTTTTCAAAGTTCATATACTACAAGTAAATTTTTTCTAAACCAGTTAACTATTGAGTTTTTAAGGCTAATTCAGGAACTGACGGGTCATCAGACTGGAACAATCTACTGCAACTTCAGAGAAAATAGCTGTGTCCCATTTGCTTCAGTCCTATTTGATAGTAATTTGCATGGGAATCCAGGTAAGGAATGCAGCAATTAACTTATTTTCTTTTCCATTTAATACAGTTTCACCATGACTGTATTGCAGGCTCTACCACAACTGCTGGCTGTGATCCCATGGGTTGTTTGAATTGTTACTCTGCCTTCTGAAAGCAAAGCCAATAGATCTTTGGAACCACAATCCCAGGTAGTGGGGTATATGATTTATTCCCTTTTCTCCAACATGTTGCTTGGTGATTGGGCTCATAGTGTTGGAAAGAGAATCCTTCGGCCTATGTAAGCTCCAATTTGTGACATGAAGGTTACACAGGCTTTTCTGTCTTTGATTCTGGCTGCTGAATGGCACAGTTTGAGCCTGAAAGTAAGGCAAAGTGCAGCTGGTGACAGTGGCAGTTAAGTGAACCTGTTGCTTTGCATTGCACATGTAAAGCACAGAATTGCTTAAAAAAATTAGAGCATCCATATCAAATTCTACCATAATACATGCAATACATATAATAAACGGGCTGTTGACATGTTAGGGGGCTGTGTTATAAATATGCATTATTGCAGTTTTGCAAATGGTAATACAGCATCTTTACTGGCCACCCAATGGTTTGTATCTCTGGGAATACAGGTGACAGAGTGCAAGCTGTTGCAACTGACACCCTGCAGAACATTATAAGAGACTTTAGTAATGCATTAGGAAATGGTGTTGGTAAATTTTCATGGCCACCAGAATCAACCCTACCCAATGTTAACATACCTCCAAGTACATAAAAGCACAAAATGTTCCATTTTACCTAAGGCCAGGGAAAGATGAATTGCCTGGCAAAGTAAAGTACACTGGTAGATACATTGAATCAAAAATGGGCTATACCTATTGCAGGGGCAGTCAGCCTCTGGGAGTCATGCCTGTGGATGTCAGAGTCTGGCAATGCATCATGAAACTCATAGTTCCACAACAGCTGGAGTGCCAAGTCTGCCTACCCCTGACCTATTGTATCCCTTATGATATCAAATGGTGAAAACAGATTATGTGCTAATCTAAATGCACCATTAAAAATAAATGTTACATTCGGGTTTTAATCAAATAATGACAACATAGCCAAAATAATTTGTTTTTGCTAAAATAGATCTAGCACAAACATATCAACAGCTGCCTGATGATGATACTGCTGCAGATGCACAAACAATAATTACTCACAGGGGACATTCAAAGATACCCGTTAGCAATTTTGGTCTGTGCATTGTTCCAAGTCTGTTCCAAAATCTAATGAATGACTTACTATCAGGTGTAGTGCCTTATTTTGGCAATGCTTTAATTTGAAACAATAACTGAACAGCTTGGAGACATAGAAACAGAGGTTAGATGATGTTGGGCTAAAGCATAAAAAATAAAAATTTATTTTTGGAGTTCTCAGAACTGGATTCCTAGGATAGATGTAAAAGCTATTAGGCCTCATTCACACTAGAAACGGCCAGCATGTACAGCTCTGTGCTGTGTGCACGGCCGTATCAGGCAGCTCCCGGGAAGGACAGATGCTGCGTATGCTGAGTGTGATTAGTACGCAGCCCCTGTGCTTCTCTATGGGAATACGCGGCTGCACGCCGCCCTACGCTCACCTCAAGTGCAGGTCCGTATGGGTGCGGGTGTACCGGGTCAGACGCAGACAGGATCCATCCTGTCAGCGTACGAGTACGGACACCCGGACGGACGTGTGGGACGGGTGAGCGTAGGGTGGCGTATGGCAGCCTATTCCCATAGAGAAGGACAGGGGCTGCATACTAATCATACTCAGCCCCTATCCTTCCCGGGAGCTGCCCGATGCGGCCGTGCACGCAGCACGGAGCTGTACATGCCGGCTGTTTCTAGTGTGAATGAGGCCTTAAGGAAACACCTAAAATAGAAAAGAGTTTCAGGTTTTCTTAAAAAACAAAAGTACTGATGCTGAGCCTATTCATAGACTGGGAGATTAAACTACCTTTCGAAGAACAATCTTTTGTTCTCGGGTAGTGTGATAGTGAGTTACGACTTAGAGTAACCCCTTAACCCTGCATGTGATGCTTCTCCTTATAGAATTAATGCTGTTCTAATCACATTGTACATTGAGGATGTGAGGTCTCATGTGGTTACTGTTCAAGGACTACAATTAAAACAGAGAAAATTTGATCAATCTGAGAAAGCCTTCTTAAAAGTCCATATGTATTTGTATGCCAGTTTTGCTACTATTACTGTCTACAAGCTATTGCCAGACTTATTTCAAAATAATAGCCCTACACCCATAGGCGTCACTACAGGGGGGCAAGGGGGGGCAATTGCCCCCCCTGTGTTATGCTTTGCCCCCCCGTGTGCCCCCCCGCTAAAAAAGCAGCGGTGCAGTGGCTCCAGTGCTGGTGCTAGTATACGAGCAGCTCCAGCGGCTGTCTGTATTGATCTGGATGTAGCTGTATTGTCAGCCCCGCCCCCATGCTGCTGACTTTGAAGTTGCTGAGCCCGCACTGTGGCCGAAGCTGTGAGCCTGCCTGTCATGCAGTGTGTGAAGCTCCTCACAGTAAGTTCTCCCTCTGCTCTTAGAGGACGATCGTTTTTCAACACTTGCTCCTGCTCCCAGGTGGAGGTGCAGGGCATGTGAATACATAGTCTGTGAACTGTCAGAGCACTTCTCTTGGTGCCACCGAAGTTCTGAGGGTAAGGGGGGAGGGGGGAAAGAGAGAGAGAGAGTGATCCTGGGTGCAATGCCATAAATGAAAGATCTTTGTACTGTCGGGAGTGTGCACTGTGCAGCTAAATGCTTATCAGATTTCTAGACCACCAGTTCAGCAGCTAGTGACCCTCATGGACAGCACAGGGGTTTAACTGTTTGTTTCCCAGCTGCAGCAACAACTAATAAAGTTATACAGTGACTGCTACTTCAGTGACAATAATGATTATTTATTCTACAGACATGCAGGACAGGGCTTACTATGGGGCTTTTTTTCATGGAATATAAAGTTCCTCCTTTTGGCTAATTTTCTATAAAACCATCCTACA
>NW_017306281.1:3808349-3813617 GCF_000935625.1 Nanorana parkeri
CCGAGCCCGCCAGGAAGCTGACAGCGCCACAGCGCCAATCACAGGCACTGAGACATATCCCGATCTCTGCAGCTGCGGACTGGGATAATGTCTCAGTACCTGTCATTGGCGCTGCGGCGCTGTCAGCTTCCTGGCGGGCTCGGCACGTGGAGCTGCGAACACGCCCGAGCCCATCACCAGTCCTCACATCACCCGACCATTCACAATAGTGTTACATGGATGCCAAAAGTGGCAGCCAGGGGCGGGGGGAAGGCGGGGAAAAGGCAGAGCTGGAGGGTGGGCTAAGTTGCTGCACCGTGGGCCTCTGGGTTGTACTTGCCCCCTGGGCTAAAAGTTGCTAGTCAGCCTATGCTGTATTCCACAACTGCCGGACGCCGAGAGCTGATTAAATTGTGGATGGCATCGGCGCCCGGCCGTTGCGGTATGCAGGATTGTGGGCGGCGTTGGACTACATGTCACAACCGCGGGGTGCCAATGCCATCTGCAATTAAATCAGCTCATCGGTGCCCAGCGGTTGCGACATGCAATGAAAATTATTAGTGCCCCCCCAGATTTGACTGTTGTATCTTATGTGCCCCCCCTACATATTGTTCCTAGAGTCGCCACTGCCTACACCCCAAAAGATTAACTACATATGCTTTGTTGTGCTTTGCTATTAAGAGGCAGACTAAGGCAGGAAGGGGAACTAAGCAAGGTAGCAGTTACAAACGTCTAGATTGATATGGTTATTAGGGGAAGGATAGAACAGGAAAATGGAAAATCAATATAGAAATATATATTTATTTTTAGTTTTTGGAAATCGATATCCTTAAATACTGCTAATAGGGCCAGAGAAACCACAATGTTCAAATATGAGTTCAGACTCTTTCAAATGAATCAGCATGAACTATGTGCTTAGAGGAGTTGACTGGAGCAATAGTAATATTTCCAATATATGGACATAATAAAATTGTGCTGGGAGATTTTACAAAAAAAGTGTAAAAAGTTTACTTTTGGCTTTATGAAGAACATTTGTATACTTTTGATGAAAGTAGTGGTTATGTGTGGTGGCTTAAAATGGATAGTATGATGTGGCAGACACGCAGAGCATTCTGCCAGGTTTGTTGGGCAGAAACTTAATGCAACACATTCCTTTGCATGGGCTGCCCTACGCACGACAACCGTGGCAAAAAAGCTCATGCAGCAGTTTCACATGGTAATGTGCATGCCCAGACATGTGTCTTGCTTGCCGCATTTGAGGTGCCATTAATAAATAATTGCCATGCGCTTTTTGTGCATGTTCACCCACACGGCCAGTGTGAATGGGGGCTTACTGTCATACAATTATCTAGGTAGCTATTTGCTACTCAGAGTCTGCCAAATATACTGAGGTGCTGGACCATGATGGATATGAACAATTACTGTTAAAGTCATTGGACCATCATCAATGTATCCAAACATTGAATATGACAGAAAGGTGTTACACCTACTTCATGAGGCTCAACCAGTAGTCAGAAGGCTCATCCACTGCTGTACAAGATCAGGCTAGAATGGTTGTTTGTTTGTCAATCAATATTTTCAAATGACTATTTTATGTAAGAAGAAGGGCTGTAATGTATTGATTATATCCCCTGATTAGCGGATGGTACTCTTGTGTAATTGCTTCTCTCGTTTGTGAAACCATGTTGATATCTGTTTCATTCTCATTTGTTTGTTCTTTCCTTGTTCCATTCATGTCCTGTTTAGCAAATATTATAAAAACACATTTCTTTAAATACATTTTTATTGTTTTTAGTTAGGACTACAAGAAGACACAAGTATCCACAGGTCACATGCACAAATTAGCAAAATTACAACAGGCATTTGTAATTGTCAACGATAAGGAAAACAGCATGAGCTGCGGCGACCCATGTAAAACAGGCTTGTGAATAAAGCAGATGCAAAGTGACCCAATTTGAACAAAACACATAATGTAGATCTCAGGTATCATACCTTGTGCCTTCAAAAATCACAGAAGCAATTTCGAACAAGGACAGAGAGAAGAATACAATTAAATGAGTGAGGAAGGAAGTTCGAGGAACAGAGGATCGCTTCGGGACCGGTGGCGGGGACAAGCGTAGCTGACAGGTAAGTGTGGGGGGGTCGGGGGGGGGGCTTGGGGAGAAAAAAGGTGCTGGGCCGTTTTTACCCTAATGCAGAGAATGCATTAAAGTAAAAAATTACCAGACCTTAATACTACTTTAAGGCATCTCACAAGCACATTATTTGATTTGTTTTTCATCAAACTCCAACCAAGCACAGAAACTATAATGCACCGTCAAGATTGAGAAAAGGGATGAGGAGGTTGCTGCTCTCCTATCAAACTACCTCTAGCATCATAGGTGTATATGCAAGTCTTTAATGCAGGCTTGCCTTTGGTGTCTCTTGGGTGGACTGCCTGAAATGGGGTTTTCACACCAGTAGTGAGATTCCCCACAGCAGGCCAGGTTTCAGGCTGCAACCAGCTTTATTTGACTTCTAGCATTGGAAAAGCATAAACAGCATTGCCTGCATTAGATAATTTAGGCAGCTTGTACACAGCAATAAAACATAAAGCATAAAAAAGATCAATTTCTAGCAGTAAAATTTACTCTATCTCCAGTTCCACAAAACAGTGGTTCCCAAAAAGCTACTGGTACACAATTGGGTTGATTTATTGACGGCAAATAGGCTGTTCCCTTTGCAAAGTGAATTTTCCCTTAGCTTAGTGAATGAGGTAAAAATTCACTTTGCAAAGTGTTTCTAATCATGTGCAAGGAAAATACAAGTTTGGATGATGGAAGTCAGTAGAGCACCTCATTCCCTAAGCTAAAGGAATATTCCCTTGCAAAGTGAACAGCCTATTTGCCTTTTATAACTTAACCCCAATAACTCTCCACAAAGCCAGGTGTTCAGGCTTTCCCAAAGTTTCCCTTCCTTGTCAAACTGGCTGTCTCAGTAATTATATAGTGAAAGTGGTGTAGCTACTGAAAGAGTTACTCAACCAAAAGCCTACCAGGAACCTAAAGCTGGCCATACACCGTAATATTTTTTTCATTCAACTTGTGGGCTGAACAAAGAAAATAATACAGAATCTTCCATCAATGCTTACAAGCTTCAATCGAGGAATCTCCCGATGTCTTCATCGGCTGCATGCTCTGTTTGTTCAAAGACTTTCTGACCAGCTCTTGTGATCAGCTGATCAAGGGATGCCGGCCGAAAGGGTCCCGACAGCGGCACCCACTGTGCGAATTTCGGCCAGTTCATCAAGAACCGGCCGAAATTCGCACAGTGTATGGCCACCTTTGTAACTAGTAATAAGTGGAAAGTGAGCACTGCAATTTCTTTCGGGACCCCTTGACATCTTTATTTAAGTAACCACTGTTTGGTGCATCTAGTGTTCTACTTTATGTCAAAAAAACAACTGAAACTGAGGGTAATACATTTATTGGCTAATGGCAATAATAATCATAGCGAGCTTTCACAGAACAATACCCCTTTTTCTGCATGACAACAATAGGGGGTCTTACACCTTGAAAGCTTGCTATGATTGCCATATTAGTTCACCATTAAAGGTATTATCCTAAATGTCTTCAGTTATTTTGACAAAAGCATGATACTGGATCTATTCGATGGCGTGGCCTGAGCTCTAAGCATCCACGTAAAATGGTAGCCATATGCCACCACTGTGTTTAAAAGTTGGTACCATATTGCCTGGTTAAATCAGCAAGTAGTGCTATGGTGAATCAGTGAGTGCAGAACGATGAGATTTTGGGGTACTTTTTGACAATGGTCCCAGGCAGTTAAAGGGGAAAATTCCATCAAAATATTAGTTTGGTCTGTTACATTTGGTAATGAAAAAAAAAATAGTTTAAAAAAGGTAAAGAAAATGCTTTTTACTGGTGTATTCTTTGCAATTATTTCTTTCAAAATGATTTGGATTTTTTTTGGGTGTTATTAGCTGCTAATGTAACAGGTATTAAACTGTTAATGTGCCTTTTGAATGTAATATTACAATCTAATGTGGAAAATTGTATTAGTGGTCATAAAATTGGATTACAACGATCCTTTCTTAGTAAGATATAATTGAAGTTTTGCAGTCAGTGTTGTAGGGAACATTAAGCTTGCAGCTGGAACTAGAACACACTTTACACCTGCAATATGCAATTAATCATCAAGTTAGGCTATCACATTCACTGAGCCGTCTGAATGCAAGATTTCTTTTTTTTACTGAAACTAAAAATGTTCTAAATCCTACAGCACATGAAACAAATATTGAAAGGTTTCAAATGAACACTGGGTTCTCAGAAATCATCAGTTTGACCTACCATTGAGCTTCAACCAATAATTTAGTCTGAGCAATTGCCATATACTGTATATTAATGAGACATGTAAAGAGATTTTGATCATATTTGTTAAAACATTGCAAGTGATTCAGTGAATTAAAAATCATTTTACATTTCAAAGACCTTCCACTTTCTACTTCCACTTTCCACAACTCTTCTTTGCCATAGATTGGATCTTACTAACGATTGCCTTATATTCAACCTTGTCTCTCAAAAGCAGAGTTGGCTCTTAGGTTGTGTCCTCTTGATTTAACTCACTGACAAGCCAACCCTGGCAGATCATAGGCCAAGGTCATAGCCAGTGCACAAGTCAGCAGTCAAGATGGCATGTTACAGGCATGTGCAAGGGCAGGCAATAGACGAGTGGGAATTAGGAAAGATTAGACAAGCCAAGCATGGCACATCAGAATACAAGAACCAGGATACAACCTTATGGAATTGCAGGCGGTACTATACTAATAAATAAATGACACAGACACCAAATATTTGGAACAAAAAATGGCCACGGCACTTTTATTGGTTTAATTCTTCTTAAAACTGAATTTAATCAAAACCGTTACATCTTAAACCATCAAACCAAACGTAGATTGCTCAGTCACAAAACTCAAGCAATTACTAAACCATTCTAAACCATACTTAAAGTCCCCCTCCATAAAAGAGGTGACACTACCACATAAAAGCCCCGTGACATGATAAATCAAAATTGCTGAATTTAACATATTCTATAAAATTTATTTTTTAAAGGGGAATACACTTTATTATTGATATATATTTATTTTATATGTATAACCATATTTTATTTTTTATTACATTAATTGACAGACCATTAAAACCTATAACATGTTTACCACACAAAAATGAACTAAGACCGCCGCAATCCCATGAAAGTGGGAGCCCAAATAAATTGGGGCCCACTTGTACATTC
>NW_017306281.1:3813672-3829080 GCF_000935625.1 Nanorana parkeri
GTTCATGGTTTGAGCAGGAACCTTTGTTTGCACCATAACCTAATGCTTTGAGCACAATTTGTCCATGTTACAGTAAAGCATCTAAAGTCCAGCAGGTGGAACAAATTTGTCCTATAGAATGTAACTTGTAATAGAAAAAGGAAGTTGCTGGGGAGTATAAGAGATGCTAGGACTGGGCAGATGGTTGTTTAATATGCAGATGTGTCAGACAAGTACCTGCCAGCAGCTGGTTGCATTCTTCTTCCTCAGAATACCACTCGTGCTTCCAGTCATTCAATTGGCCAGCTAAATGCTGTTGTCAAACATGGAATGGACAATGGCATCAACATAGACCAGCACTTCTAAATCAGGTACCTTATTAAATTGCATTTTTCAAACAAGAGCCTCTAGTAGAGTATAGCACAAAGCTATGGGGAATCATACAATTTATAGAATAAAATACTATTTGTTCTATTGACTTTTTTTATATATACTGTATATATGTTTTTTCTCAACAGGTGATGCAGCATTCAAAGAGAATTGTATCTATACTCTGAAATGTACAGTAATATACGCAGAATAAACATTCTGTTGCTCTTAGGGCTATGAACTCAAAGTCAATTAATACAAATTATTATTATAAATGTTATTCAAGCAAAGGAACTGAACCCAGTTGAGTTTTGAGACTAGGACAAAAGGAGAAACAAAGAAAATGAAAGCATTAAAAAGAAAAAAAAGAAGCAGAGGAAAAGAATAAAGAAACAGCAGCGAACTAACACTCAAATCCAGGGGGAATTCACTTGGAATTTAGCTGTAGGTTAAATAAACTGTGCATCTCAAACAATGCCAAAACGTCTGTGCCAAGCTAAATTCTACATCAACCTGAAAATATATTTTTATATTCATCTTTGCTGTGATAACCAGCCCAGACTGTGCACACTAAATCAAATATGTCATGTGTATCTCTAATGTCAATAGCATTATATGCATTCATAAGTGGAACCCTGAGTCTGCCTCTATATTAGCTTCCTGTAATTCTCTATACAATGGCATTCAAAATGGAAAAGGGAGGCCCAGCACTGGGAGCCAATCAACAGTACATATGCTAACAGGAGCAAGGAGTAGACAGGTTTCACTATGGATAAATCTTCCAAAGTGTATGCAAACCCAAAATCTATCTTTTAGTATGTGTCCCACGGTATACAGTTTTCTTAAGCAAATAATTTTTCTGAATCTATTGCAAAATTTCTTACCTGAAGATCCTGCCAGTAAGAGCACTTCTTTTTGCAGGCCAACAGTGCTACGTCACTACCTCGCAATTAGCAGTGTCGTTATCACTCTGCTGTGCGCATCACGGTAACAACGCATCACAGTATTTACATTTTTTTAACTTAACTGAAAGTCAAACATGTCTTCCTTTCTTTAGCTCCATGACATGGGCGATGGGGCGTTAGTAATTTACAGAAGAAAGATAACATTGTTTGTGCTTTCAGTTTAGTTCACAGGAAGTATTAAGGTCATTGCATTTCTGGCAAGATCGACAAGTAGTTTCTGTATTTGGTAAAAATGGTCATAGCTTGAAAAAAAGAAAATGCAGCAACCACGTATAAGGACTCATAAGTTACAATCTATTACAAATTGTTCTTGGGTTTAGCTATCCTTTAAGTAGGCAAATATGCCTATAACTTTGTTACAGGATGGGGTCTTTACTCCTTTAAAATTGTATAGACATGAGTGAATCAGGAAGGCTATAAGTACAGGATGCAGTTCATGGTTTGAGCAGGAACCTTTGTTTGCACCATAACCTAATGCTTTGAGCACAATTTGTCCATGTTACAGTAAAGCATCTAAAGTCCAGCAGGTGGAACAAATTTGTCCTATAGAATGTAACTTGTAATAGAAAAAGGAAGTTGCTGGGGAGTATAAGAGATGCTAGGACTGGGCAGATGGTTGTTTAATATGCAGATGTGTCAGACAAGTACCTGCCAGCAGCTGGTTGCATTCTTCTTCCTCAGAATACCACTCGTGCTTCCAGTCATTCAATTGGCCAGCTAAATGCTGTTGTCAAACATGGAATGGACAATGGCATCAACATAGACCAGCACTTCTAAATCAGGTACCTTATTAAATTGCATTTTTCAAACAAGAGCCTCTAGTAGAGTATAGCACAAAGCTATGGGGAATCATACAATTTATAGAATAAAATACTATTTGTTCTATTGACTTTTTTTATATATACTGTATATATGTTTTTTCTCAACAGGTGATGCAGCATTCAAAGAGAATTGTATCTATACTCTGAAATGTACAGTAATATACGCAGAATAAACATTCTGTTGCTCTTAGGGCTATGAACTCAAAGTCAATTAATACAAATTATTATTATAAATGTTATTCAAGCAAAGGAACTGAACCCAGTTGAGTTTTGAGACTAGGACAAAAGGAGAAACAAAGAAAATGAAAGCATTAAAAAGAAAAAAAAGAAGCAGAGGAAAAGAATAAAGAAACAGCAGCGAACTAACACTCAAATCCAGGGGGAATTCACTTGGAATTTAGCTGTAGGTTAAATAAACTGTGCATCTCAAACAATGCCAAAACGTCTGTGCCAAGCTAAATTCTACATCAACCTGAAAATATATTTTTATATTCATCTTTGCTGTGATAACCAGCCCAGACTGTGCACACTAAATCAAATATGTCATGTGTATCTCTAATGTCAATAGCATTATATGCATTCATAAGTGGAACCCTGAGTCTGCCTCTATATTAGCTTCCTGTAATTCTCTATACAATGGCATTCAAAATGGAAAAGGGAGGCCCAGCACTGGGAGCCAATCAACAGTACATATGCTAACAGGAGCAAGGAGTAGACAGGTTTCACTATGGATAAATCTTCCAAAGTGTATGCAAACCCAAAATCTATCTTTTAGTATGTGTCCCACGGTATACAGTTTTCTTAAGCAAATAATTTTTCTGAATCTATTGCAAAATTTCTTACCTGAAGATCCTGCCAGTAAGAGCACTTCTTTTTGCAGGCCAACAGTGCTACGTCACTACCTCGCAATTAGCAGTGTCGTTATCACTCTGCTGTGCGCATCACGGTAACAACGCATCACAGTATTTACATTTTTTTAACTTAACTGAAAGTCAAACATGTCTTCCTTTCTTTAGCTCCATGACATGGGCGATGGGGCGTTAGTAATTTACAGAAGAAAGATAACATTGTTTGTGCTTTCAGTTTAGTTCACAGGAAGTATTAAGGTCATTGCATTTCTGGCAAGATCGACAAGTAGTTTCTGTATTTGGTAAAAATGGTCATAGCTTGAAAAAAAGAAAATGCAGCAACCACGTATAAGGACTCATAAGTTACAATCTATTACAAATTGTTCTTGGGTTTAGCTATCCTTTAAGTAGGCAAATATGCCTATAACTTTGTTACAGGATGGGGTCTTTACTCCTTTAAAATTGTATAGATGATCTAGCAGGCAAAAGGCAGTATCTGCTATGTGTAAAAGAATTAGTAAGCCAGAGAGGTGATGTATGAGTAATGGAGTAAATATTGAGTAAAAGTGCCTTGTTAATCCAGCTGGGTCTGGACTTTTCTTGGATAACATGCACTGTCAGTAATCAGTGGCAGCTCACTGGGTGCTCAGGGGCTTTAACCTATGCATAGTTACCATAATATCAGTCAAGCAGACCTGGGAGTACATCATAGCCATTCCGGGATTATCCTATTTATTCTGTCAACATGGATCCAAAACTGCACACATGTTTGGGCATAGTTACCTTTTCATTGGGTTTACATTTTTCCGAAATAATGTACAGACCATTAACATTTGGGAAAGGAATAAACATATTTAACGTTTTTGATGTTAAAGATCAAAAGTAAAATTGGTGGCCCTCTTTCCCAGAATACAGCAGGGATGGTAATGGTCATCTGTTCATAATGCTGCAACTTAAATGTAGTCTGCATGTAACCAATTGAACATTTGGGAAAGGAATAAACATATTTAACTTTTCTGATGTTATTAAATAACTTTTTTTGTCAGTAAACATTTACACATTATTCTCAACGGGACAGAACATATACAAATGTATAGTTTTCACTCTGTTATAAAACAAAAGGAAAATTGGTGGCTCTCTTTCCCAGAATAAAGCAGGGACGGTGATGGTCATCTATCCATAATGCTGCAACTGAAATGTAGTCTGCTTGCTACCACTGGACTTATACTTATTATGAGTTTCTTAGTTCTAAATCTTTTCACCAGTTTATAAAAACAATCCCCTTTATTGAGCCATAGTAAAAATGGGTTGTTCTTGGAGAAAGGCTAACAGATGTAAGGCACAAACCTCATTAGAGCAAAAGATCCTTGCCCAGTACCGTGGACAGGTTCCTTCTTATGCCATCTATCTTCTGATGCAGCCAGACAGAAATCGGTGCATGCAAGTATCTCCTTCCTTTGCCGGTCACTCACTAGATGTTCTCTGGTTGTTGGTGGTTCTCAGTAATATGGCTACTATCAGCCCAGGAGAGACTTTTGTCCCTCTGAAGAAGTCAGTGTGCTGATATTTTCTAGAGCTCAGGGCCAGCTGATGTTCAGGCTCTCGGTCCCAAAGTTATTCTCTGGATCTTGTTCTATGAGGTATAGGAAAATCTTGCATTGCAAGAAAAATTATACAGTTATACATTCATATATTAATTTTTTCATCTACAGTACATGAGTGATTTGTTAGCCATGTGTTTCTATTGGTAAAAGCTTGTTGAAAGTACTAGTAGAAAACTGGCATGTGTATGGCCAACATTTAAGATATGAGAATCTGTTGGTTTTGGTTTTCATACTGTAGTGAGAGGTTAGATCCTCTGTCTGGTTTTAGTGCTGCCTGTGAAACCAGCACTCCGGTTTCTCTTTCTGTTTGGTGACTCTGGGAGTTTAATTTTTCTGTTCATCATTTACTATAAACTGAAATATTATTTTTGGATGGGCTTGTCTTTTAAGATTTATATGGTGCTTGAGCAGCTAAATGACCGTGCTGAATTCAGCGGCAGACATGATTCTGAGCTTTAACAAACCTAATGTTTATGTTAAAGACAATCAATTTTTTCTTCACAGAGGAGTAGGCCTTTTTTAAATCTAACCTAGCAAGCAATTTCTTATTATTTCATCTTTCTAATTACTCTGTAATAAGAATACTCATTATATTATACAATACATGACTTTCTTAATGACCAGCTCGAAATAAGGATTACGATGACTGAAATAACTGTGTGGTCATAAATGCTGGAGTATATTCCTAATTACAATTTAAAAAAAAGTCCTATGTTAGAACATTGACTAGGCAAGCTAGAAGACCTGTCCTGGTCACCATTGCTTTTCCTCATGGTAGGTAGTGCTGTAGTGAATGCAGCTGTCAAGAGTATGCCTGAATTGTGCACTGCGCAGAGTGGTCAGTGAAGTGTCCCCTTTACATTGCTGGTCAGTGGGAACTGGTCCTTTATATTGGTTGTCAATAGAGAAGTGTCACTTTAGTTTAGTTGTGTTGGAGTACCCCTTATGTTAGGTGAGTGGGTAAGTGCCCCCTTACATTGGTTGTCAGTGGTAAAATGCCCCTTTAAATTTGTCAGTGGTCAGATGCCAGTTTAAGTTGGTAGTCAGTGGTAGAGTGTCTCTATATCTCAGTGGCAGTAGGGAATTCCTCACTGTTGTCAGTGATGAAGTGCCCCCATACATTGATGGTCAGTGACAGCTAAGAAAATCATTGGACTTAGTGGATAGTTACAAAAGAGATTAATGTCCCTTGCAGCGAATGTCAGGCACTGTCAGGCAGTAGTTTACCTCTGCTAAAGTACATGCATGCTGTCTGGGTCCCAATTTTCATCCTTTTTCCATCCCTTTCATCTTTTATTATAATTTTTTTCTCCCCTTTGACTAATTGGTGCTGCTTATCATTTAATGTGTACCAAATCTTGTCACATTCATTATGTTCCTTTTTTCTCCCTTTTGTGTATTGTTGGTGTACAAATAAAATATTTAGCTTTTATTTATTCCTGACATTTTAAATACTGTCATGGTAAAAAAAGTAAGTAAACCTGATCGAAATTGTTGACATTTCAACATGTTTGAAAAGGCAAAAATGAGATCTTAGTGCCTATCAATTAAAAAATAAGTACACCCTTTGGCCTCAGAAGCTGGTATTGACCCTCTTTAGCGGGAACGACGTCTTGTAGGTATATTGCATAAATGACCGCCATCTAACATCTAATCTGTAAAATGTTTCACCACTTCTCTGTGCAAAATTCCTGCAGTTCCAAGATTTTGTGTGTTTTGCATTAACTGGCTGTTTCAAATCCGTCCACAACATTTCAATGGCATTCAAACAGGCTTTGAGTAGGCGTGTCCATTACCCTCCATTTCCTTATTTTAATTCATACCTTGGTGGGTTTGCTAGTGTGCTCTGAAACTTTATCATGTTGAAAGATTAATGTCCCGCTCATCTATCTCTTACAGAGAGATGGCCCTGTATTCTCATCAAGCAGCATTCATAGAGGGTAATTTTACCAAAGCTGGAGCAGACAGAATCTAAATCAGCTGTACATAGTAACCAATCACACTCGATCTTCAGCTTGAAAATAAAAGCTAGAATTGGTTGCCATGCACAACTGTTCCAGATTTTGTCTGCTCCAGTCTTATTAAATTACCCTAATAGTTGACTCAATGACTGCAAGCTCCCCAGCTCCTGAAGCAGCAAAACAAGCCCAAACCATAACATTTTCAGCTCCACGACTCACAGTTGGTATGATGTTCTTCTCTTGAAATGCTGTCTTTGATTTGCACCAGCCATGGCTACTGTAGCAAAACAACTTTATATTTGATTCATCAGTCCACAGCACATTGTTTCAGAAGGCCTGGTCTTTGCTTATATGTTCAATAGCAAACTTTAGTATAGCTCTAATGCTCTTTTTAGACAGCAACAACATCATTCCCATGAAATTAAATTGGTGCAATCTCTTTGTGATTGTAAATGCATGTATTTTAATGCCAACTGTTGCAAGAGTTATGTGCAGATCCCGCAATTACATTTTGTGGTTCTAGGAGATTTCTTTTAACACAAAACAGTTAGCTCTAGGGCTGACTTTGTTTGACCAGCAGTCCTGGAAAAAATTGCAGTGCATGAAATTTATGCCACTTGTAGATTACAGTGAAATTATTGATTTCAAATAATTGCCAATATTTTTAAATCCCTTGCCAAGCCCATGGACATTCACAACCTTCTCTTTGAGGGCCTTAAAGAGTTCTTTGGATCTTGGCATAATGACACACAAATAGCAAAGAGAACACCTCTCCCAAGAGACCCATGGTTTAAATGAACAGGTTCTACCTGCATGCTTGCTAAGGACGTTCTAATCCAATGGCACCTAATTTAGAACATCCAATTCTAATTTCATGGATTTGAAGTAGTAATAAATGTAGGGGCGTCTTTATCTGTAAACTGTCCTTATTAATAAATGGGACTTTTAGCTGTATCATACAAATTACGCTGGCCATACATTTATACTGTAGATTTTGTTTGTTCAGTTTGCAGTCTGAACGAAAGACATCTAACCGATATCTCGATCCACACTAACATCATGGATGGACAGCTCTTCCCTGCTGGGCTATTGCATTCTGACATCCATAATAACAGTTCAAATAGCTGACTCTGCTTAAAATTTGAGCAACGTATGGCAAGGTTAGGACTACAAATGCATCACAGGAAAAAAATATTGTTATATGTATGCCTACTTTGTCCATGTGACAAAGGTACATTTTTGTTCATTTAGACTATGAGAATGAATACACCATGTCAATTTTTGTAATCCCTTCAAATACTGTATATCACTTTGATCTGTAGGCACAGCTTGAAGATCTGTGTGCCTGTTCAAATATAGTGAAAGAGTCAACAATTTGTATGGGGTGTACGGTCTTCTTCAGTCTTCACATGACTGTATTTGATAATAAATGGATTGTTATTTACTTTTCTATTATGGTTAGTTTGACATTATTGATTTTTTACTGCACATGTTGGTGATCTATTCAGTATGCTGGTAATATTAAGTGATCTCTTACAACATGTTGGAGACATATTGGTGGCTTCTTGAAGTTTCGTGCAGCACGTTTTTTTTTAACTCTAGTAGTTTCTTGAAGCATGTCAGTAGGCTCAAATAGTCTCTTGGAGTATGCCAGTGCCTCCTAACAGTCTAATGGAAAATGGTGCCAATCTCCTGTAATGGACATGCCAAATAGGGACATTCATTGCTAACATCTTCTCCATTTACCATGCCTATTACCACGCCTCAGCCATATTTGAATAGATCCTATAAACCAATGCTGACATTCTCGCATACTCACAGTTTTCTGCACATGCATTTTTATTTTTTATTTTACATCGTCTCCCCTGGTGAGGGGATTTGGACACTCCTAGCAATGGGGCAAAGGGCATGGCTAGCAGAAACCAACAGCCAACCAACGATAACCAACAGCAACATCTGAGAAGGAAACCAAGCGTTAGAAACCAAACAGTCAGCTAAAGAACAATCATACAAATCACAAATAACAGCTATGGGACTAGAGAACCTGAACGGACAGATTGACAAAAGACAAATCACCAGAGGAGGACAAATGGCTCTCAATGAGGTGCAAAAAAAAAAAAGCCCAGCCTTTGCAAGAACTGCTGATGGTGCAGATGGAACTTTGCAGCAAGCAACCCCTAGTTGCACATCACATTGTGGCTTACATGTGAAAACTACATAATGAGTACTGGCACAACTAGTTTAAAAAAGCAAGTCAAACCACAGACAGACATGACCAGAGAAAAGGCAGCAGTGAACGAATTTCAGACAGGAATTTGTAGAAAGAAAACACACAGTAATGTTCCAGCAGGGACTCATGAAAAATGATAGACCGTACTTTCTCAAGCATTTTACCCCAGAGGAAATCATTTTCAGGAGTTTAGGATAACCCTACTGAAAATGATTATATCTGCAGGTCAAGGTACTTAAGTGTGATCAGTACGTTGCAGAAAGAAAACAAAGAATATGGCTCATATGGTGTATTTGACTACAACAGCAGATCATTTTGTAGCAATCTCCTGCTTATACCCCAAACACGTATTTTCACTAATATTCACAAAGTGAAAGAAATATAAATAGTAAAAAAAACTAGTCAATAATGCAGAAATACAAATTGTTGCACTTTCTTACATTAGGGGTCAGTAGAGAAATGGACGCTTGACTGCTGAAAATCATAGCTAGCCACACAAATACACTGTATGTATGACCTTTTATTGTTTCATGTTATTTCCTCAATAAGGGGCGTTTGCATTAATGCATTGTGACAGCTCTGGTAGTGTGCAGTTTGGCACGCTGCTGGAGCTGTCTCTGCTTACATTTGCTCTTTTACTTTTAACTTTATTGTTAGTGTACAAAGTGTACATTTTATTCAGGTCCCCTCACAGCAGCACAGTGCACTGCCATGCAGTGACCTGTGGTGGCATCCACTGCGCTGCAAAATAATGCAACATGCCCATCACACCCGCATTGTGGTGTGAACAGGGCACATAGAAAATTAGTGTTTTCTATGTATCCTAGCAGTGACCTGCATCGATTGGACTGGTGGGGTAAAACATTGGTCACCACTATATGTGTGATCGGGCCCTAAATCCGAGGAAAAAAAATGTATCTTAAATTAGTATTGACCTCTCAAATTTGTTTTCAATAATGAATGCAGATCAAACAAATATATATTGCCCTGGAAAGTATTTCTTTATATTTTTGCCGCAACATTTACAGTCATCCTGTTTCCAAACAGCTGCAACTCTCTCAGCCTAGCTTTCCTAAACTTCCTGTCCAGTACAAGATCACAAGGGAGAGCACAGTCTACAGCAGATGTCCATCTACTAGCTTGGAGAAAGGAAAAGGAAGGAAGGGGGAGTGGCCTGCCTTGCTTTGCCTGTGTGTTTGTGTTGACACACACACAGCCTTCTAACACACACAAGGCTGGCTCCATAGGACCCTGCAAGGGAAAGGAGCCACCTAAAACAGGATATCAGGACCAGTGCTCAGGGATCCAGCTGATTCTACAGGAAACTAAAACTTTTAAACATCAAGAAGCAGCATCCATTGTAAGTGATTTCATCAGCAATTATAATTGCTTAAAAAAATCTTTTGACTTAATATTACTTTAACTAGTTAAAAATCACTGTCACATGAACTTACAGTACATACCCTACAATAGAGGTCGACAAACTCTAGCTATCTAGCTGTGGTGAAACTTCAAATTCCATCATGCATCTACATCTGGGTGTCATACCTGTGGCGGTCAGAGTCCTGCAATGCCTCATGGGATTTGTAGTGGCACCACAACTGGAGGTCTGGCGTTTGCCTACCCCTGCCCTAAAATCAGTGGCGTCACAAGGGGGGTGCGGGGGTGCGGCCCGCACCCGGGTGACACCATTGGAGGGGTGACACCAAAATGACTTACAGTCATTTTGGTGTCACCCTCTCTGAAAAGTCGGGTGCTCGGTCATGGACCGAACGCCCGACAGTATCAGGAGAGAGGAAGGGACCCGGCAGCATACCTTATCCCGCCGGGTGACTGTCCCCTTCTCTCTCTGACGGCGTCCATCACCAAGATGGCCGCCGTCAGGTATCAGAATACTGCCGCGCGTTGACGTCATTGCGCGCGCGCGTGGTGACGTCACACGCATGTGCGGTGACGTCTCGGCGGGTGACACTCGGTTATCGCTCCGGGTGTCACCCAACCTCGGGACGCCCCTGCCTAAAATGACACAAAAACAGTGAGGGCATCAAAATCAACACTGGTGAATTAGAACTATGAACTGTCCATTATTTAAGCACCATTTCCTGATCACAGATCGCTCTGCACAATAATTCAGGCAATCCCTCTAGAGTTTTATAACTGAATGTAATACAAATGTAACATTAAATCATAATACCAGCACGTCCTTTATCCTCTTTCGGACCCCTAGCAATCAAGCGGTTAATTTGAATGTAACAATGAAGACTTTGATCGTCTTATCAGGTGTATGTCGCTGTCAGCAGACGCTGCCACCTGGGTGTAATTATCGCTGGTAATTTTCAGCCTATAAACTGCGTCAGAATCCATTTAAATGAGAAACCGTTAAAAGAAATAAGACGGTCACATCAATGCGCTCTGCTTTCCTGGCAACCAATCAAAACCTATTATAGACTAAGTGTGCTGAAGGAATGTGTCTGAATGAGCAGCTGATAAAAGGGCAACAAGGTTCAAAGCACACTCCCATTACCAGAGTATCACTGGGAAGCTGCTTTGAAATGTCTTGAATCCAGCATGAGGGCCCTACAATGCTTAATAAAGCTTTCTCACAAACACACAAGCTCTTCAACTTACTTTGACACGACATCAATGGCAGCTCCATCTACAGTCATCTGTACGGTAATGACTATCTGTTTCATAGTTTTGTTTTCCTACAATTACAGGAAAAGCAGCGGGTAGGCGCCGTGCAGGAAAAGTGAGATGATTGGCTGATTTCAGATTTATCAAGCTGGATTTGTTTGCTGTATGTGTTCAACCCTGAACTACTTCATTAAACCACAGAGCTGCTCTTTAGGCGAGGTCTGCTACAGACGATAAGAGTAAATGTGTTCAGTGTCAATATCTTGGCACCCCTTGAGCTCATCCCTTTGTACTGAGTGTATATTCCTTGTTTTTATATTAAATAAATCTTCCTTTTTAATAAAGGAAAATATGATATTTAACAAAGAGAAAATAAACAAGTGATTGCATAATTTGTCATATCATAGTAAGAGGGGGAAAATCGCCATGTCCGTGAATGACTCGGACCTCACCTTTCTTCCCCACATCCAATCACTATCCAAATCCTGCGCCTTCACCTTCGAAACATCTTCAAAATACGCCCCTTCATCACCAATGAAAGCGCTGAGCAAATTGTTGGCGCTATATAAATCCTGTATAATAATAATAATAGGAACTCCTTGCATGCTCCGTCTATCTCCCACTCTGACTGGCTTTAGGCCTTCCCTAAAGACTCATCTCTTCAGGGAAGCCTATCCCACCTCAACCTAACCGCTCAACCATCACGTTCTCAAATAATTCATCCCCACGCAGCTACCTCATCATGTATCACTTCCACCTCACTTTTAGATTGCAAGCCCTCAGGGGCAGTGCCCTCCTTACCATTTTGTCTTGAATTGTATTGTGATTGTAATATCGTCCTTATATTGTAAAGCGCTGCGCAAACTGTTGGCACTATATAAATCCTGTATAATAATAATAATGACACATCACCAGACAACCCCGGCTGACCAATCTCAGGAAAAGGAACTTTGGCTGGATGTTTTGGTTAAATATTTTCAGACAATCTCTACTGTTCCTCCCAAAAAATTTTTGTGCTGGAAAAGTCTGGTCCCTCGTCTAACCTCTGCCTGCAATGATCTTAAAGGGCATCTATGGTCAAAAACTAAAAAATAATATGCATTTCTATATTGAGTTTCCATAAGTTCTATCCCACTACTTATAACCATATTCATCTATAAATCTGTAAAGTTACTTATTGAAGATGCCCATAGGATGTACCTTCTCAATGTACTGACACAATTTCACTCAGCCCTGGGAATATGCACTTCCTTGTGTGACCTGCTGTCTGAACTACAACTCAACATCTTAACTTCACACAATGTAACATTTTCATGGCTTGCTGGAAGCAATGCATGATGGGATAGGTAGTCTTGAGAAATCGAGATTGCATCACATCAAACAGGAGGGAAAGAGATGCAAAGCACACTGGGAATCCAGGAAGTTGATGGAAGTGATGGGCAGACAGAAGGCAACACTCACTATATAAAAGTTTTTTTTTGAGTTTTAAAAACAACTCTAGCATGTATTCCTATTACAATGTAGATATTGTAGCAGTATAGTATATGCTGGGACTTTACAACTCCTTTAAAGTAGATATAAACCCTAACTGGATGACATTTGCTAAATACCATACACATTTGCCCTGTTTCTTACCCATGAAATACAGTGTTCACCTTTTTTTCTACTGCAGTCACTACCTGTCTACATGTACTTGCTCCAGCCTCACCAATACAACATTGCTCTGGACCGACTTCCTGATAGTGACAACGTTGAACTTTGCATGCTCAATATGTGTTGGCATACAGGGCCAGTTCTGCCACCAGGCAAACTAGGCAGCCGCCTAGGGCGCACTGATGCCTAGGGTGCAGCCTTGACCACTCATCGCCCCCCCCATCCCACCCACTATTTCAAATTGCAAAGGCTAATGGCAGGCTGGCTATTGAACCCACCCACTGAATAGAGTAGCGGAACTGAGAAACAACTTTCTCTCTCAGGTTCGCTCCTCTGCTCAGTATGTGGTGTTTCAATAGCCAGTCTGCTATTGGCTATATCAAATTAAAATAGCCAATAGCAGTCTGGCTATTGCTCTCTGCTGCTTACATTCACCTGCGGAAGCTAGCGAGCACGAGAATGGAGCCGCACGGGAGGGGGGCTGGAGGAGTGCAAGTAGCTGGTCTTGCCTAGGGTGCAAAATAGTCTAGCACCAGCCCTGTCCACCAGGTATTACTTTAAAGGCAAGGTCCATATTTAAAAAATAATAAATGCAAACATATTCAAAAAAGGGGATGTATTATTTTTTTGTGCATTAGAACCAGTAAAGCATTGCAACCGTGGACCAATCAGTGAATCACAGATGCCATGCTGTAGCACCTGCAGACTCTTCCCGCAGTCCCTGTCTGTACAGAGATACGGACTTTCAGTTACAGGGAGAGGATTTAATATGTATGAATGGACTACAAGTGCAATGATGTCACCACGCTTGTATTCCATTAAGACCTACAGGTCCCTCTGCCACAGCTTTTGAAGGATCTGTGAATGGATGACAGACACACACAGCTGCACCAGATTTAAAAATTGTCAGGAGCCTGCAGGTAAAGAGAACCCCGTGATTCAGGTAAGTGTGGAGGTGGGATGGGGGTAGTGGTTTACCGGTATTACTACGTTTTATGTAGGGGCACCACATTGCTGAAGTGCTTAGCACTTCTGCCTTGCAGCACTGGGGTCACTATCTGCATGGAGTTTGCATGTTCCCTCTGCGCTTGTATGGGTTTCCTCCGGGTACTCCGATGTCCTCCCACACTCCAAAAGACATGCTGGTATGTTAATTGGCCCCTGTCTAAACCTGCCCTGTATGTATGCATGTGATATAGCTAAGCTCCTTGAGGGCAGGGACTGATGTGACTGTGCAACTATGTAAAGTGCTGCATAAATTGTCCGTACTATATCGAAATACCTGTAATAAATAAATTAAAAAAACTAAATGTTACACCCTGAATATTGGTGTACAATGAAACATGGTAACAAATATAAACTTAACCTTTAATGGAAGCTTTAGATTTAAGGAGAATGAAGACAACTTTTAAAATGATATTAACACGTTAAAGCTTACAAGAGATTTTATTGATTGGGTTTACATCTGCTTTAATGTGTATCTTGAGTGATCCAAGAAGAAAAAGAAATGATCTTCATTGGTTTTATTTAGGGGTGTGGAAATTAACGATTAATCCGTCGATTAATCGTTAATTTTTTTGATCGATCAAAATTATTTTGATCGATCAAAGTTCTTTTGATCCGTACTCACCTCTCCGCCGGCTTCCGGGTCTTCCGTCGGAGATCCGGTGACGTCACGGACATCGACGTCACCGGACATGTTCCCTTAGGCTTTTGTAAACTGCTTCTCAAATATGTTTTGAAATGTTTTCCAATTATCTGGTGTTGTGATGCTTTCTCTGAAGAGTTAATTTGTGGTTTAAATGTTGGGAGCATTTTATCTCCTGCCACAAAATCATTTTAGCTGCTACCCCAAAAATCTCCCCTTTCTTTTACCAATTATTTCAGTCAACCTGATGAACGTTGCTGTATTGCTCAAGCAATGTAGATCAGTAATGAAAAACAAAAACGTAATCGTGATTAAGATACATTTGAATGTTCATGTAAAAGGTAAAGAATGATTTATAAACGCCATCACAATATTATTTAAAGAGGTGATAGCTCAATTTTCCCGACAATTTCCCTGGATCTGTATGTGCGTTATAATTAATCGAAATTAGTCGATTAATCGATTTTAAAAAATTTCGATTAATCGAACAGGAAAATTTTAAATCATTACCAGCCCTAGTTTTATTAAATCTGCAAAGCCAACCACCATCTGGTGTCTATGACCAGCTTTTGGCAGGTAAAAATCAGGCCTCTCTACAGAGATTCTAAAACATTGTTATAAGCAGGGCCGGATTTACTGTTTTTTAATTTATTTTTTTACTTTTTTAATTTTTAATTTATCATATCTTTAATTTTT